>NC_136505.1:16703617-16836117 GCF_053919585.1 Euprymna scolopes | reverse complement strand
CCAATAGCTACTACGTTATGCATGCATATTTGTAATGCCATCGTTCGACCTCCACCTGGCAAATTCCATTTTTTTTTTAATTTTCACACTTTTGCGCCGATTTTCCCCAGCTTAAACCCAAATATAAAGTTTTGCATGGATTCGAATACCCTATATATTAAGTTTCATGTCTGTAGACCAAAACTGACAGAGGAGTTTGGTTGGTAAAATTTTTTAAACAAATATATATATGCATATATAAATATATATAGAAAGATGTTTGTGTTTACTATAACCATTTTATGCAAATATTATGCAATTATAAATCATGTAGAATATCTGCATAAATATAATTACATGTAATAGTTAACTAAAGATTATCATCCATAAGAAAACTGAAAAAAACTAACAAGGAATTAATTAAAATGAATGTCTAAAAGAATATGCAAATTAGCTAGATCTTTTGCAGATGAATGCAATTCCACGATCCATATATAACAAAGTTGTGTTTTCTTTTTCAATAAATAGAAAAAGGGGGGTTTTAATATGAATATCAATACACAAAAACCACAAATTTATAGACGTATAGATAGATATGATAGATGTACCAGTTGAACTTGATGTCCACCTTGTGTTGACACAATGTTTTATAATCACCGACTGATAATTTTTTTAATAACCGTTCAGAATTTCATCAAACTTCTCAAGAATGTTGATGCCAACAAGGTCTTGGCAACATTCCATTCGTAGTTGTTGTTGCATGGCATTCACTCTAGTCAGATTCAGCTGGCTTCCTCCAAAAGAGCAAGTGTCAAGGGAATATTAAATTCACATGTGATCCCCAGTCGCCTGTACTGCTTTGTGCATTTTTGATCAGGAAGCCAGTATCTTCAGACAGCCTGATCTGGTAGCATTTAATATCCTTAAAGTTATTACCACTCTGGGCCAAAATGAACCTGGGCACGAGAGTAAGAGGTAACTCTACATTCTCTACAGCCCCCAAATAGGGCCTCACCACTGGTTGTCTTTTAAAGTCATACAAATTGCAACCTGAAATAGCTCCTATCTTTATAAAGCTGATCAATCATTGCTCAAAGGGGGACTGCTTTCCATCTCCTTGAAAGACTTCACTGGTATGCCCAGTATTTAAAAATTCTGGAGATCACTCCTCTATATTCCAGTATGGACAGGTCAGTTTTCTCTTTGTCATAATAAAGTTGTTTGAATTGGTAATAAATCAGAATGCTGTCAACCACCTCAGTGAAAACAATTTTCTTAGTGACAAGCAATATGGATTTCGCCCTGCAAGATCTACAGTTGACGTGTTGAATAGCAGATATATGTAAAGAGCGTGTACACTGTATGTAGGTTAATTAATAACCTTAGCTAGTTAAATATGAAGTAAATAAAGAAAACATATCTTTCTTCTTTAAATAATATTCATACAGGAAGTTATGTCAACAGCAAGTTGACAAAAGGATACAAATCAATTAACACTTAACATTTTCTTAGCCTTTTACACACAGACGTAGAAAGACCCGTCCCTTTTATTCACATGGTTACAAACGAAGAGAAAGAACCCATCACATGCATGCGTTTTTATATACAGTCAAAGAGCAGATAACTCCAAGTTAGCTAATGCTAAAAACACATGGCATCATAAAACAGACAAGGGTAGCAACAAGCTGCTTACATCACTGAAAAATAAGCAGAAATTTAGAAGCGCCAAAGGGAAACAACTCCGACAATTTTTACAGCATCAAAACTCGACTTAACATTGATAAATTTCCAATAATGTATTGGGTATATAATGCGTTTTGAGTACATAATACATTTGGTATACACTGAGTTTCTCTGCGTCATCTAGTGTTTCATAAATGTTCTTTGTTGATGTGTGTATATAACTGCTTACATGTATACAGTTCAACAGGACATATAACATTTTATCAACAAACCTTTTCCTTAATAACAAAGGGACGGAATATCTTCTGGGGAATTATATTTTGCCAAACAGGAAAACATTACCTTAATTCATCTGGGGATTTTGGCTGAGGAACCAGTCAAAGCTGAAATTGCCATTCCTTCCAAAGAAACAACTACAAGTTTCTGGTTATATTTTCGGACAGCTTTTATTCCAAATGTTTTCCTGTTGGAAGATTGCATGTGTCTTTAGATTCTGCTTTCTCCCATACAGAGACATTACAGGCCCTGTCTCCAACGCTCCAACTCTCTCTGTTTGTCTCTCTTGTCTCTCTCTAACTCTATCCCTCTAATTTCTAACTCTGCTTGTATATATTCAAACTAATCCTTGCTATGACATAATTCAACTCCCATCTTCTAACATGTGACTTAGAATCCCGTTTTCTATCTGTTTTTTTGAAAATCCTATTTTGTTTGAGTATTTTAACACTCAACTCCCAAGACTGCATTCCTGGTTCTTTTATTCTATTGTTCTACTAACCCATTCCAAATTCCAAACCTGTCACATATTTGTCTTTGTTCATATCAACAAACAACAATGTTCTTTTATCTAACATTTTTAACTTTTAATAATAATAATAGTCGATTTTTCTAAATCGACTATCAGCATAATCTAACAGATGTGCTGACTGTAATATTGCATAGGAACAGTGAATCTATACACAAGGCTTTTATTTCTAGGGCGATAGCTGTTGATATATCAAAGGCCTTCAATAGGTTTTACACAAATGTTTTGCGCCACAAACTTGTTAGCTATGGAATATCTTCAATGTCTTCACAACCATCAAATCCTTCCTCTTCTTTGATAAATCTATAAAAGTAATTATTGATGGGACGGCCATGCCTCAAGGATACATTTTGACTTTAATACTCTTCCTGATTTTCATAAATTCTAACCTTTCTTCTTGTAAGCAACGTATAAATACACACTCATATACATGCAAACATTGAGTCTGATATAAGCAAGGCTACCCAGCGTTGCTCGGGCATATAAAAAAAAACAAAATAGAAGAGGTTAAAAAGTGTGTGTAATATCTTTATATAAAAGCTTCTCATTACCTGTCTTAATCCATCTATCTCTGTCTCTCTCTCTCTCTCACTCTTCCACGTTTGTTCACATTTCACCTCCCCAACCCTCTCTCATTTGCACCCAGTTTTCTTGTTTTAATGTTTTTAAAATTATAATAATTTAAGCCATTCAGCTGAACTTTCATTTTTAAAGTTATTGCTCCCAAGAAGCATCCAGTTTCTTCCCCACCTATTTCCGCAAAAATATTATGGAATCTATATTTGTTTGATTTATTCTCGAGCAGCACGGAGTTCTTTTTTTAATCTCTGACTCCCCTTTAATAATATAATGAAACCTATATTTATTTTAGTGTATATTCGAGCAATGCTGAGTTCCTTATCTTCCCCTTCCTTGCCAAGCATATACTATATTGAAAATTTACTACTGTATTATTTCATACACCTGCTCTATCTAGAATATTGAACATTTACTCTTAAGCAATGCAGAGTATGTTTTCTGGTATACAATATATAGTATTCTGGTATAAAATATTATACAAAATATAATGAAAAACTTTATCCCAGGCAACACGGCATTTAAAAAACTTGCTTTATTTAGCATTGCTCTATCTAGGATATTGATGACTACAGGCAACACTGAGTAAACACACTTGTTTTATCTATGATATTGAGCACCTTGGATTAACTTTTGTTATTCTCCAAATATAATACTGTATAATTATCATAGCTCCTTTACCAAAAGACAGAGTTCTTTCTCTCTGTAACAGAGCATGTATGGGCCTGTGAGAAAATCAGCAGCAGCAGAAGGATAGCTGAGAAAATCAGCGACAGCAGTTAAAGCATGTATGCAAATTAGCAAGTGTGTGTGAGTTTGCGTTATAAGAAAAGGAGAGAAAAATCTACCACGTGATTGAGAGGAGAAGCAAGTTGTGCTTCAGGGAAGATGGACGTGTAAATACAAGAAAGTGCTGGCTAGTGCCGATGTATGGTGGCGAGGAAAAAGACTTTTAAAAAGCACACGTGTTTGAAAAGACTTTTGGAAAAATAATGAAATGCGTTGCTTTGGAAGAACCACATATAAATGCATTTTATTCACATTTTTAAAAAACGCTGAGTCGGATTTTTATTTCTTTCCTGTTTTAATTGTTTGTTCCCTTGCGACGATGCCGGACGGCATGTGGGTCCGAGATGTTTGGCTTGCAATGACACAGTTAAGAAGTAATAGTCACGTTACATTTCAGGCAATGCTTTGTTTGAGCACACCTGCTCTATCTTGGATGTTGAGCACTTTTGGATTAGTATATACTACATGTTATATATAAACAGTAATCTTACATTTATTGCTCCCATTTGGAGTGCTACTGAAATCACTTAATAAAATTAAGGATGCATCCAGAGCACTACAATAATCACCCTTTGCGAGTTTATTGCCACCCTCTCCTTAGTCTGAAAAGGAATTTTGAAAGAAAATGCAGAACGGAAGGAATATAATGACATTATAGATTTTTTTTTCAAAATTATAATTGAAAAACTCGATTTTTCTCCCTGACGAAATTTGTTCCATACATAACCCTCTACCGCTTAAATGTGTATTTAAAGATTCAGGAATACTTTCATTATCTTCCCTGATTAATTTTACATAATACACTTTTAGATTTCATATTGATTCTATAAACCTTTTTCTATAGGACACACACAAACACACAGACATTAAGTTTTATATATGTATAGATATACTTGTTGGCCACCCGGTGTTGTCCGGTCGTACAATACGTTTAATATTATATATTATACATTAATATATGTTTGATATTTTAATTTATGCAGATTGCGTCTGTATTATAGAATCAATCCTCTATTGATTATTATATATTATGAGGAATAATTTGCCTGGTGGACTAATTCGCAAAAAAAAAAAAAATATGATAATGTTGTTCATCAGATTCCGTCTGTGTTTGTTTACAATATTACATCAGCTGATATTTGGGCTTGATGATGAATGCCCTGGAAAAGTCGCTTCTGATTAATGTTTAGTTTTAAAATATGCAAACGAAGAAATGATTTGCAGCGATTTTAAACGTTACCTCTTCTTTTATCGCAAAGTGAACATTAATAAGAAAAAATTAAAATCAAATGGTGAGGTACACTCTGATTTGAACAGGGGATCATTCGATCTGTAGTCGAATGCTCTACCACTGAGCTATATCTCCAGATAACAATAAATCTTTTTTTTTTTTTTTTTTTAAAGAAGAAATTATTTGCTGAAGTTTTATTATTTTCCTTGGCTGGCGTAACACAAAATATTCCCCTGTAAAAATTCTTTTTTTTATCTATAAAAGAGAAAGACTATTTACTAAGATTGGATATCTTCAATGTTCGAAAATAATTTACTGAAATTTTATTATTTCTCTTGGCCGGTGTAACGTAAAATATTCCCCTATAAAAATTCTTTCTTTTTTTTTTTTTTTAATCAACAAGAGAGAAAGACTATTTTTAAGATTGAAGTTTTTCAATTTTCGATACTTATCGAATGAATTTCTGTACAAAACATCCAAGAACACTGCCATACATATAAATTAGCTATGTGTGAAATTTCTAAAAGATAGGCTCAGCCGTTTCGGAACCTATGAGAAAGGAATTTGCACAGACTCATACACTCAACACATACAAAGTGACTTTTATACAATAGTAGAGAGAGAGAGAGATATTTGTACTTCTGTTTTTACCTTGTAGAAATGTACTCTATGGATGCAAATCTAATATATAAAAGGCTATATGTGTTTCTGTCTCCATATCTCCTCCAAAACTAATAATCGTAGAGTGGCGCTAGCGGCCTCAAGTGATTGGATTTTTTACAGACCATTCTTTTATGGGTCTTTAGCCGGTTAAAATTGTTTTTAAGGGGTCAAAAACGGGTCAAAATTGAAAAAATCGTTATACATTTTGTACATTCATCTTGGTTTATTTATTAATTTTTAATCTGTTCATATGCGTGTCACGTTGATACAGTGGTAACGTCATCAGCTTTAAATACTACAGTTTCTGTTTCGATTCTAACTGATGGCACCTAAATACTTTTTTTTACTTTTGAAATCACGATTTTATAATAATATGTACGAAACCTGAACAAATTAAAATATCATATTTAATCGTGTTTTATGCCTGGGCAAAGCCTTCCCCACCCCCTAGTATTTAGTAATTTTATACATTTATGAATAAATACATTCATTCCTGACCTGAAATGGAAGAGCTACATTAAATATATCTTCAAAATCCCCATGAAAAATAGTTGGATCATGCTATTGCTCCAGAAAGTATCTCATTCTCAATGCAAACTTTTACTTATACAAGAACTAAATATGTCCTTAGATAGAGCAGTGTTGCCACATTTGTGGAAAAGCATTTCTTTTATTGACGTTTCACCTCAAACGAGGCACAGGGCCACTTATTCGTGAGGGGTTACTATTTGTGACCAGATCTGCAGGGATACTACTTATGTAGTTGGGCAGCGAGATATCTGTTGACATTGCACTTGAATTTCTGCATGTCAGTACAATCAGGGAAGCAGGGGCCCGGAAGAGAATTCCAAAGTGCAGCAGTTCGAGGGGAAAAAGCTATTCGAGTAGAAGGCTTTACAGCATCTAGGGATCTCTACAGTGTAGGGATGGAATTTTGTTGTTTGTCAGATTTGTCGGGGATATTGTCGTCAAGGAGTTATTAGTGCTCGGATTTTGTCAGATCACTTGCCGTTGAAATTATTATAAAACAGGTACGTTTTGGCAATGGGACAGAGGTTGGAGTTTAGTTGCTAAGAGTACCATTTCCTGCCTTGACAGGATACAAAACTGGCTTCAAAATCTAGTGGATAAGGACCTTTTCGCCACCCTACTTCCTTTTTTTTGCACAAAGGAAACATTGCATGTCTATTTCTGCTCTATCATTACTTTTATGGTAGGTGCTCGACTGAGCTCCAATCTATTGTCCTCTCCTGTAAGACATTTGCAACAAATGCTCGTCTAGTTACAACTCTCAACCACTCAACCAGTTCCCTTGCTTTCTATCTGTGTTTGGGACCAGACAAAAATTCCATGAGCAGAATTTCTTTCCTAAAAGTGTCTGTCTGTGTAACACAATACCACAAAGCTGCTACCCAGCTAACTATAACATGGTCGTTTTCAAGTCTAATGTAAACAAGTTCTTGTTGAACCATTCTCTTATATATTTGAACCATACCTAAGTTTCACCATCACTGATCATCATGCCTCATCATGTACCTTACACTTATTAACCCTTATTCTAGAGTGGTCCCCTGGTTTTGATAAGGGGTGATTTGTAAGTATATTATATATATATATATATATATATATATATATATATATATATATATATATATATATATATATATATATATATATAATATAAAGCTGTGTGTGTCTGGTCACGAATAGGCTCCTATATGGTTGACTATTTTAAAAAACTGATTACATATAATGATAGAAGATTTATCAAGACACAGAAATGGGTATGTTTGATCCTGCAGAACGGTGGTTCATTAAAATTGTGGGGTCTGTGTTCGTGCCTGGTCCACAAAGTATGGAAATAAAAAAAGTTAAAAATTAAAAAAAAAAAAAACGTTTACAAGTGTTTTTGATATAGATGTACATAATAATACTTTGATAAGTATGTTTTAACTTAAATAAGGATGGTATAATAAAATTGTGGGGTCTGGGTTCGCGCCTGGCCTCCATAGAATGGAAATAGGCACAAACTTTAATAAAGACTTTTCATATCTATCTGCGTAAGTATACTTTTTGATAATTATGTTTCAGTTTGAAGAAATATGGTATAATAAAATTATGGGGTGTTTGTTTGCGTCTGACCTCCATAAAATGGAAATATGTCACAAAGTTTAACAAGGTTTTTTAATATAGATCCACAGAATATTGTGATAAGTGTTTCAGTGTGAACAGGTATGGTATAATAAATTATGGGGTTTATCTATTTTATTTTTACTTTCATCATATTTTGCTTTGGTTTTGATACCCCCGAATTCGATGCTATCTCTTTACAACCCTTCCTTTTCATAACCTATCATACTTTAATAAATCAGAGTCCATTTTCTGTAGGCTGTTTTTGAACCCAGTCAACGACGGGTACTTTTGCTAGTATATATATATATATATATATATATATATATATATATATATATATATATATATATATAGTGGTGTACTTCCATCTAGCATAACTAATGAGATTAGATCCTCAGGATCGATCCGTTCTAGGTTATATAGTTTACCTAAAACTTACAAAGTAGGTATTCCTTTAAGGCCCATTTTATCTATGGTAGGCTCATGACAGCATAAAGTTACAAAATGGATCTTAAATAATTTACAACCTTTATTAAAACATTACAGTAAATACCGCCTTAAAGCTTCATTTTATTTTTCAGACTTTATTCAAAAGTCTAAGATTATTAATAGATTTATGTGTTATGACGTTAGCAACATGTTTACTTGTGTCCCGATTTTAGAGACTATAGATATCTGTAGAGATTTTTTATATTGTAGCCAGATATCGTCTCCTTCCATGTCTTAAAGCATATTTGTTGAACTGAAGAAATTTGCCACTACATCTGTTGAATTCAGTTTCAACAGATGTAGTGTATCGGCAAATAGGTGTGTCCATAAGTTCAGTCCTGGGGCCGATAATAGCGAATATTTTTGTGGGTTTCCATGAAGAGCAATTACTCTCTAAACCCATGAAACCTTTAGTCTATTTTTGCTATGTGGACGACACATTTTGCTTCTTCAATAATCAAACCAAAGCAAATAATTTTTTCTCCCTACTTTTTTTTTTTTTTTTTTTTTTACACAGTGATCACCACTTATCAAGGCCCGGAAGCCACTCAGGGATAAGGGTTATTGCAAGTACATTACGTTAGTGTGGAGATTTGATGAAGTGTTTACTTAAGGGGGCGGTTCATTAGGAATTTGTTAACGTTGGACTTGAAGACATCCAAGTTGTAGTCCGGTGGGAAGCAGGCAGACGGAACAGAGTTCCACAGGCGTGCAGTTCTAAGAAAGAAGCTTTGTTCATGGAATCCGCATTTTGATTTAGGCACAGATATAGAGTGGGGGAAATTTTTGACAGTGGATTCAGCTAGACGGGTGTTTTTCATGAAAGATTGGCGAGGGGGGACCAGAGATTGGAGTTCAGACGAGCACCTGCCATGGAAATAACGATAAAACTTAAGATGCATCCTGCATTAAAGTATACTTATGAAGGAGAGTGTAACTTGTCCATAGCTTTCCATGATGTATTGGTAACAAAAATACCATGCAGTTACCTTGCATCAATATACCGCAAACCTACTGCGACTTTTAGTTTTGGAAGAAATTGAGTTTGAAAATATAGAAACGGACAGATACATAGCCTTTTATCTATCTATCTATATAATTATAAAACTCTGACCAGTTTGCTTGCTTGGGCGTTTAAATCGTCTATCTGGTTTGTGACTTCCAGTTTCAAAAAATTCGTCTGCTTACCTATTTCATGGCTGCCCTGTCTTAAGTCCGATATTAAAAGCCACTGCTGCTATTCAAAGCATATACAAAGTGAACAATATTTTTGTTTTAACTTATTTTAACATGTTTTCCTTAAAAATAAGTGTAATTTACCCCGTTGAGTTAAAAAAAAATGATTTAAATATAAATAAACAGTATATAACTATCATCATCATCATCATCATGCAGTCCATCAGCCTTGACGATGACTAGTCGGGGCCTCAGTGCTTTATCCTTCAGTACACGAATTTCCACCGTCGCTCCTAACTTGCTTGCATAGTTTAGGTGTAGTATCTGTTGCACATCAGATAAACACCCTCTGAACCTCTAATGCTCATTTCCAGTAGAGCGAACCCATGACGACAGGCAGCAGAGGAGTCCGCAGCTTCTAGCTGAAAGTAATCTCAGTGAGGTAGACAGTCACCCTATCGTGTCCACTACTACGCCTTTTCTTCTGGATGAGATTTCATTATTAAGGAAAATTGCAAGGCAGCAGTAGAATTTGAAGTCAGAGTTCCCATCTCTTAGCCTTTTGCTGTGATAAGGCCCACAAGGCAGTGGTGTTTGATTTTAGGGTTGGTTCTCCTAGTATTCGCCCAACCAAGGGCACCCACAAGACAGTGGGGTAGGGGTTAGTAGTGTGCCAGGGTGTGTCCACACATCAGTGGGCCATAACGCACTACCTCTGGGGTTCCCTACTACTCCAAGATCTACAGGTTTAGCCTGGGGCCGCAAGGCACCCAGTTACCGTGTGTGGCCAACGTGGAGGCACTGTAGCAGTGTTGATGATGGAGAGGCTATTTACTGGCTGGGAAGACATGCATAGCTGTCCCCTTTTCACCGTGAGATTAGGCAGCGGTGTTAGCTGGAAGCGAGAAGGCATGCAAGCATTAACTTAACACTAATTTATACCTAACACACTAGATGCATCACGTCCCCCTGCCGGATTAAGAATCACATATATAACTATAATCCTTATCCCTGAGTGGCTTCCGGGCCTTGATAAGTGGTGACCACTGTGTAAAAAACCAAAAAAAAAAAACCCCCCAAAAAAACACACACATATATAACTATAATCATATTTATAACCACATTTATAACTATAATCATATTTATATGATATATATGTATATATATATGTGGTATTTATAACCACATATATAACTATAATCATATTTATAACCATATTTACTGCGTTTAGTAGCGCTCTTGTGGATTCTGACGATTTATTTTTTTTTTCAGGCCTTACTTAAAAAATATTTTCTCTTCAAGGACGTGGGGAGGTTGAAACTTGGTTTTAGTAAGGCTTCCTTAATTTTAAGTAGTGCTTGCAGTCATGCTCTGGATGCTTCTAGAGTTTTATTTTTTTCACTCATCACTTAAAAAAATGTTTTCTCTAGACAATAAAAGACAATATAATCTCAAAATCACTTTTTATTTTGAACATTTTTCATCTTGCCAACGGATAGACCAAAAAAATAGCATGGGTTATTAAATGCAGAAACACCTTGTAAAAAGTTGTAAATAGTCCCTCCCCCCAAAAAAATAAGAAAACAAAATAATAATAATGGTGGCAGGGTTGGTGCTAAAGGAGCTAACGTCAAATTGGGGCTGTAAATCGGTTCTGAAAATGGGGATCGATTTACTAGACCATTGTATGTGAAACTGAACCCTCTTCTAAATATTTAAATATTGATTTTTTTTTCAGTTTTTTCATAATCTGATAGCTTAGTGTCCAATAATTTTTTTCCTTTTTGTCTTTTTTCAACTATTTCAGTTGAAAAAAGACTAAAAGGAAAAAAATTGTAATCGGTGGTGCCAATTGTTCAGGTATACCTACATATTTTTAAAACATTTCTTTACCATAGTTATGCATGATTAAAACAAGAACTCGATTTAAAAAAAACAAACTTTTTTGAGTCCAAAATTATTTATTTACGATTATTTTATTTGTATTTTTCATTGCAAGTTAGAATTATTTAAAAAACAAAACAAAGCAAATATGTTTTTCTAAAGTAAAAAATACTACTTGATCAATTTACATATTAAAAACAATATTTGTGTTTTTTTACTACTTAACCCCCTAATAAGAAATCAAATCTACTTTATTTTGGCTAATACGTTTCAACGACCTTTAAAAATAATATAAAAGAAGGAATATTTTTTTAAATAATTAAAGTTTAACATTTTAGCGTAAGGGATCACTTTCTTATATAAATTTAACGTAAAATGAGACCCTACTTCTTAGTGACGTAGTGAGACATGTAATCGTTAACATTTTTTCAAGTTGGGTGGCTGGTGTGGAGGTAGAAACGTGAAATGGAGTGGGGTCATAGGTTCCAAACATTTTAAAAATATGTAGAAACACTTTAAAACGTGTGTGTGTTGAGGGAACTTTTTATTTATTTATTTATTTATTTTTTTTTTTACAGATTTGCTTTGAGAAGGTCTCGCTGTTAAATATTACTTGATCATTTAATTATTATTTCCTGATATTTTTAAAGTTGTTAACACAAAAAAAAAAAAAAAAAAAAAAACTATGGTGGACCTGTATAATGCACATTCCTTCCTTGTAATTTTTCTTTTCGTTATTTTGTTTTTAATTTTGTCAACGGATAACACCCCTCTTATATAAAGGATTTTTCATTTAATCTATGTTAAGACAAGGCAAAATATAGATTACACCAAGACTATACAAAATATAGATAACACCACCACTATACAAAATACACAAACTATGCAAAATACACAAACTATGCAAAATACACAAACTATGCAAAATACATAAACTATGCAAAATACATAAACTAACCAAGCCTTACAAACTATAAAAAATCGAAGGAACACAAGATATTTGTTCTTTTGTTGTTTTATCTGAATATTATTCTTCATATCATTTAAGGTCTCAGTGTGGCCAGTATCTGACAGTTATTGAGAAAGTCTGCAACAAAACTACACATGTCGGAATCGGTACAAAGAAAGATTCTAGTGAAGATCTGAAAGAGTTGCGCTGTGCAACAGGGAGGATCCTGAAAACAGTCACCTCAAGAAAATCAGGTAAGAATTGTGATGTGAATGAATGAAAAGAAGAATTGTCACTTAGTTTGGTGCCAGCAAAGAAAATAAATGGTTAGTTGAGTTGTTTTATGGCATGTCAAACCTTTTTGGGTTAATGCTGATTCCAAGCATTTTGATAAAAGTTTTTATGCTTTCAATGTTTTTTTTTTTACAAAACGAGTTATCACTTGTTTATCAAGATCCACAGGCGATTCGAGGATAAGAGTTATTGATTTTGCAATAGATTAATGGTAAAACACTACGGGAATTAGTGATGATAGTTGTAATTGATCAGAAATTGACTATTTAAGAAGACAGATCAACAATAATTTGTTTACATTGAATATAACAATGTTATAGTCTGTTGGAAAGCAGCCTCATGGTATTGTTTCACAAACGGACAATTGTAGGAAAGAAACTTTGCTCATGGAAGTTCCACAGGTAAACAGTGTTTAAAATTGATTTGTAGAGTAATTTATTTTTTTTAGGAAAATATTTAAAATATTGGGTTGGCAATTAAATTCTTGCTGGATTTTTTTTTTTTTTTTTAATATATTGTGTTTTGAAAATTTATTTGTTATATTTTATTTTTCGAGTCCAAATTAAATGATTTCTACTGAAAAATTGTTGAGAATTTTGTTGAATGTTGGGAAAAAGTTGTGAACACAAATGGAGAATACATCATTGATTAAATAATTGTTAGTTCTTTTTTTACTTTAAAAAGAAATGCAGATTTAAAAACCTGGAAGAACTTAGTTGCCAATCTAATAGTTTTATTTAGGCCATAGATGGATATGTGACAGGTACTACCACTTAAAGTCAGAATGAACCTTAGAATAAAATAAGTGGTTACTTTGTACTCCTTAAAGGAAGAGAGACAGAAAGCTTAAGTATTTGGCAGTTTTGGGTACCTATGCAGGGAACAACTAGTTTTTTCTGGTAATGTTGCCTCGGTAGATTACGGCAGCTTAGATAAATATTTATGGAATATGGTGAAACATTCGACCAATGCAGCAGAAAACTGTTAATAAATTGGAAGAAAATATTAGTTTTAATTGTGCAAAAATTTAAATTATTAAAAATAAATCATTTTAGTTAAGTTGTCATGAAGAATCTAGCAGAACACCATGAATAATTGGAAAAATAAATTCCTACAAGATATTTGCAAAGAGTATTTCATTATGAATCCTCAGCATATAATCAAATATCTTCCTCTAAAAATAGCCTTTCCTTAATTTTAACAGAAAAAAAACATAGACTAGGCAAAAATAAACATTTTGTCATAAAAATAATTTTTTTTTCACTGAGCCCCCCCCCTTCTCCAATAAAACCTCCTTAAAGCATTAACATTTCTTTAAAATATATATATATTAGTAGCCTAGCAAGGCCAGGGGAGACAACCGAAGCAGTAAAACTGAAGTTGGCCTGCAGGACACTATATATACAAATGTAGGCAAATTTGGGCATATTTTATTGGTTTGAAAATATAGGTTCTTTCTACCAATTGTCATAAAATATTAAACATAGAATAATATTATAATCTTTAAAAAGCCTGCAAATGGAAGAAAGTTCCAGAGGCGTCCAGTTCTAACAAAGAAACTTTGTTCATGAAATCTACGTTTAGGTTTAGGCACAGATAAAGAGTGGGAAAAATTATTGATAGTGTTTACAGCCAGACAAGTGTTTCTCGTGAATGTTTGGCGAGGTGGGGGCCCATAGATTGGAGCTTAGACGAGATGACTTGCCATGAAAAAAACGATAAAACAGTGACAGGCTTGCAACGTCTCTTCTGTGAGAAAGAGGTTGCAGGGAAGACAAAAGGGCATCCCCCACTAGGCTACAAAGTCTATTCTGAACTCTGTCAAGGCAGGATAAGTCTTCCTTGTAGCTCCTGCCCAGATGTGAAAGCAATACTCCATCCTTGGACGTACCTGGCTCTTATATAGGTAGAGAATTGCATCAGCAGTGAGATATCTGCTGGATTGATAGCAGGATCCCACCATTTTTCCAGCGACCTTTACAATGGATTTGATGTACGTGTTCCATTTTAGATCGGAGAAGATTTAGAAGCATGGTAGATGCACCAGCCCTTATGTGACATCCAAAGTAAACATTTGAAATTAATCTCAACACAAAAATAGAAAAACTATAACTCGAATTATATTGCGATCAAGAATTCAAATGATAATTAAAAGTGTAAGAGCTCTGATTGACAAACTTGAAAGAAGTTCTGTTCAATGATGCTATTGTCATGGTTAGAAAACGTGCTGATACTAACGTTGACCCTATTAATTTGTGGAATACTGTTTTCTTTTTTGTGTGTAGTATATTGATATCGGACAAATAGCCAATCATGGAGGTCTGGTCTACCAACACTGAGTTCAATACTGGGGAATAACATACATTCTACTTAAGGGACATGAATAATCCGACTTTAATCAGCAGATCTGGATGGCATCGTTTGCTATTCCTCTAATAAGTTGACCCTTGATATGTGTCAGACAAATTATACAGGGTGGAACGATAAAATTGTCGCCCTAGAAAAGACATGATTCCATTTCCGTTTGATGAAAACCAGTTTTCATTTTTTTTTTATGCAGACCATTTACTAGTTGGCCAGTTATGTATAAACCTCAAGAGCACAAAGTCTATTTTGTACTCTGTCAAGGCAGGATAGGCTGTTTTTAGCAGCTCCTGCCCAGATGTTGCAGCAGTACTCCATCCTTGGACATACTTGGCTTTTATATAGATAGAATTGAATCAGCAGTGAGATATGTTCTGGAGCGGTAGAAGGATCCTACCATTTTTCCAGCAACCTTGACAACAGACTTGATGTACGTGTTCTATTTTAGGTCAGGAGTAAAGGTCAATTCCAGAAGTTTATCAAAACATGGAGCCACCCCTAGACGAGAGCCATCCATTTCAATTGATGTCAGATGGGGATCAGAGCGTTGATAATGTAAAGATAGGAGTTTGGTTTTAGATGCATTAAAAGTAACCATCCACCTCTTCCCCCACTGTACCACATGCTCAAGATCAAAGGAGAAAGAATCAGAGAGAACTTTGTCATTTACGGCCTTTGATGTGTTACCATAGATGGTCATGTCATCAGCATAGATGTCAACGAATGATTTAAGTATGTGTTTTGGGAGATCATTGATGTAGATCAGGAAGAGAGTTGGGCCCAGGATGGACCCATGAGAAACTCCAGCATTAATACTGTGGGCCTCTGATTTCTGCCCATCAACCACTACTCTTATGAGCCTATCAGAGAGAGATGATTTAATAATTGAGAAAACATTTCCAGTTATACAGTAGCTGGAAATCTTGTGAAGTAGGCCTTTATGCCATACCTTATCGAAGGCCTTTGATATGTCAACAGCAATTGCCCTAGAAAGGAAGCCTTTATTGAGAGATTCACTAATCCTATGAGATATAACCTTTAGCACATCTGCTGTAGATCTTGCAGAATGGAAACCATATTACATGTCACTAAGAAGGTTATTTCTGCTGCGGTGTTTGACTACTTCTTTATTTAATATGGATTCCAGCAACTTACTCATGACACACAGGAGACTTATTGGTCTGTACTGAGAGGGAGATGACTTATCACCTGAATTCTTAAACACGGGGCATACTGATGAGGTTTTTGGGAAGCACTTCTCCTTAAGGCAATACTTAAACAGTTTTGTAAGTATAGGGGCAAGTTCTGGTTGAAGTTTTTTCAACACTATAATTGGAATGCCATCAGAGCCAGTTGCCTTACTGGAATCAAGGTTCTTGATTAGTTTGACTGTACAACTCCTGCTTTCTACCGATCCAAGTTATGACAACAGGACTATTGCCAGCACCCTCAAAATGCAAATCCGGACGGTTTCATGCTTGAAGGCACAGCTCTAAAATAAGCTGTAGTGTTGTTTTCTTTAGGGTGACAAATTTATCATTCCATCCTGTACTTACAAGGGTGGAACAAAAAAAATTGCAGTTTTGAGGCAGCCATGTTAGTTCTCTATTGTCTCAGAGTTTTACAAATGTGATGGTTGGTGGGATTTGACCTTTGAGTCCTGTTTATAAAGTAGCCTCAGCTGTCTGACTGATTGAGTTAGAACTAAATAGATATAGAATAGTTCAGTCAAAATGCAGTTTGATCTTGAAAAAATTCCAAGAAAGCATTTTATGATTTTTTTTTATTACTATTATATGTGGGAGACAACATACTAAAAGTTTACCAAAATCTGATCAAGACAAAGGTCCTAACTATGACGTCATAAAACAATGACATCCATCGCACTAAAAATAACCAATATTTCCAGATTTCCAAGCTATAACTGTTGCTTACAGAAGAGTTTACATTTTTTTATACTATATATTTTGATACCAATTTTTGTACTAACTACATGGACAGGCGAGGTCATGCCATCATCAGTGACGTCATGACATACATGTATATTTCTAAAGATTATAGAATACACTGTTCATTTTAAGACATATCTCATCACTTAATAACGATAAAGTTCAGTTTAATTCTACGATACAGGGTGGAACGATAAAATTGTCGCCCTAGAAAAAAACAATGTGAGTCCATTTCTGTTTAATAAAAAACAATTTTTTTTTTTGTTGCAGACCATCTACAAGTTGGTCAGTTGTGTACAAATCCCAAGAGCGATAGAAACCTTGTATCATGTCTGAAAGTGACACAGTGTTCAACGAGCGAGATCAGATATGCAATGCTGTACAACTCATGTTCTCTACCGATCCAAGTTATGACAATAGGACTCTCAGCACCCTCAAAATGCATCACTGGACTGCGAATATCAGGGACGTGTCCAGGGTGATGAAAACAATGTTCCTAGCCATGGTTAAGGTCTTTGGTATGGTTTCAAATGAGGGGCACATCATGCCACCTCACATCTTCGAAGTCAGCTTGAAAATCTACACCAAAATGTACCTGGATGTGCTGAAGAGTGTGGTAATCCCCTGGTGCAATCAGGTGGCTGCTGGCAGACTCTAGGGGTAGTTTTAGAATAAAGCTGTAGTGTTGTTTTCTTTAGGGCGACACTGTTATCATTCCATCCCATATTTTTAACTGGATTTCTTCTTTTATTTCAGAACGTAACCTAAAAGAATCTTTCATTAAACAAAATGGTTTTACCATTCTCATGATGGCACTTAGAGAAGTGAGTATGAAATTCTTTTTTCCATTTTACTCTCATATTTTTTTTTTCATTAATAACTACCTGAATCACCTTTTTATACCAAGTGACAAATTATTAATCTTATTAATTTTAACTGATGCATTCTTTCACCTTTTTTATAGAGCTTTACTAAACCAAATATTAACCACTAGTTAACCCTAGATGATAGAGAACATACTTTGCTACTTGTCTAGATATATGATTAAAATATCTATATAAGATGATAGATATATGATTAAAATATCTATATAAGATGATAGATATATGATTAAAATATCTATATAAGATCATAGATATATGATTAAAATATCTATATAAGATCATAGATATATGATTAAAATATCTATATAAGATCATAGATATATGATTAAAATATCTATATAAATCATAGATATATGATTAAAATATCTATATAAGATCATAGATATATGATTAAAATATCTATATAAGATAATAGATATATGACTAAAATATCTATATAAGATCATAGATATATGATTAAAATATCTATATAAGATGATAGATATATGATTAAAATATCTATATAAGATGATAGATATATGATTAAAATATCTATATAAGATGATAGATATATGATTAAAATATCTATATAAGATGATAGATATATGATTAAAATATCTATATAAGATGATAGATATATGATTAAAATATCTATATAAGATGATAGATATATGATTAAAATATCTATATAAGATGATAGATATATGATTAAAATATCTATATAAGATGATAGATATATGATTAAAATATCTATATAAGATGATAGATATATGATTAAAATATCTATATAAGATGATAGATATATGATTAAAATATCTATATAAGATGATAGATATATGATTAAAATATCTATATAAGATCATAGATATATGATTAAAATATCTATATAAATCATAGATATATGATTAAAATATCTATATAAATCATAGATATATGATTAAAATATCTATATAAATCATATATGTATGATTAAAATATCTATATAAATCATAGATATATGATTAAAATATCTATATAAGATCATAGATATATGACTAAAATATCTATATAAGATCATAGAATTAAGCCAGTAATTTAATTGTTCATATATAAATTGTCCTCAATTATGTCCAGTCACTAAGCATGAAACGAAAAACGAAACCATTTGGAACCACTTTTTGTTTTATCATGATACAATAAAAGCATAAACTTTTATTTTTTACATTTCCATAAGTAATTTTCTAAATATTTAAAATATATTCATATGGAAATAATTTAAAATTTTCACAAAGAAACTTTTTTATATACAAATATTTAAAATAAGTTTTTTTTGAAAACACAAGAAGTGTTAATAAAAAAACTTTCATACATGACAAAATTCTGTGATAAAACTTGTGGAAGACATAAATATATTATTTCAAAATCATAATATTTATAAATAATAATAATTCTTATTAGTTTTTTTTTTGTGATAACACAAAAAAAAATGTAGAAATGTAAAAAATGAAAGTTTATTATTTTTTATTGTTTCATGATAGCACAAAAAGTGTTAAAACTAAAATAATTTTTGAAATAAATTATTTCCATATTGTTTTGTATTTCGTTTCATGTTTATTGACTTCCGTTCCATATTTAGGTAAACCGAGTGCACTTCCAGTGTCTTAACTTTGTGTACTGAATTTTTGGATATAACCGAAAAAGCAAAAAAAAAAAAAAAATATCCGTCATATTATAGAGTTCAGGATCTCTTTCTAAATCCCTTTCAGGTGTGAGAGTAAGTATGTTTGTCTGACTTGCTATTTGCTTTGTTGCTCCCTCCTCACAACTTGGAATGGTTTCATCTGAAGGCTAAAAACAAAACGTGTCTTTTACTTCCTAATTTTTAGTGAAGTGCTGTATATGATTTTCCAGTAATATACGGTTAGAGTTTAATTACACCAATAAGTCAACACTTACCAAAGACAAAAGCCACTCAAGTATAAGTATTAATGAGATTGTCAGTTAAATTATGAACGGTACTATAAAACGATTGAAAACAATGAATGGATAACATTTTATTTAGCGAGCGGAGGGGGGTCTCCGGCCTTGCCGGGTCGTAAATTTTTCTCAATAACTATGCCTTGAATATTTTTGAAAATTTGTACAAACATCAGTCATGGTGAAAATAAATTTGTGCCTGAACAAGTTTTCTAGGATAACTCTGGTTTCTCTCCTTGGAGGTCAAAATAGAGGTAAAATTGCCTCAAAATCGTTTGTTTGTTCGCACTTTTCTCAATAACCACTCCTTCAATTTTTAAAAAAAATTTTGTACAAATATTAGTCATGCATTTTTGTCAGAACGGACTTTCCAGGATAACTCTGGTTACCCCATCCTCTTAGAGGCCATTGTAGGAGTAAAATTGCCTCCAAATTGTTCATTTATTCGCACTTCTCTCAATAATCACGCCTTGGATTTTTTTGGACATTTTGCACAAACATTAGTCATGGTGAAAGTAAATTTTTGCTAGAATCGATTTTCCTAGATAACTCTGGTTTCCCCTTTAAGGGTCATCATAGGGGTAAAATTGCTCCCAAATCATTCATTTGTTCGCACTTTTCTCAATAATCATGCTTTCAATTTTTTTTTTTAATTTTGCACAAACATTAGTCATGATGAAAGTAAATTTTTCACTCGTTTGGCTTGTTTATCCAGTGACCTGATTTAATGTAGATTGTCCATTTCAGATCGTCAATGAAAACTAATCCTAAGAGCTAATCCAAATTGCAGGCTTCCTGAATCCATTTATTTTAACTGGTGAAAGAAAAGAAAGAAACTTTGTTTTGGTGCTGTTCAAAGTAATACCGCCACTTATTCCGTCAATTGCATCACTTGCTCTAGGTCGGAAAAGAAAGAATTAGAATATGATTTGGGATCAGAAAGAGGGTTATGCGGAATGGATACTTAAGGTTTACCGCTACTGATACTATGTAGCAGATACGGACGCATGTATGCAAATGTCAAGCCATGTGCAAAGTATGTTATAGTAGGGAAAAAGAAAAAGACTATAAAAAGAACGTATGCACTGACAGACGAGGATGGTGTGGCGGGAGAATGAGGAATAAGTCTTTTCTTCAGAAGTTTGAAGTTCTTTCCTATTCTTTGTCTCCTTTGTGACTGAGACTGCAATGTGTTCAGTCCCGGGTGTCTACATGTTAACGTGTGCAAACGTGTGTAACATTACAACTATATGCTTCTGACTTCTGTCCATCAAAAACAACTTTTATAAATATATCATCAATGAGAAGGGATTTAGATTCAGTAGCCAAATGCATCCGTTTACTTCGGTATGAAGTACCTACAATAAGTTTCCAGACTTTTTCGTATGACCACTAAGTACACACATGAAACGCTAGTCCTCTTTGAAGTACCGTTCCAACAACTTCTGGAAGGCCCCATGAAAATCCTCTTGTGTGAATGTGTCAATGACCCACGTCACAGCCTCTTTTGTCTCATAATGACAGCCTCTAAGGTTTTCCTTGAGCTTAGGGAATAATCAAAAGTCGTAGGAAGCAAGGTCTGGACTCTAGGGAAGGTTAGGAATTGCCCATGACAATGTCTTCCTTTCTGATCAGTCCTGGATATGACCTTAAACTATATCTAATAGTGAGGCCTCTGCTTGCGGGCTTTGGGGAGTGTGGAGCCACCCTTTAATTGCCATTGCTCACAGGCCCACTCTGACCCGGAGTGGTAATACCTGTTAAGGTTCCAACTATGGGTTAAATAGAAACCGACTTGAAAAAAATATGTATTCTATTAAAAAATTTTTCTTCAAAATTACTGGATTCGGCATTAAATAACCTGAAAAGAGTTGATATGCCGTAAAACAACCAACCAATCCTTTCTGATCTTCTCTGAACAACCTTGAGACAAACTTTGCACAAATATACCGCATTTTCATGAATAATTGTGTATACAGTTCCCACACTGACATCAAACTGTGCACTTATTGTCTCTGTAGACACACGACGGCCCTTATCCATGAAATTCTTTATTTGGCCAACCAACTCTGGTGTTCTGACTTCATTACTTCTCCCACACCTCTCATCATCCCTCACAGACTCTTGGCCTTCCTTGAGTCTCTGATGCCACTCAAAACCTGAAGCTCGATTCATGCAAGATGGTCCAAGAGCAGTCTGAGGCATTCCATGCGTTTCTGTAATATTTTTTCCAAGTTTAAAGCATAATTTTATTGCATATCGTTTTTCTAAAGTGTCCTCACGCCCAGATTATATTTTTTAAATTCACCAGCTTTGACACTTAGGCTTTAGTAGGGTGTATTCCAATTCCTGCTGTAGCTGTTAATTTGAACCTGAAATCATAAAATTTGTCAGTCATGTCATAAGATGTATAGCAATAGCATACATAATTTTCAATTTTAAAAGCTTGTACAAAAAAAATCTGGAAACTTATTGAAGGCACCTCATATGATATACATGATTTGGTTCACTGTCAACTATAACCTCTTATGTCTAGATATTTGATTGGTTAGTTTTCCTATGTGACAAGGAAAGAATTTGAAGTGAGATGTCAGTTGCAGTTCAAACGATAATGAAGATATAAGTACTCATCTAAGGTCCTGTTGGATAGGAATGGTTAAATCGGTATATAGATGGTTCGACTAGAAGCAACTCGTACTTAAGAAAAATGGATATCCATTGTTCAGCTATTTTAAATATATTATAACTTAAAAAGTTATTGTCCATCTTGATATTTTTGAAATTTTGTAGTTTTTTTTTTTTTTTGTTTGTTTGTTTGAAGGTGCTGTTTGTACGAAAGTATTAGTTTTTTTTTTTATTTTAGATATAATTTTGAGGTACGGTTTGAGTACTCGAATGCAATTTTCATGAATTTCTTTCCAAGAACTTCCTCGTCTTTGGAACGCATTGCCATGAGACTGCTTCCCTGCAAACGGCAAGTAATGTCTTATTTAAAATGATGTGCAAAGAAGAAAATCTTGAAAAACCAGTTGTTGATGACTACCTTAGCCCATACTAATCCATTAATGAATAGACTGATTTTAGAGTATGTAGAAATAAATTTTGTATTTACAAACATATAATCAACACAAAAAATAAAAGAAATTTGTGTTGACTGTTATTCCAGCTCGTGAGTTGATATTTTATTGTGACAGATCTTTAAAAATCAGCAATGTACAGGGTTTTCCAAAGAATTTGACGTCATTGTAAAAGGACTTGTCAACGTCCCCTCCACTTTATGCTAATGTTGAAGAACTCGAGCAGAGAATCACTGTCGCACTGAAGAATGTTACCAAAGACATGCTGCAGCGTGTTTGGCACGAGTTTGATAACCGACCTGACGTGTGCAGAGTCACAGGCGGCGCTCATACTGAACATTTGTGAAAATTATGAAATCGGTCATAGAATCTACAAATCTTCGTTTTTTTCTTTGAAATGTTAACTCATAAAACTTATGATGTTGAACATAAAGTTTGTGCAGTTTCATACATTGAGTAGTTTCCGAGCTATTGGCATTTAAAATGACGTCAAATTTTTTGGGACACCCTGTACAATTTGTTGCCATGCAAAGCAACGAACATAAAATTCATAGCTGCATTAATGATTAACTCTAAAATAAGATGATATCCAAAGCGTGCATTCAAACAACTCGATCATCCATGACCGTCTTTGATGTTTGTGTAGATTGCTGATCGTTTAAACAAACGCATTTCAGGTGAAAACATTATTACATACTTTTGTGTCATGTCGAAATTAGTATAAATTCCAAAGACTACGAAAAATTATCCAGTAGAAAAATAATTACCACTAAATTTATCGAATATCGAGTTTTATCATGTTTCGATGTGAACAGTTGCGGGACCAATTCAGTATAATAAACTGATTTATCTCCTTTAACTGAAATTGAGTTAAATTAATGGTCCGCCATTTTTAAATGAAATGTAACTGTAGATGATTTTTTTTTTTTTTTGTTAAAAATACATCTAACACATCTACTGGATCATTTTTCGTAATTTTTGGAATTTATACTAATTTTTGACATGACACGTAAATACGTAATGTTTTCACCTGAAATGCGTTGGTTTAAATGATCACCAATCTATACAAGCCCTCCCCATCCCCCGCGTTTTCTGCTTCTGAAGTCATTTGTATAGCTTTCACTTTTGTTTATTAATATTGGCTTTTTACATGAGAGGCAAATGATTAGTGAGCCAAGTATGTATTGGCGTTTTGTGCGTTGGCGTCTGAAGCTAACGAAAGGGGTGGCGGCAATCACAGTTTACTAATTGTTTTGTGCTTGACTGCGTTTCCTCTGCTGGTTAGTCGTTACTAATCATGCTCGCCTGGTTACCGTTGGGCTTTCATGATTCCTGATAATTGCAGCTATTTGACTCTGACTTTCAAACCTGCCAGAACAAGACTTGCTGTAACAAATACAAAAGAAAAAGTAAAGAAAATGTAAAAAAAAACAAACAAACAAAACAATCAATCAAAAAAAAAAAAAAAAAAAAAAAAAAAAAAACAGAACGAAACGATCAGATTATTTTTTGGTTTCTGCTTATCTAAATATTAATTTACTTGTCCGTACGTCCAGTGTCACAAAAAAGAAAAAAAAACATCATCATCGCAAACATTAATTAATAAGAAATGAATTACCTACATTTATAACCGCTCTTTAATTTTAATCATTAAAACCATTTCTTCTCCAAAAATTAAAAAAAATAAAAATAAACACGGCTGTTTGTTTACGGTTTCAAATTGGCTATTTTGTAACTAAAAAATAGTCATGTTGAGAAGAGACCGTGAGTTTTTGTTTTATTATAGTTTATTTTTAAAAATAAAAAAATGTGCAAGTAAATTAACAACTGTTCCTTTAAAATTTATATAAAAAAATTTATTCAGAAAAAAGAACGTGTTGAATTTTCTTTGAAAAAATCTAATTTTTTTAAATCAATCTATTTTATTAAAAAAGAATTTGCTAAAAAATTGTTTTAAATTCGTTATGTTTTATTTCATTTTTAATTCATTTCATTTATAATATGTTTTAAAAATTTTCAACTACCATGGAATTTCCACAGGTTCTGCTAGTCTGTAGTATTCTTCTAACTGACATAGAAAATTAAGTTTCTGAATTTTTGAGATGATTGTTCATTAGTTGGCTACTGTTCTCATCTTGAGTGTTATTTTCACAAATATTTCGGTCAATATAACCGACTATTTTTCTGGTGTATCTTATTAAACTTGGGTCCTTGCATAGTGGATAAGATACTTGGTAAAATTTAGTTGTAAAGTTACACTCTTCTGGAGGTTGAAGGTTTAATCTTCATTATTGGCAACATTCAGAATATCATTGCAAATTACTTATGACTTCTATCCATTTAATGGCTGATGACATGAAAGAAGGATTAAATAAATGACTCCATTTGAAATTCTGTGCAGATTTCCGAGTTCGATAGAAATATTCCTTAGTTTGTCAAGATATACCAAAAATAGGTTAGAGGTTACATCCACCAAAACATTGTGAAAATAGCACTCAAAATGAGAACAGTAGCTTGATGAATCCAAATAATACAAAATAAAATTCTCATGATATTTTAAAAGTTTAACCTTAATAGCATTTAATCTGGTGTACCAAATTTTGGGTCTGAATAGTCAGTTTTCATTTTTTGTTGTTGTTGTAAAATTTTATTGTCTCTATGTATTTTGCTGTAGTATATTTAAAAAAAATTATGTTGTCTCATATAATTATTAACATGAAAACATTTTTTCAATTATGTTTGAAAAAAAATATAAATCAGGAAAGGGAATAACATATTTTTCATTGAAGAATATAAAAAAAGAGCTTTTACAACTAAATTTTTATTTCTTTTTCTGTATAAGTTAAAAAATGTGCAAACAAATAAGTTAAAACTAAAATGATTTTGTTGTATCCCAGGCAACATGAGGACAGTACTGCTAGTCTTATAAATAAATAGTAAAGTGAAATAATATAAGAGAAAGGAAGGTACTCCTTTAATCAAGAAACCCATTTTAATTATATTTCTTAGATGAGGTGTAATTTACATTATTTAGACGGTCATCTTCATTGGGATTGTTATCTTTTATATTTCGGTTGCTGTATTCTCCAGCTTTTTGAAATGAGGTGTTGTTGTTATTTACACGATTTTGACTGTTATCCTCGTTTGCAATGTTTCAGTTGCTGCATTTTGATTTGGATTTATCATATACTAGCAGAATCTGTAGCCTGGCATTGCCCGGAGGGGGGGTCGATTTAAAAGAATGATTTTACTATAAAAATATCCACAGAAAAAAAGGAATAAGAAATTTAAATATCTTATCTTTTAAAGTGAAGGATCACTTTTCTATATGAATTGAACGTAAAATGAGTACTGTGTTTCTGGGCCATTAATGGTGATATTGAGACGTGGAAACAAATGACGTTTCTGAATTTTTGAGATGAGGATTGGTTATTCATATTTGAATTCATCGGACTACTGTTCTCATCTTGAGTGTGATTTTCACAACATTACGGTCAATGTAACCTCCGACCTTCTTCAGGTGTATCTTGTGAAACTCGGGAATGCTTCTGTTGAACTCGAGATTTTGGACAGAATTTCGAATGGAACCCTTTATTTACTTCACGGGCGTAGCATGCTCTTTTTCCGTCAGCCATGACTGGATAGAAGTCGCAGTTGTATTTTTCAGTCCGCAAGGACCCATGGCGCAGTGTTTACAGTACTTAAAATAATCAATTGTAGAAAGTGATCTCCTAAAGGTTGAAGGTCGGCGACCGAAAAATATAGTTGCAAATTACTTAGAACCTCTATCCAGTCATGGCTGACGGAAAAAGAGCATGCTACCCCCATAAAGTAAATAAAGGATTCTGCTCAAAATTCTGTCCAAATTCCCAAGTTCAACAGAAATATTCCTGAGTTTGACAGGATACACCTGAAAAAGGTCGGAGGTTACATCGACTGAAACGTTGTGAAAATGACACTCAAGATGAGCACAGTAGTCTGATGAATCCAAATAATACTTGGAAACAAATGTTTTTTTTGTTTGTTATTTTTTCACAATATTTTAGGTAATCAAAATTTTATGTTAAAATAAAAATATTTTTGGGATGGGTGGGGAGATTTTTTTCCTACAATAAAATAAAGTGCAAAAACAATAATTAATATTTTAAGATACATTGTTTTCTGACTCCTCTCCATTTTTGTGTGTGTCGATGATGAGGGAGAGGGTTAATTCTTTTGGTGCTTTTTAGGAATATCTATCTAGTATCTAATTTGCAATTGTGAGGTAAGCAGTTCAAAATTTCCAGAAAAAGCCAAATCAAGTTCTGATTTTTCTACACAATATCAACCAACTTTACAAATTAAAACTAAGACCTACTTTCACGTTAGGTAAGAATTAGTTTCTGGGTTAGTTTAGGATGAGTTTGGGTTAGGTTATGGTGAGTTTTGGGTTAGGTTATGGTGAGTTTTGGGTTAGGTTATGGTGAGTTTTGGGTTAGGTTAAGGTGAGTTTTGGGTTAGGTTATGGTGAGTTTTGGGTTAGGTTATGGTGAGTTTTGGGTTAGGTTATGGTGAGTTTTGGGTTAGGTTATGGTGAGTTTTGGGTTAGGTTAAGGTGAGTTTTGGGTTAGGTTATGGTGAGTTTTGGGTTAGGTTATGGTGAGTTTTGGGTTAGGTTATGGTGAGTTTTGGGTTAGGTTAAGGTGAGTTTTGGGTTAGGTTATGGTGAGTTTTGGGTTAGGTTATGGTGAGTTTTGGGTTAGGTTATGGTGAGTTTTGGGTTAGGTTAAGGTGAGTTTTGGGTTAGGTTAAGGTGAGTTTTGGGTTAGGTTATGGTGAGTTTTGGGTTAGGTTATGGTGAGTTTTGGGTTAGGTTAAGGTGAGTTTTGGGTTAGGTTAAGGTGAGTTTTGGGTTAGGTTATGGTGAGTTTGGGTTAGGTTATGGTGAGTTTTGGGTTAGGTTAAGGTGAGTTTTGGGTTAGGTTAAGGTGAGTTTTGGGTTAGGTTATGGTGAGTTTTGGGTTAGGTTATGGTGAGTTTTGGGTTAGGTTAAGGTGAGTTTTGGGTTAGGTTAAGGTGAGTTTGGGTTAGGTTATGGTTAGTTTTGGGTTAGGTTATGGTGAGTTTAGGTTAGGTTATGGTGAGTTTTGGGTTAGGTTAAGGTGAGTTTTGGGTTAGGTTAAGGTGAGTTTTGGGTTAGGTTAAGGTGAGTTTTGGGTTAGGTTAAGGTGAGTTTTGGGTTAGGTTATGGTGAGTTTTGGGTTAGGTTAAGGTGAGTTTGGGTTAGGTTATGGTGAGTTTTGGGTTAGGTTAAGGTGAGTTTTGGGTTAGGTTAAGGTGAGTTTTGGGTTAGGTTAAGGTGAGTTTTGGGTTAAGTTAGGGTAAGTTTCATACTAGGTAAGGATAACTTTCAGACGAGTTTCAAGTTAGTTTATGGTTAGGGTTAGAGTAAAAATTTAAAAAAAAATCCTCTCTTTAAGACTCGCATTACATATTCTTCGCATCATTCTCATATCATTTCTCTCCATGCAACACATGTCTTCAACCCTCACTGTCCAGGTTTTGTTTTTATACATCAGTTGGTTGAATAAAGTATTCAGTTTGAAATTCCAGGAGGTTTACCGATTAGAGTAAAAAGCGCCAGAAGAATACCAGAGAGTATAACAATGAAAACGTTGTCAATATAACAACCACCAAGATAAGGATAACAGGCTGAATGTGAAAATAATGTAGTTAATAAAACTTGAACTATCACACAATGTAAACATTCCACTAATATAAAAAAAAAAAAAACACTTGCGAACTTAAAATGTGTTTAAAATTGTTTGAATGCATATAATGATTAAGTTATAATTAAATGTTAAGTGGACAAAATACTTAAGGAGGATTAACTTGATTATAAACCGTGAAATGGAGGGTTTTATTTCATCCCTAGATGAACACAGACTCTAAGTTAAATATTTTAGAGCCTGTCTCTGCTCTATCGCTAGTTACAAGCACTATATATGATTTTTCCCACTCTCTATCTGTGCCTAAATGTAAACACAGATTCCATTAACAAAGCTTTTTTTTTTCAGAACTGATTGCTTTTGGAACACAGTTCTGCTGGCATGCTTCCCAGCTGAATAAAACATGGTAGCCTTCAAATCTAATATAAACAAGTTCCTGTTAAACCGTCCTCGTAAATAATAAAATTCTACCCAATTTACATCATAAGTGATTACCACACCACCACCTTACATTCATTAACTCTTATCCTCGAGTGGCCTTTGGGCCTTGATAAGTGGTGACTTCCAAGTAAATAAAAAAGATACTCAAACAAAAAAACAAATCTTTATTATTTAGTCTGATATCAAAGATTGCTCTAATCTATATACCTATAAAGTTGAGTTTTTTTTTTTTTGCTCTGACATTGATATTAAAGCTCTACTTTTTCTATTGGTATTTAATTGCTTCCCCACGAGAGCAATATGTGACACAAGGTCGTTTTTAACGTGAGGCGGGAGGAAAACCAGCTCCTCAAAAAAAAAGGCACTCTGGCAGTAGGCAAAAATAAAAATTGCTTTAGTATAGAAGGTTTTTTCCCCTTACATTGATTAAGGACAAATTAACTTCAGTGTAACATCAGAACAGATACTACACTCGGATCTCAGCCCGATGGCCTGATCCTACTTTTTCTATTTAAAAATTATTAAAACAAACTTTTTAATATACTTAGTCATGAATATGCGAGTGACTACATGAAGGTTAACTAATTTGCTTATTCCTGGGAAAAACGAGTGTTAAATAATTACTTATTAATTTTTTATTGTTGTTTATTAGATGATTGGTTTCATTTCACTATTATGCTGAATTCTATTTATGCATAGTTTCTACATTCTGCATAATTGCGTAAGATTTAAGATGAAAACGTTCTCTCACACTAAAATATTGATTGAGATTTGCTAAGATTTATTTTTGTTTTAAAGACATGAATTTATTGAAGTCCTTATAATAATTATTTTCAATTTGTCCCAATTTAAGACTGCTTATCAGCAACAACTTAAATATACGTGTTTGGCTAAGTAAGAGTAACGATAATGAACTTCACCGAACAATGTACACACTACAAACCAAATTGGAGTTTGTTTGAAAAGATAATCAACGTCTTATGTACAACATGAAAAGAAATGGAATCCGACAAGGGAGATAATAACATTTCATCAAATCAACACCTAGACATGGCCCCAAATAGTAACCCCTTATTGTTAAAACATAACCTTTTTACCCCAATTCATATAAAATGTGGTTTTTAACTATACTTAAAGACACTCCAAGATGACACGTACCGAAAACAGGTACTACACTACAATTTAACTTGAAATAGAGCCTTTTTACGTCACGATTAGTACAAGGAATGGACCCAAGTGCCGATTTGAATCTTTTAGATTTAATGCGAATTATTGTAAAAAAAAATGTTTTTGTTTTGTTTTCCAGGGGATAACGGATAAACCAACTGTGGAAAACATTGTTTTCATTTTACTGGCGTTGCTTTCCAAACGATGTAAGTTGTTTTTCAAAATATTTTGTTTTTTCTTTGCACCCCAAACACGACATATAACCACTTTGAACGTAAGACCAAGCGACTACTATTTTGGATTGTGTCTAACAGGGGACTGTGGGGAGTTGAGCAGAAAGATGCCTGTTCACATTACATTTAAACTTCTGTAGGTTAGTACAGTCAGGGAAGCAGGGAGGGAATTGCAAATTATAGCAGTCCAAAGGAAGAAACTACTAGAGTAGAAGGCTTTCTGGCATTTAGTAAAGTAACAGTAAAGGGGTGGATTTTGCAGCTTTTCAGTTTAATTGGGATTATGTTGAGAGAGCACAAATGTTTTGAGTTTATCAGAGCACATTTCATTAAAGTACTTGTAAAACGGCACAGGGGTCTGACATTGCGGCGATTGGACAGGGGTTGAAGGTTGGTTGATAGTGCGAAACATATAGGATTTGAAACTCTATTTTGGACCCTATCTAAGAGTGTGAGACTAGTGGTAGAAGCACCACATATGCTGTATACCTGTGCCTGTTTTACAAGTACTTTAATGGATTGTGCACTGATGAACTTGTTCCACTTGTGCCCCTTTGATGTAGATACTCCAGACTAGCCTAATAAGCAGCAAAATCTTTCACTGTTAAGACTCCTAGATGCTGGAAATCCTTCTACTCTAATAGTTTCTTTCTTCAGACTGCTAGACTTTGAAATTCCCTTCCTGTTTCCTGCTTCTCTGATTCATTCTTCCCTGACTGTATTAACTTGCAGAAGTTTAAATGTAACGTAGCTAGTCATCTTGCTCATCAACTTCCTAAAGTCGCTTGTTGGACACAATCACAAACAGTAGTCCCTTACGTTCCAAGTGACAATCTGCCTTGGTTGGCGTGAAAGAATTTAAAAAACAAAACAGCCATGCACCTCAATTATGCCATAAATTAACCATGTGAAATTTTGTCTCAAGCAAAGAACATTACTTTTCTCTTAATTGTTAACCAATTTTTTTTTTTTACTTAGAAATCACCATTTATCAAAGCCCGAAGACCACTCGAGTATAAGGGTTAATGAATGTAATTTGGGTAGAATTTGATTATTTATGAGGACAGTTCAACAAGAACTTGTTTGCATTAGATGTGAAGGCGACCATGTTGTATTCAACCAGGAAACATGCCAGCGGAACAATGTTCAAAAAGTGGGCAGTTCTGAGAAAGAAACTATGTTCATACTGTACTATGTTTACATTTAGGCACAAATAAAGAGTGGGGAAAATCATATATAGTGGTTATAGCTAGTCGAGTGTTTTTGTGAAAGTTTGGCAAGGGGGGCCATAGACTGGAGTTCAGTCGAACACTTGCCATAAAAATAGCGATAGAGCAGACTCGCGGCGTCTCTTTTGTGGGAAAGCGGTTGCAGGAAAGATTTTTTTATTTGTTTTATTCTATTATATTATTTCTTTTACTAATGATACCTCTGGGTACAATCGCCCAGTATGGGCATGCTCGGACAGAAAGAAACTGCAACCTACTGTCTGTCCGACTTCAAAGAAAGCTTTGGCAATACATCAGATTTTTTATTTGAGAAACCGAGTTTCTGAATCAGAACTTCTCGTTCAGTAGGGATTACTGTGCTAGTCAGGTGGCACCTGATCGTCATCAAACTGCTTTATGATAGCGAGAAACATATGTTGACAGTCTGAATACCTGAGAAACATCAAAAATGATGAGCAACAATGAGTTCATGAATGCCTCAAGAGAGAGAGAGAGAGAGAGAGAGAGAGAGAGAGAGAGAGAGAGAGAAAGAAATAGATGGAGAGCCATAGCCGTCAATGCCTGTACCAGGCAGGACACCACTTGAATGGATGAAAGTTTTGTAAAAATTGTCCAATAATTATTCATTGTATTTTCTTTGTAACAACAAAAGATTATTATTTTTATTTTTTTCCATTAATTTTTTATTTTATTATTTCGTACTATATGTATTTGTCATTAAAAAATGTTCAATTCATTTTTCATTGAATTATCTTTGTACTTTCACAAAAAGAATAATTTTCCATTGAAAAAAATGTGTGAAAAAAATCATGTAACTTTTGTTCAGAACCTTCTAGCGTTTTCCATAAACCACTTGATGATGATGACTAATGAGTCGCCACTTATCAAGGCCAAAACACACTTGAGGATAAGGGTTAATGAGAAAAATAAATCAACAGTTAAATAATGACTCAGGAATGTATATGGAATTTTGAACAGGATCGTTTATTTAATTTGTGGGAGTAGATAGTTTTGTTTTATCAACCATAGCCAGATAGAAGTTTTAAATAGATAAATTTTATTTTATTTTTACTTCGTATCGACTGTCGTAAGGAATGAACCTTTAACCTTCAGAAAACTGTCACTTAGAACTGATTATAATCAATAGCTTAAACCGTTGGTGCATTCTCAATACACATAAAGGTAGACCAAGCTGAAAGAAAATGGTCACTTGTCAATATGGTGGGCTTAATATACAGTTTTCATTTGTCTTTCACAAAAAGAAAAAAAAACGAAGTTTAAAACTTTCATAAATAAAAGGAGCTGTGTTTGAAGGCTATATCAATGCAGTTTGTAGGAAACACCATGGATACGAGTTAGTATATAAAAGAACAATGACAATATTAGGAGGAATTTTCAATATTTTTCAATTATGTTATGTTTATTTACCAACATAATGTGTCATACAAGATGGTAGGTGTTGATGTCCCTAATTTTCGAGAGTAGTATCTCTTCTTCAGCTGAGAAAATATTAAAAAAAAAACATATACATTGGCGAGGCTTTCCTTTGCCTGTTTTATCTTTTATTTCTTTATTTTCGGAAGTCAGTGTTGCAAACTGGCTGTCAAATCAGTTTCCAGGATACGAGTTGTGATGGATATTAAGTATTGTTGGGAATTATTGTAGCTTTTTTTTTTTTTTAAATGTATATGAATGATTAATTTTTGTGTATTATGCTTAAAGTGTGTACTTAGGGGTGGTCATGACTCCTGTATTAGTGTGGTGTAGTATCCGTTTTGAGGTAAAGAGAATGGTCTGAGGGGGGGAGGGGATCACTCTACATGTGTTTAGATTGATGAATGAAATACTAAATAAAATTTTGCCTCTATTTTGAAACTGTGTTTCCGTATGTTTTTATATGGCCCAAGAGTTTTTCTTACTGGTTTACTATTAAAATAAAAGAAATGATTTGATCTCTAATATGCTATGAATCATATTAAGTAAATTCAATGTGTTAACTGTTGAAATGGATCTTATGAAATCAAAGTTGTGCCATGTAATTTTTGCATATTTTTGTTATGATGCGATTTTCTCAATATTTGAGTTGGTTGTGTAACGTTGCAGTTGCAAACAAGCCAAGGAAAGAAATAAATAAAAATCCGGGTCGGTATCTTTTCTGTTTTTTTTTTTAACAAGAGTTCTTATTACCGTTACTCCCCCATCTCGACACCACTTAAAAAGTCTCTCGCTATCGTCCATCTTGCCTGGCATACACTTTTCTTCTCTGACCGCATGTGTGTGACTTTACACGTCCATTTTCTTTGATGTGAAGTTTGCTTTTCCCGACCACATGGTACATTTTTTCTTCTTTTTTCCTTTTTTCTTCTTGCGCACAATTCCTATTTCGCATATGTGCTTTTTTCGGCTAGTGCTGCTGTTGCCAATCTCTTCACAAGCCAGCCATCCTCCACTGCTGCTGCTATTTTCACACGTGTTCATATGCACTGTTACAGTTGAACCTTTCATTTACCAAAAGATGGCATCAGATCTGTGAGGGTTTTTCACGTGTTCAAAGCATTTTTAGTTATACACTGTGAAAATTAGCTTCTAGATCAATAGCATATAATACAATTTTCAAATCTCAAAAAAAAACTTTGCATAATTTTGTCGTTAAATTTCTATCAGCATAGATTTGCTATCAATGTGAATGTTTTTTTTAAAGATCTATGTGTTCATATTAAAAGATTTTGATGTACTCGAAATGAAATTTTGATTTGGGATTTCCTATCTTTTTTTTAGTTAATTTCTCTTTTGATTGTTTTCAGATGCAGGAAAGAATGCACCGGGTCTTGTGAGCAGCGGCGGCTCGAATTTGCTTCTGCAAGTTTTGGTTGCCGAATCCAAAGAATCTACACCAAGAATCGATTTCATGATTCAGATCCATCAACTGCTGGCAAAAATTGGAAGTAAAGGTACTTATTCAAACTTTGCATTAATACAAGGTGGAACAATAATGTAGCCGCCTTCAGCCTCAGTCAACCTTTCGATACAGGTCCGGAACTGGGAGCATGCCTTTTCCACAAGTGTTGGTGGGAGCTTGGCAAATACTCGGCAGATAGCAGCAATCAGGCTGGCTTTGGTGTTGTATTGAGGATATTCTCGACATATAACCAAATGAAGTAGTTCACAGGGTCCAGGTTGGGAGAGAATGAGGGCCAGTTAAAGAAGGATACAAAGTCATAGCACTCCTTCTGATGGCAAGCCTGGTCTTTTTGGACTTGTTGGCCGGCACTGAGTCCTGCTGCCACACTTAGTGTCTGTCAGCAGCTACCTGGTTGCACCAGGGGATCACCACACTCTTCAGCACATCCAGGTACACTTTGGTGTTGACTTTCAAGCTGACTTCGAAGATGTGAGGTGGTATGATGTGGCTCTCACTTAAAACCACACCAAAGATCATAATCGTGGTTGGAAACTGTTTTCATCACCCTGGGAACATTTCTGTTATTTGTGGCAATCCAGCGATGCATTTTGAGTGTGCTGGCAATGGTCCTGTTGTCATAACTTGAATTGGAATTGTACAGCAGCACATCTCTGGTCTTGCTTATTTAACATTGTGTTACTTTCAGTCATGATAAGAGGCTCCTATCGCTCTTGGGATTTGTATACAACTGGCCAACTAGTAGATTGTTTGCACCAAAAAAAACTGTTTTTCATCAAACGGAAATGGAATCATGTCGTTTTTTTTTTTTTCTAGGGCTACAATTTTATCATTCCACCCTGTACTCCACCATGAATAAATGGATGATGAAAGAGTCACTTAACCCTTTGGGGTCGTGGGAGCACGGCATTATTTCATGTATGTCTTGAGCAAGAATAGCCTGGTAGTACCCATTCCTCATTCAGGCTTCAAAGCACATACAGCATTTGGTCACTCATTTTAGTACTAACCGGGCTCAACGTTGCTTATCTTTGATCTAATATGAACTGATATATCAATATGATTATGCTGTATATACTTCGCCATACAGATGAACTAACATCATTTTTTATTTTCATCTTCATCATTTTTAATTCATATAATGGTATGCTAAGGCATTTTGTGTTTGTACATTATTACCTTTCGCACTCCTTTTTAAAAAATTAAATCGTCCAATCACCAAAGATGAGGATGGGTGATTAGTCGCTGAGGTAAAACATTCTAACTTCATAGGTTTTAAAATGAATTGTTCCAAAATCCGAATTTTCACCCTATCAGTTAAAACAGTGCAATCTATATATCTATAAAAGTGAAAATGTGTGAAGAAAACTCTCAACCTATATACTCAACTAATTTTTGATCTACAGACTTGAAATTTGGTACATAGGGTATTCAGACAGGTGGAAATTTTTTTAATCAGTGTTTATCCGGAAAAACGGGCTGCTAAGGGGTCCAAATTGAAAAACTGGATTTTTATCTGTTTGTCAACTGTTTCACATTTGGCAAGCTGGTCTAATGGTTATCGTACTTGACTCGGTCTTTAGGTTCTGGTTTGGATCTCAGCTCGAGTATTTTTTTTTTTACTTAGAAGAAGTGAACTGTTTAGAAAAATATAATACTAGCATACATAGGTCTCGGTCTGTTTCGTTTTTTTTTACTTAATTTTTAAAAAAAAAATTTAACGTTACATTAAATACCGGGCAACGCTGGGTACATCTGCTAGTATTATATAAATACATTTCAAAAATCGTTTTATTGATTTTAATGATAGTTTTAGCTGACAGTTATTTTTATGGTAACAAAGAAAAGAATATTTATTGCTTTAAAAGAAAAATGGAATTGCTATAATTTTAAAGAAAAAAGAGACATTGATTTTATTTATTTAAAGAATATTTAACTGACAATGGCAAATCTATATATTTTTTTTTTTAAATTTCAAAAAAAATTTTTTTTTTATTACATTTTCACTCCAAACAAGGCGCATTGCCACTTTGGTGTAGGGGGCTACTATCAGGGGCAGCAACTACTGGGGCACTATGTTGGGATTTGCGCAGCAAGATGTCGGTTCACGTTGCACTTGAACTTCTGCATGTCAGTACAGTTAGGGAAGCAGGAACTTGGAATGGAATTCCAGAGTCTAGCGGTTCTGGGGAAGAAACTACTGGAGTAGAAAGATCTTTTACATCTAGGGATCTCTACAGTGTGGGGGTGGGATTTAGCTGCCTGTCGGGTTTGTCGGAGGTGTCTACGTCGTGGGGGCACAAGTGTCTGCAGTTCGTCAGAGCATTCACCATTAAAATACTTGTAGAACAGGCACGTTTCGTCGATGGGACAGAGGCTGAAGCTTAGATGCCAGTTCAGGGCCTATCAGATTGGCGACTCTTTTTTTACCTTGTCTAGAAGCGAGAGACTAGCAGCAGATGCACCAGCCCAGATGTATCTATAAAAGTGAGAATGTGTGTGTGCGAGGACAATTCTCAACCTATATACTCAACAAATTTTTTATCTACAGACTGGAAATTTGGTATATAGAATATTCAGACATGTGGAAAACTTTTTAATTGGTTTTCATCTGGAAAAATGGTTGTTAAGGCGTCAAAATAGAAAAAATTGGTACGTGGGGGCGGTCATTGGATTTTTATCTGCTAATTGTTATACGAATACGTATGCGTGAATCGTTCACATGACAGATTCCTTCTATTAAGAATAAGTAAGTTTGAAAACACTTTTTAAAGATCATGTCAAGCTGGTGTAATGATTATCGTACTTGACTCACTGTCTTTGGGTTTTGGTTTGGGTCTCAGCTTGAGTATTTCTTTTTACTTACAAAAAGTGAACTGTTTAGAAAATAAAACATAATACTTGCATGCACGTATCTCAATTTCTGCATGAATTAAAATATAATATTTATGCGTATTTTATGACCGAATAACAGATTTATTAAGAAAAGCTTTTTTTCTTATTTTACTTAATCTGTTATCTATTAAAATAGCTAGTATTTTTACATAAAAAGAACGACTTTTTCTTGATATTATAGAATGTGACATTTATTATACTAAAAATAATATTATTATTATTAACCGTAAGTTATGTAGAAATTGCTGTGGAATTTTCGAGGAATCCTACTAATGTCGCATAGATTGTCATGTCTGTCCGTTAGTAAATGAGGAATAAGATTAGATTTATTAAGAAAAGCTTTTTTTCTTATTTTACTTAATCTGTTATCTAGTAAAATTATATGCCTTGTTTTCATCTAACATACGAAGGTCGCTCCAAAAGTAAAGCCTCCCTTCTTTTTTACTCAAAAGTTGAAGAGGTACAAAGCCGAGAGTTGTGTCATTAAAACGAGCGACCTTTTGTACTCTAGAATTTATTTTTCTACATAGTCACCACCATTTTCAATGCCCTTTTGCCAGGAATTCAATAACGCATCTCTGCGTCTGATGCACATCCATGACAGGATTTGCTTTCTTAGAGTTTCACACCATCAATATCTGCAACAGAGAGATGAAACTTTTTGGTAATGAAGGCATAAGTTCAGTCATAACAATGCAATTTGCAAATCTCCTCTGATCAATTAGGGCGGAATAAAAATAGGAGGTATTACTTTTGGCATTCACTTCGTATAATGCCATCTTGCAAGATTAAAAAATAGGACTTAAATAGTATTTAAGTTGCATATGAAGCTTCGAATTTGACCAGCAAATTTTCATATTTTATTCCTGAATAATATTAGTGAAGTAAATTTATGTCAATTGTAATAGTCTTAAACTTGTAACAAATTCTTTAAGTAAAAAAAAACTAAACCATTTTTTTTTTGTCAAACAAAATTGAAAAAAACTAATAAGAAAGCCGATATTTTGTGTTTTTCATATATTTTTAACAAAGGGTTTGAAAAAAAAAAGAAGCATTTTGTTTATGTGTTTTTCATGTATTATTATTATTTTTTTTTCATTTTTTCTTCATTTTTGTAACTAATGTAAACTAAATTTTTTTTTTTTTTTTTTTTTTCATGAACATTTTTTTTTCTTCTTATAAGGTGAGGCTGGGTAACCGATATTTGAAAATTAAATTAAGACAGCCAGGATATTCCCTTATGGATTAGGTAGACTTTTCTATGGTCGCATCAGACGATGTCAAAGTGGGGTGAGAAGAGATAGCAGATGTGGAAGAAATTCGCAAATACAACCGAGTAGCTTTCCGATTTATGGTTTAAGATGAGGACAAAAGGATCATTACCAAATTTCTGTCTCCACATAAACTCGAAAAGATGACCGTCGAGAAGCTCTCGGCTGTTCCTGTTGATTTTTTTTCACTATTTTCCTCAACGAGTGTTTGCTCCTGTGTCGCGTATTGATTGGCGTCTTATGTCAGATTACAGTCAAACCCGAGTGCATAATGTCATTTTTCGAGCAAAGCCGAATGAACAGTTAGTTACATCTTGTTCGAATACCAAAAAAGAAAAAAAAATTATATAATCCTGCTTAGACAATGGGAAAATGAAGATATTTTTCAATTACAATCAAAAGCATCCAAATCGTCAAAAGGAATAATATTTTCATTGAAGAATATAAAAACGGTTGTCTATCTTTTGTTTCTATTTCTGTATAAGTTTAAAAACGGGTGTAACCAAATAAAAATTAAATACTAAAATGACTACCTTATTCAAGGCAACGCCATGTACAGCTAATCTATATATTTATATTTTATTTGTAAGACTCTATAGAATGGAAAACGTTCAACAAGATGCATTTAATCATTGACTGGAATTAGAACAGCCGAATCCAAGTATTAGTCCAAGATTGAATTATGTCTACTGAATATGTTGTATATAAATATATCCCATCACCACATATGAGGTTCAGGCAACTAGGTTGTCCAAAATCCACACAAATGATTTTTCTATAGGCTTTGTGTCAGAGCATCCACACTTTTTGGAACCACTGCTAAACTCAGTCAGTGCAAATAATGGCCACAAATCAGCATGCAATAGAACTGAGGTTTTACAGCAGAGTTTTTATTCTTCTTTTAGATGCATATCTTGATGAATGGTCACATATAAATAACAGGGGTTTTTAAAAATGCCCCCATATACTAATCTGGAAATTTCTACATCCTGATGCTATACATGCAGCATCCAATGTTCCCAAATTGTTACCAACCTGGTATTGGCCAGGCTCATCATTGCTTAACTTCTGTGATCTAATGATTACTGATGCGTCATGATTATGCCATATATATATATATATACAAGTAAATGGTAGTTTGCTTGAAGCATTGCTGGTAAAGGAATATATGAAAGTTTTAAAAGCCAAAAGCAATGCGGAAAGGACTGGAATTGCAAGAGTAAAGAAAAGAAAAACAGACGGGTATGTTCGAGTAGAGAAATGTCTAACGAGGGGAGGAGTGATAAATGAATAAAGTTAGACATTTCACTACTCGAACATACCCGTCGATTTTTTTTTGTTTGCTTTTTTCTTTACTCTTGTGATTCCGGTCCTTTCTACATTGCTTTTGGCTTTTAAAACTTCATATATATATATATATATATATATATATATATATATATATATATATATATATATATATATATAATGTACTAGCAGTTCAGCCCAGCTTTGCTTGGGCCCTATGTACTGTTCATAACTTTATGTGCATATGTATATATATATTAAAAAGTTTGACTCATGCCCAGGTAACCTACATCTAAAATTTCAAGTGTTTAGACCCAAAATTGACGGAGGAGTTTGGTAGAGTCTGCAAAGGTCAATTCTTTCAACTTTGACCTCTTGGCAGCCAAATTTTCGCCCCGAAACTGATTAAAAAAACTTGCCCTATGTCTGAATATGCTTTATGTAAAAGTTCAAATGTTTAGAACCAAAATTGGCTGAGAGGTCAACTTTTTTTTAGCTTTGACCCAAATTTTTACCCCTTAACATTTATTGTTTTGGGCTCAAATCAAATTAAAAAGTTTGATCCATGTCCAAGTAATCTACATCTAAAATTTCAAGTGTTTAGACCCAAAATTAGCCGAGGAGTTTGGTAGAATTTTCAAAAAAGTCAAATCATTGAAATTTAACCCCTTGACAACCAAAATTTGGACCGAAAACCAATTAAAAAGATTTCCCAAATCTCAATATGACTCATGTCAAATCTCGAGTCTGTAGACTGAAAATTGACAAAGTAATTTGGTAGGGAAATGTACACACACAGATAATTTGACTTTTATAGATATACCAGCAGTTCAGCCCGGCGTGGCTTGGGCCCTATGTACTGTTCATAACTTGCCCTATGTGTGTATACACTTTATGTAAGATTTCAAATGTTTAGACTAAAAGTTATCTGAGTAATTTCGTAGAAACCACAGAGGTCAATTTTTTGTAACTTTGACCCCAATTTTGACCGCTTAACATTTATTATTTTGGTTTCAAATCCAAATAAGAAGTTTTACCCATGTCCAAGTTACCTACATCTAAAATTTCAAGTGTTTAGACCCAAAATTTGGTGGAGAAATTTGGTAGAATCTGCAAAGGTCAACTCTTTCAACTTTGATCTCTTGGCAGCCAAATTTTCACCCCAAAACTGATTAAAATGCTTGCCGCATGTCTGAATACCCATTATATATAAATTTTGAATGTTTATACCCAAAATTGGCTGAGTAGTTTTCTAGATATTGCAAAGGTCAATTCTTTTGAACTTTGACCCCTTGGCAGCTCAAATTTTCGACCCAAACCGATTAAAAAGCTTGCCCTATCTCTGAATACCCTTTATGTAAAATTTCAAATGTTTAGACCAAAAATTGGCTGAGTAATTTGGTAGAGTTCGCAGAGGTCAATTTAAAAAATTTGTTTAATTTGACTCCAATTTTGACCCTTTAACACTTTTTTTTGGCTCAAATCAAATTAAAAAGTTTGATCCATGTTCAAGTAACCTACATTTAAAATTTCAAGTGTTTAGACGGAGGAGTTTGGTAGAGTTTTCGAAAGTCAAATCGTTGAACTTTGACCCTTTGACAGCCAAATTTCTGGCTGAAAACTGATTAAAACGATTTTCCTAAATCTCAATACCCCTTTATGTCAAATTGACAGAGTTATTTGGTAGGGAAATGTACACACACACACACACACACACACACACACACACACACACACACACACACACATTTTCGCTTTTTTAGATATTATGTGTATATAATGTTTAATATGTTATATGAATGTGCTATGCTATATAAATTAAACAGATTTTTTCTTGATTTAATCAGCTAGTATATTTCTGTTAACAGAAGTTGTGCATGTAAATTTTTTTTTGCAGGAATTTAGATAAATTCTTGCTGGGTGTTTTTGGAAAACATATATTTTTTAATTTTCTTTCAATAATCTTTACATTTTTTTCCCGACAGACAGCTTCTAATATAGTCATTCATGTATGAAGTTGGAGGTGTTTTCACTCTCACGCTTAATCTACCATAGCTGCCACCACCTTACACTATCAAATTTTATTCATTCCAAAATTATTACTTATTGAAAGTATGTTTTTCTTAGCCAATTACACAAGGTTATCCAATTCGTAAATTTCATACTTAAAGTTGGTTTTTTACTTTTTCGATTGCTGTTGTACGTTATATTGTGGGATCTGTTATGTTAAATCATAAACAGCAAATAATTGAAGTTGAGGAATTTGATAAGTTACTCTACATTTGCAGGTCCAAACCTGAGACACTGATTGATTACTGTTTATATAATGATTGTTTATTGCTAAATCGATCCTGCTGGTATCTTACTCTTCTACATGCTCTAATAATCAAAACTGAGTTGAATGATTGATTTATACGATCCCAACTTAAGGAAAGTAACACAGTTTAATAAAGATAAAAATAACACCACTTGACTAAGTTCCAAACCGGCTTCGAAGCCTAGTAGGTGATGCCCTTTTTTTTCTGCAAAATTCATACTAGTTAACATAATCTACACCTACCAGCATAGGGTCCTAGTGTTATATAATATATTCAAGTTACGCTGGCATGTTGGTAATTGGAGTTGCTGGCGGGTTGGTAAGTGCAAAGAATGGTTCAAAGGGTTATGGTTGACGTTTGTCAAACAGGTAGCTAGGGTCAGCGATGACAACTGAAGGTGATCGAGTTCGTGTGAAAGAAAAACGATGCATGAAGAAGAAAGAAAGAAAAGATATCTTGTGGTTCGCATGAAAAGCCAGTCGGTTTTCTAAGTTTGGAAGAAGCAGATGTCTCGGTTAAATGTGAAGATGCGTCAAAGAAAGAAACGTAAAGTTGTTAAAGGTGTTCGACAATGTGATGCCTTCTACCTTGTTAATTCGTTAGACGAAATAAAGAAGCCATGCTAGAAATCGGTGTTGTGTTTCTTCGTAAGAGGTACTTCTAGCATCGACCAGTGACGGCAAGAAAGTATTGCCAGAGAAGATCAGAAACAGGAAAAGGAAAAAGGTATCACGACTTTATCAAAACACACACACACACACACACACACACACACACACACACACACACACACACACACACACACACACATATATATACACACAAGCATACATATATAGTCATACATATATAGACGATCGTGGCGCACACAATCATAGATACTAAATAAGAGACTCACGTACAAAGACAGATATGAATAATAAATAAGATATAACCAATCACCAGACAGATACCCTCCTCCCCACAATGTTACACCGACATAAAACACCAGCACTTATTGCTATTAGTTATTGCTGCTGCTTATTATGCAACAGTCAACAGTTAATTATACCAGTATGTCTTGATTATAAACGGGCAACAACTCTTTCATGGCAATGTTTTTTTCTGTTTTTCTTTTTCTTTTTTTTTTTCACTCCTCTGTTTAAATCAATGTTAATTGCAGCTGAAAAATGATTCAACACACCCCAGAACTCAGTAATTTTGTCCTGGTTTAATAGTGTCTTTTAAAAAAATGTTTTTTTTTTTCAGATTCTAAATTTCCAATAAAAGGTCGATTGTCTCAGGCCTTGTCTGTAACCACGGCGATGGTTAAAAGCTGTGCTAGAGACTTCAAAAAGTTATTGCCGCTTCTGCAAGTTTTGAAAATGTACTCAACAAATAGTAAGTACTTTCATTGGTTTCTGCCTTTTTATTACTTTCATTTTTCTTGATGTGCTTTAAAAGAAAAGTGGAAGGTGATGAATTTGTGAGAGAGTCCCCCACCCTCCAGAACGCAAGGGAAGAAAATAACAAACTTTTGCAAGAAACACCCGTCTAGCAGAAAACACTATCAATAATTTCTCCCACTCTTTATCTGTGCCTAAACCTTAACGCAGATTCCATGAGCAAAGTTTCTTTCTTAGAACTGCACACCTATGGAATTGTCTTTCGTTTTCCTGCTTTCCAGCTGACTACAATATGGTTGTCTTCAAGTCTAACGTAAACAAGTTTTTGATGAACCGTTCCATATAAGTTAACAAATTTACCGAATTTCTATTACTAACGATTACTATATTGTCCAATTTCTACTGTACACTCTTTAACTCTTATCCTCGAGTGACCTCTTGGCCTTGATAAGTGGTGATGCCAGTGTAAAAAAAAAAAAATAAATAACATGATATTCGTTCAATATAGAGATTATCCAAACGATGAATCAGCTATGTGGATTAAAAAAAAAGCATGTCTTCAATTGCAAAAAGGTTTACCGGTTGGGAACAGTTTGGAAGCATGTGATTAGACAAGACCGTTGATAGTTGAATTCGGAGACAATTTCTAACATTTTCATAATAAATGGGCAATCTCCAACCAACATGCCCCCAAAATAAAGATGGCGGAAATGGATACAGTTGATGTAAATACGGAACGGAAGTCACTAAGCATGAAACGAAATACGAAGATATATAGAAATAGTGATTTTGCATTTCTATAAATATTTTTTCTTTATGATTTCAAATATATTCATATGGAAATATTTTATTTAAAAAGCTTAACTTGGTTTTAGCATTTCTTGTTTTACGACGAAACAATAAAAAATGTTATTTTTATTGCTTACATTTTTATTAATTATGTTTTCTTTAATATATTTTTTTAATTCTTAGATAGAATGTCTTTCACAAGTTTTATGATACATAATCTTGTTATAAATTTTTCTGTAGAAATGTAAAAAATAAAAGTTTTTCTTTATTTGTTTTATTATTTCGTGATAATACAAGAAGTGTTAAAACAAAAAATAAAACTGTATTTAAAGGAATATAAAAAATTTTTTATTTTATTTTATTGTGGACTATTATCCTCATCTTTTCTTAGTTGTTTCATGATGTTTCGACCAACTATTCCTCTGGCTTTCGTCAGGTGGTAACCGCAACGGGATAGAAACTCTGAATCTCCTGACTGCATCCACTGCAATTACTGCCTTCTGTAGTTGTTGTCGTCTCACCATGTGGCCAGAGGAATAGTTGGCAGAAACGTCGTGAAACAACTAAAAAAGATGAGGATAAAAGTCAGCAATAAATAAATTAATAAATAATACTCATCTCAATAATGAATTCCAATTAAATAATATATATAAAAAAAAAAGTTTATTATTTTTGTTATTGTTTCATGATAACACAAGAAGTGTTAAGACTAAAATAATTTTTTGAAATAAAATATTTCTATGTTTTCGTATTTCGTCTCATGCTTAGTGACTTCCATTCCATATTTGCATCAATCGTATCCATTTCCACTATCTTTATTTTGAGAGCACGCTGGTTGAAGGTTGCCAATAAACAAAACATGAAACGAGCCATTCACACACGTTTTTTCATGCCATAGCGTACTTGTGCATATGTGCGTTATTGCCTGTCAGTGATTAAGAAACAATCAACAAAGTCTTTTTTACATACGTGCATGGTCGCTGGTCTTTCATTATTTTTATCATCACTTTTCCATGTGTGGGTTGTGATGCTCTTGTGGTTATGGATCTTCCGTTTAACTCCAGGTAAATCTACTCATGCATGCAAACACTGTGGAGACTTGTTGGCTTTCAAAGGTTTTATTTAAGAGTTTGTCCACAAAGGGGAGAGAGACTACTTGGGCTAAAATTGATTGCTTCTTACTTGTTCTTCTACTTGAGAATTGAGAGACACTGATAATAGACATTTGCTTAGATTCTCTTGGCATTGTTGGGTGCATCTTGCTTGTTCTGGTTCCTGACTTAGACCAACTTTTAAAAATCCTTTTTTTTCTCTCCTCACAAGCATGACGTCATCGCCGCCTATATTTTAACACCTGCATTTTTTTCTCTAGATTCCTGATTTCTCGTGGTTGTAATTTTCTGTTTAACTAGAGACGAATCATGGAAACACAATGAAGACTTGTTGGCTTTCAAAGGTTTTATTTAAAAAATGGTTGTTCTTGGGAGGAGAGACCAGTTCAATTCTGATTACTTTTTAACTTGTTTTTTTTTTCTACTTGGTGATTGAGTGACGCAGACAACATCATCTGGGTTACATTCGTTTAATTTCTCTCTGCATTTTCAGAATGTATGTCGTCTTTCTTGCTTCCTGAGTCCGACTGTTTAGAAACTCTGTTCTCTTTCTTGAATACACAATGTACTTTTTATGTCATATCATTCGACACCTACATTTCTAACTAGAGAGCTAATCGTGCACTTTTGCCTCGATTATGCTAGCTGCACTGGGTCTACTTCCATTTGCCTCCAGATTATCCTAAAACGTACGAGGTGCCTTCAATAAATTTCATATTGGCAATTTTTCATATTGGCACTTTTATTGATGGTTCACAGATGAAACTTTAGCCCCCTTCGAAGTAATCTCCTCCGGCTGTAATGCACTTGTACAGTTCCAACTACTTTTGGAAGGTCCCCATCGAAACCAATAACCCTCACTACAGCCTCTTTTATCTTTTCTCATAACAACAGCTTCTATGACTTTCCTTGAGCTTAGAGAATAACCAAAAGTCACGAGGTGCAAGGTCTGGACTATAGCGAAGGTGAGGAACTGTCTTTATGCACATCGTGGCCAAATAGTCTGATCTTCTCTGAGCACCCTTGGGACAAACTTTTCATAAATCTTCTGTATCTTCAGTTCCTTGTGAATAATTGTGTGTACAGTTTCCACACTGACATCAAACTGTGCACTTATTGTCTCTATAGACAAACGACGGTTTTTATCCATGAAATTCTTTATTTGGCAATCAACTCTCATAAATTCCGATTTTCGACTAAGAATCTGCATTCATTTTATTTTTATTTTCATAGAAACAGTAACAAATTAGCAAAGCATTGATCTAAATGCTACACATAAGCAACCGGTTCTTCTTCTTCTTCTTCTTCTTCTTCTTCTTCTTCTTCTTCTATTACTTTAACATAATTTTTCCCTTTTCCACTTTTCCAGAGGTTAGATTTTTTTTTGTTTCACAAGCTCTCTCTCTCCAGTCCTCATAGATAAATAGGTCAACTTGTTATATATTAGTACCCTACGCCAGTAAATAGAGATTATGTGTTCTGACTTCCTTACTCCTCCCACACCTCTCATCATCCCTCACAGATTCCCTGCTTTCCTTGAATCTCTTATGCCATTAAAAAATTGATGCTCAATTCATCCAAGATTATTTGAAAGCAGTCTGAAGCATTCCATACGTTTTTGTGGAATTTTTTCAAATTTAAAACAGAATTTTATTGAATATCATTCTTCCAAAGTGTCTTCACGTCCAGATTGCATTTCTGAAATTCACCAGCTGTGACACTCAGGCTTTAGTAGGCTGTATTCCAGTTCTTGCTGTAGCTATTCATTTGAACCTGAAATCATAAAAATTGGTCAGTCGTCTTATAAGATGTATAGCAATAGCATACTGAATTTGTAAGAGTCTACAACAATTTTAAATGCCTATACAAAAAAGTCTGAAAACTTATTGAAGGCACCGCGTACCTAATGTAATCCTTGCCAAAATTCATACTAGATAGCATAATCTGTACTTACTGGCGTAGGGTCCCAATATATAACTAGTTGACCCACTTATCCATAAGGACTGAAGAGAGAGCTTATGAAACAAACAAAAGAAAACATCTAACTGGAAAAGGGGAAAATGATGTTAAAGAAGAAGAAGAAGAAGAAGAAGAAGAAGAAGAACCGGTTGTTTATTTAGACCAATGCTTTACCTATTTGTTATTGTTTCTATGAAAATAAAAATAAAATGGATGCAGATTTTTAGTCAAAAATCGGAAGTTATAAGCTGACAAAAATGAAAATTGAAATCGCTGGCCCAGAGTCAAATTATAGAGCGGATAATTCCAAGCATGAAAGAGTGACAATAAAGAGCAATTGACGAATGCAATTTTTGTGACAGTTGTAAGCATTGCATGCACAAAAAATGCAGTAGAATTACAAGTTGAAAGATTGCAGTGTAAGACAATGGAGAAAGTATATTGGAGCATAAAGAGAAGCTATTGTTGGTGTAATTGCAAGAGTTAGGGTTAGATGAAGTAAGTTCAAGAAACTTTTTCCTTTATTTACCAGTGGAGCGTTAATATATTTTTTTTTCACGTTAAGATTTTTGTTCCTTAGAAGTGCTGGTTAAGTTTAAATAAAATAAAATATGTATTATATACGTTTGAAGCCAAAACAACGCATTATTACAAAAGAAACAGATATTTATTTTGTTTGAAATTTATATTGAAATTCATAAATATATTTTGAAGCAAAACTTCATCATCAGCATGTCTTTCTTTCTTGCTTTTTTTTTTTAATTTTTAAAAATTAAAAAATTTTTTTTGTTTGTTTTACTTACGTTCAACTCTAACAAGGCATATCGCCACTTGGACGTAAGGAGATACTATTTGGGACCATGCATAGGAAAGATAAACAAGATGTTGCTTTATCTTACATTTAAACTTCTACATATCAGTATAGTCAGAGAGCAGGTGTCAGGAAAGGAATTCCAAAGTCTAGCTGTTCGAGGGAAGAAACTATTAGAGTAGAAAGCTTTCTAGCGTTTAGGGACCTCGACAGTGAAGTTGTGAGATATTGTTTGTAAGTAGGTTTGTTGGGGATATGTACATCGAAGAGGCACAAGTGCAACGAGTTCATCAGAGCACATTCCATTAACATATTTGTAAAACAGGCACAGAGATGCAACGTTGCGGCGATGGGACAGGGGTTGGAGCTTAGTTGATAAAGTGGGATCTATTAGCTTGAAAACTCTTTTTTGGACCCTATCCATATTGATTGAAAGAAGAGTTTACCAGGCATGTATGCATAGTGTGGTGATGTATGGAAGTGAAATTAGTGAGCATTGACGATATGCGATGCATGAGACAAATGATATGACGAGCTTGGATCTGATGATCTCAGGAAGATTAAGTCTGATATGTGCAGAACAGGAGACTTCGCTGGTATGGTCACATCGAAAGAATGGATAAGATTTCTTGGGTTAGTTGATAGGAAAAGGCCCAGTATGGGGAGATGTGTGCAGAACAGGGGATATTGTTTGTTTGGTCACCTTGAAAGGACGTATGAGAGTTTTTGTGTTAGTAGATGAACAGTTGAGGTAGCAGGGTCAGTTGACAGAGAAAGGCCAAGGAAATCATGAGATAAAACGATACGCATGAGGAATCAATGCAGTCAAGCAAGATGTTATTTGAAGTGTGTTTAATGAGTTTTTTTTTTGGCAACCACATCCGGGTCTTTTATTTATTTATTTGCGAACTGTTATCCTTATCTTTATGCTTGTTGTTTCATGATGTTTGAGTCAACTATTCCTCTGGCCTTCATCAGGTGGTTAACCACGATGGGATAGGAATGTTGAGTTTCTTAACTGTATTCTGAAGATAGCGATTTCAATCCTACCCGAAGCAGACCAGAGGATTAGTTGGCCAAAACGTGGTGGACAACAACAACTATGGAAGGCAGTAATTATGAGGATACAGTTAAGAGACTCAGTATTTCTATCCAGTCGCAGTTAATCACCTGAAGAAGGCCAGAGGAATAGTTGCCCGAAACGTTGTGAAACAAGAACTATAAAGATGAGGATAACAGTCCGCAAATAAATAAATGAATATAAAAATTACTCGACTCAAAGGATTGCAATAATAAAATAACACATCTGGGTCTTTAATATTTATGGCCTATCTGCAATTCACTACCTAACTTGGTATTTGGATGTAGCCATCAGTGTTCAGGCTGAAATCCCCAGGCAAACAATGAGGGTGTAATGGTATCACCATCATCTGCTAACAATACAGAAGTCTATGCCTGTCATTGGAAAGGTTGTCTGCATGATTTTGGGCACATCTTTCGGTGGCCTTTTCATCTTAAAAAAATTTTTTCTCATCTGATCGGGAGAATGTTTCAAAGTAAACGAATAGAGAAGAATTTGATTAAAATTGGACTTAAAAACGACCATTTTGTATTCAGATGGTAAGCAGTCTTGTGGTATTGTATTCCACAGATGGAAAGTTTTTGAAAAGAAACTTTATTCAGGGTAGTTTTATTTATTTTTAAGTACAGATGAATCAAGAAAAATTCTTTACAGTGATTGAAGGAGAACAGGAATATGGACCTTGGGCTTAATTCTGGTAACCTTGTAACTCTTGCTTCCCTTATTTTGTCCTTTAGGTCACGTTCCATGAGCGATGTTTCTGACAAAGAGGGAAGAATTGTTGTTTCCTGGTTCAAAATCTATTCCATCTAACACTTATCGTTGGCTAGTTTTTGACCTCGAAGCAGTATGCTTTTTTTTTTTTTTAATTTTAAAAAAAAATTTTTTTTTTTTTAGCTCGTTACAGCAAGTGGCTTCATGCCTTATCTGGAGCGATTTCCATTTAAAAATATCCTTTTTATTTTCTTGGCATCTATCATTTTCTAAAAAACATTGCATGTTAACTCAAACATTTTATGAACATAATGTCTCTTTACATATTAATTATAACATTTTATTAGCGTGATCTACATTTGCGTTTTAACTATAACATTATTAACTTACTCCTCCTTTAACACATTAACTATAACATTTTTATTAATTTGATCTACATTTGTGTTTTAACTATAACATTATTAACTTACTCCTGTCTTTACACATTAACTATAACATTTTGATTAACGTGATCTACATTTGCATAACAATAACATTTTATTAACTTGATCTTCCTTTGCCTGTGAACGATAACCTTTTGTTAATTGTATATCTTTACATGCCATCCAGGCTTACATTAGTATTTTGGCTTTGTCTAGTTAGTCTTCTCAGTAGGGAAATCACTTCAAAAACTTCTGCATACCGACTCTGGAGTGAGTTTGAAAAACCAAATTCTCAATCCTTCCTCCTTCAGAAATTCATGCCTCTTCACTTCTATTAAAACATGTGGTTTTACTTTACTCTTCCTTGCTAGATATCTTAACGTTTTTACACCATATTGAAGTATCTTTATTTGCTATGCAATGCGCAGGCTTCTTTAGGATTTACATCTTTAGAAATGACATTGCGGGTCTGTCTCTGCTCTGTCTCTATTTTCATGGCGAGTGCTCGACTGAACTCCAATTTATGGTATCTTCTTGTCAAACTTTCACAAAAACACTCGATTAGCTACAACCACTATATATGATTTTCCTCACTCTCTATCTGTACCTAAATATAAATGCTGATTCTATGATCAAAGCTTCTTTCCCAGAACTGCCCACTCTTGGAACACTGTTCCGCTGGTATGCTTCTCATTTGAATATAACATTTAAATCTAATGTAAACAAGTTCCTGTTAAGCCGTCCTTATAAATAATCAAATTCTACCCCATTTACACCATAAGTGATTACTACACCACCACTTTACCTTCATTAACCTTTATCCTCGATTGGCCTTCGGGCCTTGATAACTGGTGACTCTCCAAAAAAAAAAAAAAAAATGTATCGATTCAACCAAAGAAAATATATGATAAATATAGCATGAATCTATAGCAACCAGTCGGTGGGACTAAAACTATGAACACTTTTATTAGATGGACAATTCGATTAAAAAATTTTTTTTTTTAATTTGGTTTCACAGAAATAACGATTCCATTGATCTTCTCAAAATCTGCACATTCTTTTCTTCTTGCATCTTCACTGCGGAGTATAACGTTGCCTTTTCTGTTTTTCTTTATAAATATTATTGATTCAGTTTTCGACATCTGCTGTTGCTGCATATATGTAAGTAGATGATCTTCCCTTGGAAAGTGGAAATAGATATTAAAAGCGATATCGGCTATTCAGTATGCCTACTTAGCATAAGAGTAGAAAAATAGTGTGAGGGTCGTTCCAAAAGTAAGGCTTCCTATTTTTTTAACTAAAAAAAAAAAACTAAAACGTTGAAGAGCTACGAAAACGGCACTAGTACCATTAAAACTAGTGATTTTTTGTGCTCCAGAGTTTTTTTTTTTTTTTAACGTCGTCACCACCATTCTCAATGCACTTTTCCCAGCCTTTTCTGATGCCTCGGTCGTAAAAATTTCGACCACGCCTTGTCAATCACATCTCTGTCACAAATTTGAAATCAACAAACCCGTCTCTCCTAACAGTGCTGACGTAAACTTTCAATAGGCACTGGTTCAATTTTTTTTTTTGCATATATGAATTCAGTGACGCCTCTTTTCTTCTGATGCATGTCCATGACAGGGATTGTTTTTTTTTTTTTTTTTTTTTTTTTTTGTTTTTTAGAATTTTAGACCTTCAGTATCTGCAACAGAGAAATGAAACTTTCAGGTCTTGAATACATAAGTTTTGTATTCCAGAATTTATTTTTCTGCATAGCACCACTATTCACAATACACTTTTGCCAGCGATGAACAATGACTTTACATGGGTGTCTGTAGCTCGTTTTCTCATATGAGAATCATTCCAAAAGTAAAGCCTCCTAGTTTTTAACTCAAAAAGTTTAAGCACTACGAAAATAGGAGTTGTACTATTAAAACGAGCGACCTTTTGTGCTCCAGAATTTATTTTTCTACATAGTCACCACCATTCTCAATGTACTTTTTGTAGGAATTCAATGATGCATCTTTGTTTCTGATGCACATCTTTCTTAAAATCTCACACCGTCCATATGTGCGACAGAGATGAAGTTTTCAGACCTTGAAACAATGCAATTTGCAATCCCCCCTGATACATTTGGGCAGAATTAAAAAAAAAAAATAGGAGGCATTACTTTTGCAACGCCCCTGGCATATTCATAATTCACTGTTTGGAAAATGTCTAGAAGAAATTTGACTAGTCACTAATGAAGCCGACCTTTCACTTCACAACATTGTTGGCACCGATAGGATTTTAATTGTCTGTTGAAAATTTCGACTTTGTCTTTGTATGGTTACAATGGTTTTACTGCGAGTGTAAAAATGAAAAAAAAAAAAAACCCAACAAGGATACAGGGGAAGACGGGGGGGGGGGATGAAAAAACGGATTGATTTTTGGCTACAGCTGGATGTGAAGCCATATTGAAAATATGAACCATGGCGTGTCTCGCTCATCGGGAAGACCTGACTTTTGGAAAAAAAAAAAAGTCTGATCATAATAGAAAATATATGCAAGAAAACGTTGGTTGTGAATGGAAGAGCAAAGTTCATGGCACTGATACACGAAAGCAACAAAGCAACCATGAAACACAAATGGATATTGCGACTTTGAAAAACTTGGTCAAGAAGAAGACTTAACCCTTTATGACCTGAATTATGATGTAGATGATTAAAAAAAATTTATTGTTAATTTTAAAGATGATTTTGAGACTTTTTTTTCACTATAACGGTCTTTCATTATGAAGTTCAATAGTTAAACTACTACTGAGAATTTTTGCATTTCATAAACTTACCTTGATTATTATCCATAGTGATTAAAAAAGTGTATTTATGACAACAAACGAAATCCTCCGCTCTCTGAGACAGATGGTGGCATACTGAATGTAAGCAATCTGGGGATATCTGGCATCTACCCAGACACTGAATTAATACATACAAGACGTGTTTGAATCAATCCCTACTTAATTTATACTGTTACACATAGTGGAACGATGAAATTATCACCTTAGAAAAACCAACATGATTTCATTTCCGTTTGATGAAAGCCAACTTTCTTTTTTTGTTGCAGACCATCTACTAGTTGGCCAGTTGTGTACAAATCTTAAGAGCGATAGGAGCTCTGTCATGACTGAAAGTGATACAATGTTCAACGAGCAAGATTAGGAATTTGCTGCTCTCTACCAATGCAAGTTATGACAACAGAACCATTGCTAGCACCCTCAAACTGCAAATCCGGACGGTTCAATGCTTGGGGGCACAGCACAATGAAATTTTTGGTCACAGTTATGGTCTTTGGTGTTGTTTAAAGTGAGGGCCACATCATACCACCTCACATCTTCGAAGTCAGCTTGAAAGTCAACACCATAGTGTACCTGGATGTGCTGAAGAGTGTGGTGATCCTTTGATGCAATCAGGTGACCGCTGGCAGATCCTGAGTGTGGCAGCAGGACTCAGCACTGGCCAACAAATCCAAAGACTCAGGCTTGGCTTCAAGAGTGTTATAACTTTATACTCTTCCTTCACTTCCTCCCTCCTCTCTGACCTGAATCCGCTAGACTACTTTGTTTGGTCATACATTGAGAACACCACAAACATGACCTCCCACAACACCACAACTTGCCTGATTGCCACCATCTGCCGAGTATTCACCGAGCTCCTGCCAGTGCTTGTGGTAAAAGCATGTTCCCAGTTCTGGAGCCGTATTGAGGTGGTGATTGAAGCTGAAGGCGGCTACATTGAATAGATATCAGCTCTACTACATAATTAAGTTACCTGAATTTGTATTTTCAATAAAAGTTTTAAAATAAAGTTGTAGTTTGTTTTCTTTAGGGCGACAATTTTATCGTTCTCTCCTGTATTCATTTATTTACGACTGAACGAATTAGTTCAACTAGGTCATAAAGGGTTAATGAAGATTAATTGAAGGTGTGTGCAATGCATCCAACTGATCTAATATAATGGAACAACTACAAATAGTAAATATGTTTTTTAAATATCTGCATTGACAATAGGTACGGCATAATTGTGTTGATGCATCAGTTCTCATTATTTTACCAAAGTTAAGCGACGTGGAGCCTGGCCAGTACCAGATGGGTGACCATTTAGGAATACTAGGTGTTGTATGCTATCTTGCCGTGATTAGGATATGCGGCTAGAGACCACTTGTAAATTTGATATACCCTGTAAACTTCCTACTTCGGAAGAAGCTGTCATAGCCCGACCAGGGTTAATGCCAGACTAGGTATTATCGTTTCACTTATATATCAACAACAATAATTAATACAAAAATATAACAAATTTAAAGTCAACCCAGCAAACAAATATGCATTAATACTTACATGTAAAAAGATTAAAAATGTTGGTGTTGTGAACGAGAAAACGAAATAAAAAAAGGAAAAATGTCCAAACATGTACAAATTGCTTTAAAAATAACTATTTTCAAAGAATATGCAAATTCAAAAAGAAGAATCTTTGAAAAAGTTAAAGAAAATGAAACCAATATGGAAGTCTTTTTATTAAAAATAAAAAATAATAATGTGGAGAAAAGAAAATAAGGATATAATTAAGCAGTAGGTGCTCTAGTGAAAAAAAAAAGGTGTCTTGGTAGGGCACATGCCTATAATACATTCCTCTGAAAAGGGCACTTTTAAAACAAAGTAAAAGGAACAAGTGCTTGCGCAGTCCTAGCATCTCCTTCTGCACACCCTTTGCGCTTAAAGTTAAAATTAACAACGTTAATTTGAGTATGCAAATTGATAACGGTCGTGAAGTAATGCTTACACTAAATATTTTTAAAGAATACATTGGAAAGCCAACTTTATGAAAGAGCAATTTATAACTCTGACAAGTTGATGGATCAGTCATAAAAATAAACAAAAAATTTAGAGTACTTTGAAGGTTCCTTGGAGTTAGAAGACAAATTTATAATAATACTTATAATTGATTAATTTTGTAAAAAGAACCATGGACTTCTTGGAAACAATGTATTTAACATGAATTCTACCAAATGAATTCATCATCATCATATCGTATGAATCCAAAGATTTTATTGTTGGCATTGGTTTCCCTGATATTTTTCTGTAATGTTGTCCAGGAACCAACACATTGTAGCCTCAGTCGCAATGTAGACAAAGAACAGGAAAAAACTTTAACTCCTTTTGTTTTGGAATGACACTTATTTCCTCATTCTCACATTACCGCTTTGACGTTTCTTATGTGATCGTCTTCTCGAACATGCTCTCGAACGTCATCCATGCCTCTAACATGATCGCCCTCTTTAACGTTCTCTCTCTCCTTTTTCTAATCTTTTTCTTTGCACACGACTCTGCATATTGTGTAAAAATGGAAAAACTAGAAAGTTACAAAAAACAAACTATGAAATATTACGCTTCTACTCCAATTTTTTTCTAGAAAGACATTGGGTACTTACAGGTGTGACCACATGAAGGTTGTCAACATCTTAAGTGAAAGTGATTTGTCTGGATTCGAACTTGGAACACGCAGGTCGTCAGTCCGTGTCGTTAACCACTGAACCATCGTCACTTCCAACCAAATTAATTACATAAAATTGGAAAAACTGGAAAAAAACAACAAAAAAACTATGAAATGTGTTTAAAATTAAAAGAGACTGTTGCCATCTCTAATTATCAGACACGAAAATTAACAGTACGTTTATTGGCATTACTTATGAAAATTAATTCCTGAACATGTTTCGCCTGTGAGTTGAAAATGACCCAGTGTAGTTTGCGAAAGTCAGATGGAAACTTATGTACATGCAGACATTATAAAATAGGTATGAATTCCAAAGTTTTTCTGTGTTCATATCTTTCACACAATGTTAAAGTTATGTGAACAGGCAGATTTGCAAACGAAATATCACCAAATACCAATAGACAAAGTGGAACGATAAATTTGTCTCCCTAAAAAACAAAAAACAAAAAAAAAAACAAAACAAAAAAACTACAGCTTTATTTTAAAACCTTTTATTGAAAAAAAAAATCAATTCAGGTAATTTGATTATGTAGTAGAGCTGACATCTATTCAATGTAACCGTCTTCAGCCTCAATCACTGTCTTGATATGAGTCCAGAACTGGGAGCATGCCTTTTCCACAAGCACTAGTGGAAGCTCGGCGAATACTCGGCAGATGGCGGCGATCAGGCTGGCTTTGGTGTTGTGGGAAATCATGTTAGTGATGTTCTCTATGTATAACCAAACAAAGTAGTCCAGCAGGTTCAGGTCGGGGAGGAGGGGGTATTGAGAGAAGCGTACAAATTCGTAACACTCCTTCTAAAGCCAAGACCGAGTCTCTTTGGACTTGTGGGCTGGTGATGAATCCTGCTGCTACACTCAGGGTTTGCCAGTGGCCGCCTGATTACACCAGGGGATCACCATATTCTTCAGCACATACAGGTACACTTTGGTGTTGATTTTCAAGCCGATTTCCAAGATATGAGGTGGCATGATGTGGCCCTCACATAAAACCACACCAAAGATCATAACCGTGGACGGAAACTTTGTTTTCATCACCCTAGGCACGTCCCTGTTATTCATGGCAATCCAGCGATGCATTTTGAGCGTGCTGGCAATGGTCCTGTTAATAATAAATAATAAATAAAATATAAAATAAAATATAAATAAAACTTTAAAAGAATTATTCAATTTTTTAAAAATATTAAATTTTAAATAATAGTATAAATGTGAAGGGAGAAATTTAAGATAATTAAAATAAATTAAAATAATTAAGATAATTTTTAAATAATTTATCTAATTTTAAATGACATTTTAAAAAATTGAATAATTCTTTTAAAGTTTTATTTATATTTTATTTGATATTTTATTTATTATTTTTATTTATTATTATTATTTATTATTTTATATATTTTTTATTATTTATTTTTTATTTATTTATTATTATTTATTTTATTAGTTATTTATATATATATTTTTTATTTATTTATATTTTATCTTTACCTTTTATTTATATTTATTTTTGTTTTATTTATATTCATCCTAAATTATATTTAAATTAATATATTCATGCTTTTTTTCATTATTTATTACCGTTAATTGTCGTACCCTTATTTATATGGAGTTTGTGTTCGTTTAAACTGAACATTTACCTTTCAGAGAGGTTTTTCCATACCCCCTCCCCCCGCTAAACATACATATATACACACGCGTGGGCACATACACATACACACACCCTCTCTCTCCCTCTCTTTCTCTCTCTCACACACCCACACACGCACACACTACACACACATGCGCTTTCTAATCTTTGGCGTCATTATTTACGTTATTGTTTTCAAACTTTGAAACTCTGAGTTTTTAAACGCTCGTTCAACGTTTTTTTCTGTTCGTTCACTTTGAATTGTTTTCAGTTTTTCAATTGCCGCTGATGAAATTACGTTAACTGCGTCCAATCTCTTATGGTTGATTCGATGTAACGAAACCAATAGTACGACTTTGAAATATGTATATATAGTGTCGTAATAAATATTGTGTGTGTGTATGTATATATATATATATATATATACACTTGTGCCCGATATTATTCATACCCCTCGGATCTTTGAGATTTCTATAAGAATATTGCTCAAACGAGAAGGTAGACAATATTAAAGGGATTTCAAACAATAAATCAAGCATAAGCATTTAATTTAAACTCAACAAATAAATAAATTATGCAAGTTTGAAACATTATACAAAGAAAAACAATAATGGCACTAGTTCAAAATTATTCATACCTCTCTTACTAATAGTCAATAGCATGCCCTTTATTCTTAATAACTGCCTGTAACCGTTTTGGATATTCATCAACAAGGTTTTTAAAAGCATCAACACTGATTTTTGACCATTCTTCAATGCAGTAGTTCTCCAAATCCCTCAAATTTCTAGGTTTCCGCTTTTTAACCTCAGTTTTCAATATGTGCCAAGGGTTTTCGATAGGGTTCAAGTCGAGACTCTGGCTAGGCCATTCCAAAACATTAATTTGATTATCCTAAACCATTTCTTGACTATTTTGGCAGTATGTTTTGGATCATTATCCTGTTGAAGAACCCAGTTTGGTCCTAAATGGAGCTTCTCCGCATCCTGTCTAATGTTTTTTCTGGAGTATCTCCAAATATTGCTCCTTCTTCATGGTTCCATCTATCTTGACCAAACTACCTGGACCACTAGCCGAAAAGGAGCCCCAAAACATTAGGCTACCACCACCATGTTTCACCGTGGGTACGGTGTTCTTTGGGTTGTAAGCTTCTCCTTTCTTCCTCCAAACGTAAGAAGCATCCATATGGCCAAACAATTCAATTTTTGTTTCGTCAGTCCACAAAATAATTGAGAAAACGGACTCTGGAGAATTCACATGGGTCCTAGCAAACTTTAGACGTGCTGCAAGGTGTTTTCCGGTGTGCAATGGAGTCCTTCTTGGTCTTCTTCCTTTCAGACCATTTTCATGCAGAGTCCTTTGCAATGTTTGCCTTGATATTTTTATGCCAGAAGACTCCAGATTTTCTAAAATGTCCTTAGTAGTGGTGGTTGGATTTGCATTAACACTTCTTACAATATTCCTGGTGGCTCTAGCAGACAGTTTTCTTTTCTTTCCTCTATCAATCAAGTTGTTTGTTGTGTGGTGGCTCTGGAATTTTTTGATGATGCTCTGTACTGTTGCTGTAGGGACCTCAAATTTCTTGGAAATTGACTTGTAACCTAAACCATCCTTATGTGAATTCACAATTTTAGTCCTAAGATCATTACTAAGCTCTTTTTTCTTCCTCATTCTAATAATTTTTATTCTTTTATTGGTTTTCAGTTGATATCATTTTAATTTCTGAAAAATGCAAAAAACGAAATAAAATTAATCAAAGGTTGTATAAAAGCATTCAAAATAAGAATCAAACAGGAAACAAACAGTCAGAAACTCGATTAATACTGAAAAAATAAGGGGGTATGATTATTTTTGAACATTGCAGATTTTATAAATAGCTGTATATTTCTTTTATTACAAGTATACCGAGATTTTAAAATGACGAAAATGATCAGAAGAGGTTTATTAAGAATATGTATCAATATGGACGTAAACAATAAATTCTTACAAAGTTACACCTAATAAACTCAATTTTCAAGGGGGGGTATGAATAATATCGGGCACAAGTGTATATATATAATTTTTTTTAATTTTTTTCTCTCTCTAAGAAAATTGTTAGAAGAAGCATGACTATACACTAAGGCTAACTTTACACTTCACGACATAAACGAATAAATTCTTGCGATTTTAGAAGCGGATTGCAAAGACATGTTGCTGAAAATGGATGGACGCCGTGTCCATACTGTTATATGGAATTGAAACTTAGCATCTTAAAATTAGTCAAGAAAATCTAAAAATTAGTCAAGAGAATGTGTTTGATTCCAAATGCTTGAGAAGGAGTCTGGGGATTAAATAGAGCGATCAAATGATTGATCAAAGAGTCAAAGATTGCACTAACCAGCAGATAGTATTATCAATAATCTGCAAACAATGTCTAGACAGTTTCGGACATACCCTAAAGTTGACCCCAGATAGAATTGTCAACCAAGTGCTCCAATTGGCACCTGATAGAAAAGGAGAGGAAGACCAAACCTGAACTGAAAACAGACAATCGAGAGAGATTTAATTGTAATGAGAAGAAACTAGAGGGATGCTTCAGATGGAAAATGATGGTAAATTTTGACTCATGCGTCATAAGACGCGCAAGTTGCTAAGTAAATAAGAGAAAGGATGTTGAGAGTTCATAATTCAGTCATCGACTTCCCTATTTTCCACAAAAAAAGTGGAAACCTGAAGTTCATAAAATTAACCGAAATCAGTGTGTAATTGTTTTATGGTTGAAAAAAAAAAAAAAGCATTTAACCAAGAACTAAATGCTAACAGAAATGAATAGAAGAAAATTAAGGATGCTGTGGCAGTTTGCATTGATTTTCATATTAAATAGCATTTAAATAGCATCTTTTGAGACGAAAGAACAATCTATTTTCAGACAAAAAGCAACCTGTGTCTATTTTTCAGGGCCAAGTGTCATTTCTACCTATTCTGAAGCTGAAGAGGAATCGATGTCTATTTTCAAACCAAAATGCAACAATCAGCATCCATTTGTAGTGAAATTGATTTGAACAATGAATTGATATTGACCGTTCACATTAGTCAAAGGGTATCGATTTTTATGCTGTGTCTGTGGTGAAAAGGAAACGGTGCTGTCCCAAACAAACGGTTGTAGACAGACATCTGGGACAATGAATAAACCGCATCTATTTATGAAAATGATTTTTTATAATGTTTACAGTGCACAGCAGTGAACAGTTCTACAATTGGATCCAGCATCATGATCATGAGTGGGGACCATTTCGCAGTTTAAGTCCCTACTCCTCTAATGCATCTTTGAAGTAGCGGAACTATCTTAACCAGAAGTTGTATTGGTACTGGTCTAAGCTACATTTCTGTCCAACATTCATCGTTTCTTTTTAACCAGATCCAAGAGGATGCCTTCTCTGCTGCTTCCTGCATATCTATCACAAATTTTTTTTTCTTTTCTATTTGTACAACAAAAATGATGTTGACGCATGTTGATTAGCTTTCATTTATCGTACAGACATGTCTCTTAAGTTGTGGGGGTGCTGCATTATTTCATGCAGCGTATTTTGGGCAAGAATAACCTGGTGGCACTCCTACCTCTCCAGGTTCTGAGCAGATACAATACCTGATATTACAAAATGGTTATTCATTTTAGTATTCGCCAGGCTCAACGTCACTTTTGTGATCTAATGGGAACCAGTGTCTCAATATAATTATGCTGTATATTATATATTATATCACCAAATATCAATATATAAGGTGGAACGATAAAGTTGTTTTCTAAAGAAAACAACACTACAGCTTTATTTTAAAACTTTTATTGCAAAAAATCAATTCAGGTAACTTGATTATGTAGTAGAGCTGACATCTATTTAATGTAGCCAACTTCAGCCTCAATCACTGTCTTGATATGGGTTCAGAACTGGGGGAATGCCTTTTCCACATGTGCCGGTAGGAGCTCGTCGAATACTCAGCAGATGGTGGCAATAAGGCTGGCTTTGCTGTTGTGGGAGGTCATGTATGTGATGTTCTCAACGTATGACCAAATGAAATAGTTCAGCAAGTTCAGGTCGGGGTGGAGGGGTGTCAGGGAGAGAAGGGCACAAAGTCGTAGCACCCCTTCGGAAGTCAAGCCTAAATCTCTTTGGACTTGTTGGCCGGCACTGAGCCTTGTTGCCATACCTAAGGTCTGCCAGCACCCACTTAATTGCAGTAGGGAATCACCACATTCTTCAGCATATCCAGGTACACTTTGGTGTTGACTTTTAAGCCAACTTCAAAGATATGAGCTGCCATAATGTGGTCCTCATTTGAAGCCAAACCGTGTCCGAAAACTTTGACTTTCATCACCCTGGGCATGTCTCTATTATTTGTGGCAATCCAGCGATGCATTTTGAGGGCGCCAGCAATGGTTTTGTTGTCATAACTTGGATCGGTAGAAAGCATGAGTTGTACAGCAGCACATCTCTGATCTCATTTGTTGAATATCTTATCACTTTCAGACATGATAGAAGGCTCCTATCACTCTTGGGATGTGTACACAACTGACCAACTAGTAGATGGTCTGCAACAAAAAAAGAAAAACGGGTTTCATCAAATGGAATCGTTTCATCCTGTATTATATTATCATTCATCATATCGAAATGATAATATTCCATTTTTTCTGACACTCAAACCCATTGTTGGGCTGATTTGTATCACAGTTCTATGAAAGTTAATTTCTAAAAGTCGTCAAACATCTGCCAGTAGGTAAAACACATGTTAAACCGAATTGAAAATGATGATGATGATGATGATGATGATGATGCTTATGATTGCTGAGCGCCATTTATTCATTCATTTTGAATGAATCAGATGATTATGGTTGGCATTCGTTTACCCGATATCTTTCTAGAAAGACATCTGGTACTTATGGGAGGAATCAGATGAGGGCTGTCAACATCCATAAGTGAAAATGTTTCTGTGGAACAAACTGGATTCAAAGTTGGTACATCTAGGTTGTCAGCCCATATTGTTAACGACTTAGCCACCGTCACCTTGATGATGATGATGATTTTGTGATCCAGTTTTATTTATTGCACTATTTTTAGACTAAAACGCAACCTGTTCTCATATTTAAATTATAAAACTACATAAAACTTTTCAAGTAATATTACTGTTCTTTGCCTACTCTTCAGATGAAAGTTTCAGATGAGGTTTTGAAAAGCCAGTGCACTATGTTTGAAATGTACGTTGAAGGCTGCTGAACCAACCAAGTGAATCGACATCCAGTTCACGCTGCCAACAAACATATCATTTGCAGTGTTTCATTATTCCTCTGAAATGGTTCGAATGAATTATTTAATTAGAACCATATAAACGTGTGCTGTAGTTGACGGTAGACATTTTTAATAGATAAGTAATAGTCACAAAATGTCCTTTAAAGGCAGAAGCTGTTTAAAACATTGAATGACTTTGTTTACTTTGTTATTTGCCAATGCTGTTCTTTAATTGAATGTTGCAGTGGGAGAATCATCATCATCATCATCATCATCATGATCGGTTTAACACTTGTGGCTCTTACAAATAGACTACCAGACTAGCCTATCTTTGGCTAGGTCTTTATTTATTATCCCTCTTTCTTTTAAACCCATCCTTATCAATTTCTTCCATGTTTTCCTCGCCAGCTGAGCTTGTTACCTCAACTGTTCTACATCTATTAACCCAAGCACTCTCATCCGTTCTTTTCAAGGTAACCAAACCAACAACGTTTCCTGTTCTGCACCCCTATACTGTTCAGATTTACTTTTCCTCTGAAGTCATCAGATCTAAGCCTGTCTTAAACACTAACATAGCACATCAATTATGATTATCATACTATTTCTCTCCATGCAATGCATGTCCTCAACCCAAAATGGAACACCTAAATGGAAATGAAACGATTGTTTCAGCAGGAGTGTTCAAACTGTTAATATCATTCACATGCCAATAAGATTTTGAATGCATTTCTATTTCTCAACCTAATCATGTGGATGCAATCACTTTGTTAAATAAAGAAAATTCTTACGTTACCAGCCTTTAAGATAACAGATCTCTTTATTGTAGGCATATACACTCGTGAGCAAAAAAAAAAAAAAAAAAAAAAAAAAATGGGCCAAACAAATTTTATACATTTTATTGCATTAAAAGCTATATTGAACAATTGAACAATATAACTTAAGCAAGACTAATAACACAGAACAAGATATTTACTTTAATAAATGCTTAGTATGGAATCGCATTCCCTTTTGATTTCTTTAAAAGATCAATCCTTTTAGACATGCTTTCAACCAAAGTGGAACACTGTGAAGAGGAGATGCTATTCTATTCACTTTGCACAGCTTCCCACAGTTTGTCATTATTCGATAAAGTTCTTCCAGCCAATGCACGAGATATTATGGACCAAATATTCTCGATTGAGTTTAAATCGGGACTTTGACCTGGCAAAAATATCACAGCAATTGAATTATCAGAAAACCATTTTTTGTGAGTTTAGCAGTGTGTGCAGGGGCATTATTTTGTTGAAAAATAATGTTCTAGGATATTCCCAGCTTCTGGATACTTAGTAACAGTCCTGTTTCTGATATTCGAATGTATTCCATTGCATTGATTGACTTCTCACATCTAATATGTTCCCCAACTCCTGCTGCAGTAAAAGTTCCCTATACCATTATCCCTCCATTCTCGTATTTAACTTTCGTTTTTATGCAACTTGGCAAAAATCTTTCTCCAGTTCTTGGATTGTACCGTTCAGGAGCATCGGGAGCATCACTAACAAGACAACATCTTGATTCATCTAACCAGAAAACATTCCTGAACCAGTCTGTATCTTTCTTGTCATAACATGAGAAAAATCTCTTTCTATCATTGATGTTCTTCTTAGATAAAAATGGCTTCTTTGCACACCTTTTAGAAGAAAATCCCATTTCATGTATTTGTCTAGATATTGTATATCTAGAAAGAGAATTTCCAGCCCCTGTTTTGAATTCTTTGCTATGGTCAACATAAGTTTATTTTCAATCCTTCAAAACAGTTAATTTAAGCCTGTGGTCGTCCTTCAAAGTGGATGCTCTAGGGCGACCAGATCCAGATTTCCCTTTTACCAAGCTTTGAACATTCGACCAATTTGCTTCACTACAGAAAGAGATGTTTTCACATTTCTTATCTTAAAATATCAAAACTCTGCTTGTAAATCATTTTGGACTGCCCTAACCCTGCAATTTGGTTTTTTATATCCTCGACAAGATGCGGTCTTACCATTTTTAGGATTGATTTTTCCACTTATTATTATATGCTATAATAATAATGATCTGCAAAATAGAAATTTTCAGTTAAAATTAACAAAAATTCATGGAAAAATATTGAAAAATCGATTTCTTCTTGTTTCACGCTTGGTCCATATTTTTTTTGCTCATGAGTGTATATTTTTTACTCTTGTTCACCCCCAAACAAAACATATTGCCACTTGAACATAATCGGCTACTATATGGGACTATGTTTACAGCAGACTATGTAAGGAGCTGAGTGAGATGTCTGTTTACATTACATTTAAACTTTTGCATGTCAGTACAGTCAAGCAGGCAGGAAGGGAATTCCAAAATCTAGCAGTTTGCCCGAAGAAGCTATTAGAGTATAAGGCTTTCCGGTATCTACAATAAAGGGCTGAGATTTTGTTGCTAAACAGGTTTGTTGGAAGTATGTATGTCGTGGAGAAACAAATGCAATGAGTTCATCAGAGCACGTTCCATAAAAAAAAAAAAAACAGGCACAAGGATGCAATATTGTGGTGATGGGACAGGGGTTGGAATTTGGTTGATAGTGTGGGACCTACTAGATTGGAGACTCTTTTGTGGACCCTGTCTAAGACGGAGAGACTAGTGATGGATGTACCAGATGTGGCAACAATACTTTATGCATGAACGAATGGTAGCTTTGTAGAGGTACAGGATACTCTCAGATGTGAGTAATTTTCTAGTATGGTAAAGGGAACCCACCTTCTTTGCAGTAACCATTGCAATGTCCTCAATGTATTTGTTCCAGTTCATGTTGCCTGTGATTGTTAAGTCGACAAAATGGGGCCTATTAAATTGAAGAGTCTTTTTTGGACACTATCCAAGAGGGAGAGACTAGTGGTAGATGTGCTAGCAATACTCAATGCATGGGCGAATGGTGGCTTTGTACAAGTACAGAATACTCTCAGGTGTAAGTAATATTTTAGCATAGTAGAGGGAGCTCACCTTCTTTGCAGTAGTCTTAGCAATGTCCTCGATGTATTTGTTCCAATTTGTGTTGCCTGTGAATGTTAAGAGTAATTACTTTGGAAGTGCAAAAAGATCAAAGAGACATGTATTTTTTTTTTTTTTTTTGACAACAAAAGCAAAAGATAAACATGTTATACCTTAAATCAAAAGTAAAAATATGACATCCAATGTGAAAAATAAATAACCGTTCCATGGCACAGTTGAAAAAACAAAAAAACTCATGTATATTGAGTAATGACTGGTTATTAAGAGAGTCCGCAATGAAGCGATACACATTCACAACTAGAACCACCGAAAGAAATTATCTAGCAATTACAAAAAAAAAAAAAAAACATTGAAATCCTTTGCAAAGTTTTTAGATACATCGATTTAAAAAAATTTAACAATAGGCATTAGACATCTACATATCTGTGAAAGTGAAAATGTGTGTGTGAGAGGACACTTCTCAACCTATATACTCAACGACTTTTTGATCTAGAGACTTGAAATTTAGTATATAGGGTAATCAGACATTTAGAAAACATTTTAATTGGGTTTTCATTCGGAAAAAGGAATGCTAAGGAGATTAAAATTGAACAATTGTTACATCGGATTTTTATCTGTTTGTCAACTGTTTCACAAAGTTTGAAAACATTTTTTAAAGATCGTCTAAGCTGGTCTAATGATTATTGTACTTGACTCCTTGTCTTTGGTTTTGGTTTCAATCTCAGCTTGAGTTATTTTTTTTACTCATAAGAAGTGAACTGTTTAGAAAAAACATAATACTTGCATGCACATGTCTCCGTTTCTTTCCGTTAATGTTACGTTTAATACCGGGCAACGCTGGGTACATCTTCTAGTTCATAAATATTTCCTAAATTTTACTGTGGGATGTATTTAATTTTATGCATCGGAGATTTAAAGAGAATGGAAACGCTTCGTGCAAATTCAGATCTTTGTGAAATCTTAACATTAGGTATTAGCTATCTATTAATAAATATTTCCCAAAATTCAGTTTATTTTGAGTATTTTAAAGGTTTTTAGGAGGCATACTACGGACATTTTTCTTTTACTCACGTTCACCATCTAACTAGGCATATCGCCACTTGAACATAAGGGGCTACTATTTGGGCATGACCTTTCATTTGAAAATTTCAAATATTTCAGATTTGCATTAAATTTGATTCATAATCATTAGACAGCTATTAATCAAGATTCCCTGAATTCCAATTTCTTCTTAAGACCCCTTAAACTTAAACTTTGAGACATTTTCTAGAATCCAAATCATGTAACTGATTTTGATCAAGATTGGAATAAGGATTTTCTGTTTGATTAAAAATTATTTTTTTCCTATGTAAATAATCAAGCTACCACCAGCTGGCTCCAGACAAGGCATGTAGTCACTTGATGTAAAGCACTAGCAAAAATGAAAGGTTAATTATCGCAAAAATATTTTTAATTGTGTTTCTGAATTTTGAGATGGAGATTGTTTATTTGTATTATTTGGATCCATCGAACTACTGTTCTCATCTTGAGTGTGATTTTCACAACGTTTATGTCGATGTAACTTCCGACCTTTTTCGAGTGTATCTTGAGAAATTGTGGAATGTTTCTGTTGGACTCGAAAATTTGGACAGAATTTCGAACAGACCCCTTTATTTACTTTATGAGGGTAGCATGCTCTTGTTCCATCAGCTATGATTTGATAGAGGTTCTAAGTAATTCGCAATTATATATTTTTTTTCAGTCGCCTATACTGAGAATTGAACCTTCAACCTTCAGGAGAATATCACTTTTACAATTGATTTTTCCAAGTACTCTAACCACTGTGCCACGGATCCTTGTGGACACAAGGACCCATGACACAGTGGTTAGAGTACTTGGAAAAATCAATTGTAAAAAGTGATATTCTTCCGAAGGTTCAATTCTCAGTGTGGGTGACCAAAAAATACAATTGCAAATTATTTAGGACCTCTATCCAATCATGGTTGAACAAACAAGAGCATGCTACCCCTGTGAAGTAAATAAAGGGTCCCATTCAAAATTCTGTCCGAATTTCAGAGTTCGACAGAAACATTCCCAAGTTTGACGAGATACACCTGAAGAAGGCCGGAAGTTACATCAACCGAAACGTTGTGAAAACCACACTCAAGATGAGAACAGTAGTCCACTGAATCCAAATAATATGATTTTTAATTACGTTAATTATTAATATTTTCATCGCTTTTATTTTCAGGTGTTAATGCTACCGTACTTGTGAAACAAAACTGTGTGCAGCTAATGTTCCGGATAATTTCTCTTTGTGGTAAAAGCCATTGTACTGTGTTGAAACTCGCCCTGGAAATTCTCTGCAATTTGACCAAATCTAGTAAGATTTTTTTTTTACTTTGTCCCATCATTTTAATTTTAAAAAGCAAACACAGTTTCATTGACTTCTTTTCTGAAATCAAACATCACCTTATTTTTCAATTCATAGTGGTCGTTTTGTTCCAAATTATTCACTTTTAGCAAAATATAAAGCAAATATAGTTGCAATAAATGTATCAGGTCATCACGATAGTTCCGTCCACTTTTTAAGGATTATAAAAAATATCAGACTTATTCATGTTTCTGAATTTTTGAGATGAGGATGGATTATTTGTATTATTTGGATTCTTCGGACTACTGTTCTTACATTTAATGTTATTTTATGCTAGAACAAAATGATAATAAAAATAATTTATTGTCATCAGTAAATACCACTCATTGTTTCACTTAAAACTTTATATAACTATTTACAGTAGAACCTACAAATCCACTCTCTTCAGGCAAAAGGAGTTCCTTTTAAGTTTTAGTATAATTTCACTGTGATATATATATATATATATATATATATATATATATATATATATATATATATATATATATTGAATTTTCTTTTCTTGCTCTTAATTCATATTAAAAGCCTACTTTTTCTATTTAAAAATTATTAAAACAAACTTTTTAATATACTCAGTCATAGATATGCGAGCGACTACATGAAGGTTAACTAATTTGCATATTCTTCTAAAAAAAAACCCAGCATTACTTATTCATTTTTTATGGTTTCTTATTAGATGATTGGTTTCATTTCATTATTACACTGAATTCTATTTATGCATAGTTTCTACATTCTGCATAATTGTGTAGAATTTAAAATGAAAACGTTCTAGAAGACGAAAATATCTATCTATATATATATATATTGAAGTGAACTTGTCAGCGTGTGTGTAAAAAATTCTCTACCAAACTCCTCTTTAAATGTTTGGTCTACAGAGTTGAAATTTAATATATAGAGTATTTGGATCGGTAGCACACTTTCAATTTGATTTTTAGCCAGCAAAATTTGCTGCTAAGGAGTCAAGATTGAAAACAAAACAGTTAACCATGGCAGGTTAAATCGAATAAAACATTATTCCTGCTGTTACTTTTGCGCATGCACAAAATTAAATATTCATCACTGAAAGTTGCATTATTTTTAACCTTTTTGTATCCATCTGTTGGTAGCTTAGACCGTAATAATGCTGGAAAGATAAATAACAACTATGACTAGAGCGCTAAACATTCTGGTTTCGGTTCTAGCAGATGGTATCTAAGTCATATTCCTTTTAGAACTTTTGAAATCATTACTATATATTGGATAATAATTAATAGAGAATTGACTCTGTAATAATAAGAAATCTGCATGAATTAAAATATAATATTTATGCATATTTTCATGACTGTGCAATGCCGAGCGGCCTGCCAGCGTGTGTGTGTATATATATATGCACGCACACACACAAAACACATTTTGTATTCCTACACGTCACGCAATAAAAAAATGAATAAAGAAAAGATATAAACTTTTATGCTGTTCACATTATTTATACATACATATATATATAAAGCCCAGTAATTGAATGTACAATCAAAGGGAAATAACCACGATTTAATCCCAACAAATTATCTCTCTTTAGCAAGCAAATTACATATATTCCGAAAATAAATCAATTTAATTCTGGTACCGATTGAAAACACATGTATATCGCTGTTGTGTATGTGTTTGTTGGAGGGGATTATTGGATAGGATGGTTGTGATAATGACTGGATAAGGCGAGAGCTGTAATCACATGCTTTATTTTTGAAACGCCATTGAAGGAAATTTTGACTAACGAATTAAGGGCAATAACTCTTCTTGACATGTGAGTTATACTAAGACTAATATATCTTCCTTCTTCAACTAAGAGTGAACTCATCTAATTATTTAAAGAAATTTTCTTTTAAATGCGAAAATGTAGTGTCTATTTGTCTAAGAGTGTGGAGAGCTTTATAAATCTTTGGGGTCGTCTTGGTTTTGGGGCAGATCTACAGGATCCACTGGTGTATGATTCAGTGGTCGACTGCTTTATCTGTGTAGATAATGCTTGGCCCTCAGACCTCCTTCTCTTGCTAAGGTCTGGTGATGACCTGTTCTGAAGTATGTGTGGTGTTGAGACATTGCTGATGTGCAGTTTCCTTTGTGATGCAGTTTCTTCAGATGTGTGTGGTTGGTTAGATCTACCTTCAAGTATTGAATTTTTAGTTGATCTAATGAATTGCCTATTCCTTCAACAGATGTTACCACTCTCAGACTCAATTATATAGAATCTTAGTGCCACAGCAGAATGTTGAATGATTTCGGGCTTCCATAGCTGTCTTTTCCTATGTTCGAAATAGACTTTCTGCCCTGCATGTAGAGGTAGGTGTTGTCTGTTATGCTGCTTGTCATAACAATATTTGAGAGATGGGATGGACTGAAAATTCTATATTTGGACAGTGGTTTACAGTTCACAAGCAAGGAATTTAAAGTCTTTTCTAGCTCATACATGCATGAAATTCTTTCAATATCCCCCTTTGCAGGGAAGCTGGCATTATAACTTTGTTGCTCTTAAGCAAAATAACATCTTGAACCCCAATTTCATCTCTAACGTTCCAAAACGGTAAGAGCTAACTTGGGCCACTAAGAAATCTAATTCCATTTTCAACTTATCTTTTAGAGTTCTCGGGATTCATTGAGGTGGTAGACAACTGGTAGTACTTCTCGATCCACATGAATGATATATTCGCCAGGTAGACAACCAACAAAATCAAATACATTAGGGAATTTCTGTAGTGACTGATTTTACAGCTAAGTTTAGGATCACTAACCCTAACTCCCATGATGTCTGTATCCTTTGAATTTTTGAATTTGCAACATGGAATATTGCACCAATAAATCTAACCAACAGGTTCCTTCTCGATCAATTGTTGTTCCGCTGAAAGCAATTAACTATATTGCCATTGCTTTGAGTAGTACTTTATGCATTTTTTTTTGATATACTTTTGTGGGCAAAAAGTTGCTCATGGCATCAGTATTGACTTTTGCATTAATGTCTATCTGCACTTATCTGTTGCCCATTTTAAACTTAGCATATGCTTTTGTAGTAGTTGATGGCAACTGCTGAATTGTATGAAAATATATATCTTTGCTCGAACCACTAATATAACTTTCATTTTTTTTTTTTACATAGGAGTCACCACTTATCAAGGGCCAGAGGCCACTCGAGGATAAGGGTTATTGAGTACAGTAATTAATGGGATAATATTGTAGTAATCGTTAGTAATGGAAATTTGGTAGATTGGATTACTTAAGGGGGCGGTTCATCAAGAAATTGTTTAGGTTGGATTTAGAGACAACCAAGTTGTAGTCAGGTGGGAAACAGGCAAATGGAAGAGAGTTCCACAAGCATGCGCTTCTAAGAAAGAAGCTTTGTTCATGGAATCTACGATTAGGTTTTGGCACAGATAAAGAGTGGGGGAAATTATTGACAGTGGTTTCAGCCAGACGGGTGTTGTTCGTGAAAGATTGGCGAGGGGGGATCAGAGATCTGAGCTCATACTAGCACTTGCCATGGAAATAACGATAAAACAAAGACAAACTCGCAACGTCCCCCTTCCCTCTTGTGGGGAAAAAGGCTGCAGGGAAGAGAAAAGGGTATCCCCCACGAAGTCCATTTTGTAATCTATCAAGGCAGGATAAGCTGCCTCTAGCAGCTCCCGCCCAGATGTGGCAACAACACTCCATCCTTGGACGGACCCGGCTTTTATATAGTTAGAGAATTGCATCAACAGTGAGATATCCACTGGAGCGGTAGAACGATCCCACTATTTTTCCAGAGACCTTGGCAACACTTTCTTTTTTTTTTTTTTTTTTTTTTTTACACAGTGGTCACCACTTTTTTTTTATATTCCGTTTTGAAGTGGGAAACATTAGCAAAATGTCCCTTTTTGTTGCATTGCATGCATGACTTTCATTTTGCTGGGCACTCTTCTCGAGAATGCCTTTTGCCACACTATCCACACTATGTTGGCTTTTTATTATTCGTAGCCTGAATTGCATGCATGTTACTTTTTTTTACTTGGATGCATATAGCTCAACTTGCTTGCAAGCCATCTCTTCTATCTCTTCAATACGTAGTGCTTTTCCTACAGTCAGATCATTACCTTAGGATTTCTGCGCTTATTTCAGATGAATACTGAATATGAAGAGATCAACTATAAGAGTATCTTCCACCATTTGGTCATATTCACACTGTTTGACTATTTGACAAAACCATTTCAATAATGTTCGTGCACATTTGTCTGGATTTTGTTTGCACTGCAACGGTTTGTTTTGCCACATAAAGTAGTTAATGTGTTTTGACACCAGCCTATAACAAAAGATATCTCAGCTTGACATTGTCATCAATGCTATGCATGGGACCTTTAAAATGGAGTCTGACTTGCCGAATAAATCTGCCCAGTAAGATTTGTGCTGGATCAATATATTGTTGGTAGAGGTATTTGAGATGAGGCTGCCATACTTAATCATAATGTTTCGGTATAAAGATAATTATCTTACCTTAGTGTTTAGTGCCTATGCACGTGTTCGTTTTTTTTTTTTAAACTTGTGGAGAAAAACAAATGTCATGGCTTATTTATTATTTCCGTTTCAGTTTAGTATAAATGTGTCCTTGTAATCCCGCTTCTAACACCATGTTATGTTATGAGGATTTATTGGATAGGCTGGTTGCGATAATGAACAGATAAAGTGAAAGCTGTAATCACATGCTTTATTTTTGAAACACGATTACAGGAAATTTTTAAACAACTAACTAAGGATAATAAAGGACGATTGTTTTCATCTTGAGTGTGATTTTCACAACGTTTTGGTCACTGTAACCTCCGACCTTCTTCATGTGTATCTTGTTGAATTCGGGAATTTGTAATAGTGATATTCTCTGAAAGGTTGAAGGTTTAATTCTCAGTGTGAGCGACTAAAAAATACAATTGTGGATTACTTACGACCTCTATCCAGTCATGGCTGACAGAACAAGAGCATGCTACCTCCATGAAGTAAATAAAGGATTCTGTTTGAAATCCCCTCCAAATTCCCGAGTTCAACAAGATACACCAGTCGGATATGATATTAACCAAAATGTTTTGAAAATGACACTCAAGATGAGAACAGTAGTCTGATGAATCCAAATAATAAGAACAACCAATCCTTATCTCAAAAATTCAGAAACGTCAAAATAAGTCTTCTCAACATCAGAGATACAACGAACTTAACTTCGACAGCATATAGCTTTGTCCTTTGTTTTTTTCCCCCAAGTTTAAGATACAATGAAACCATGGAGATCTTAAAGAACAAGGGTGATTACATTAAGCATAACTGATATTGATTATATTAACCATGACTAAATCTGATACTGTTTTAATTAGCCTAGGAAAACGGACAGTACTTTTCTTACGTTATAATAATCGAATGCAATAATGATAGCCAAAACAAAGACCCCAAACAATTTATAGAAAGGATGAAATATTACAAATAATGATGATATGTTACAACTAGGTATTACAAACCAGCCTAGAGTTTAGTGAGTGAAAATGGGTAAATATGGTTATTTTTAACTCATTTAATTTTTGGGGGGTTATTTTGATAAAATTCAGACATATATAAAATAAAAAAAATTTTTTTTCTATAAATGTACAATTGATTTAAAAGTGGAGGAAGAAAACGTAAGTGCTCGACCTTTTGACCATCTTTCCCAGGCTTTTTTCAAGAGTGAAACAGCTAAATAGCTAAACAGCTAAGGTCAATTATTTCATGAGTATATATGCAAAAAGGGGAGAGCAACATACCTAAATTTATGTCAATTACATGAAGGAGTATACATATATACAATATTTTCAAATTTTTAATTTATACATAAAAAAGCGATTTTTATATATATATATATATATATATATATATATATATATATATATATATATATATATATATGCATGCACATACACGAAGGTACAAATACAAATTTAGAATTAACCGGTATTCATTTTATTTTCATTAATGATAGTCTATATATTAATACTATTAATATATTAATAATTATTAATATATTAATAATATTAATGTGTGTGTTATTTTGTGTGTCACGCTTCTATCTTTTTTTCTTCCGAGTGGCTTTCGTTTGATTGTTATGACTTTCCTTTTCTTGTAATAAATAATTTTACCAAGAATTCTTCATAAGTTTTGGTTTCGGTTTCGATTATAGCTGACTGAAGTCAAGTTATATATATTTTCTTTCCTTCATAATTTTTGGTTTTGGTTTTGATTCAAGCTGATGCACCCAAGTCTGGATATATGAATATATTTTTCTTACTTTCGAAATCACAACTTTATAATATATAAGAATCGATAGAAAATTGACTCTATAATAATATATACGAAATCTGCATAAATTTAAATGTTATATTTAAGCATATTTTATGACCGGGCTATGCCGGGCGTCCCTACTAGCTTAGATAAATACTTTTGCAGTTTTAACAAAAGAGCTACAGTAATATCAGGGCATCTTCATTTATGCTGAACATCCAAAGAATTCCAACATTAATATATTAGATATGAAAGAGTCCACTGTAGAATTTCCACAGGTCCCACTAGTTTTTGATAATTGGTTAAAAGATATGATAGAAGCTTTTCCTTTGTTTTACTGGTTGATTTTATAACTGCACAATTTTTATTCTCTGTCATTAATATTTCTCTCAGCTTTGTTAGATTACTATTTTTGATAATTAGCAATTTATTTTTAAATGTTGATATATTTTTTTAATTTAATGTATAAAATATTGTTTTACTCTATGCCTATTAAAACGATCTTATCAAAAAAAAAAAAAAAAAAAATGGACCACTCATCAATATGGTCGGCTTAAAAATAGGATTTCAAAGTTCAAGTTAAAAAATTTAGTGTTTGAAATTTTTACTCTATTATCAAATTGTGTTTCTGTTTGTTTTTACATGTTTCAAATCTGTGATGGTGTTTTTATTGATTTACTATTAAAAAGAATCCAACTTGATTTCTACTGTGCTATGAATCATATTACGAAGGTTCAATGCGTTAGCTGTTGAAATGAATCTTATACGAACAGTCGAAGTTGTGCTTTCCTGGTTTTTTTTTTGTATATTTGTTTTTGAGAGATCATTAGAATTTCATCAACGTTTACATTGGCTTGATCTAATAATTACTGCTTCCATTGTGATGAATTTCCATTTTTCTTAATCTGATGTCATATTTTTAAGGATTTTTTAAATTCGTTCAGAGCCTGTATTTTTAGTTATACATTGTGAACGTTGTTTTATGGATCAACGGTACATAAGACGACAATTTTTTTTTTTTTTTTATTTCTAACAGACTTTAAACGAGCATAATTCGGTGGTTGTGCTACCAAAATAAATATTGTTATTGTTCATGTTTTGCAAAAATCTGTAGCCACATAAAATGTTTGTAGAAATAATAAAAATAAGTTTGATTTGGAATACCTATTCATCGGTATCTGCACATTAGTACACCGGTTCCTGTTAGATCACAGAAGTTAAGCAACATTGAGCTTGGCCTGTACTAAAATGGGTCACCATTTGGTAATACCAGGTCTTCCCTGCATACCATCGAATGCTGATAAAACAAAGACTATTGGATATTCATGACTAAAATTTAGTGAACAAGTGAGGCATATACATTAGAACCTTGGGATACGGTGGCCCTGGGGATACATTTTTTTTTCAGGTTATGATGTGGAATACAATGTTTTTCTGGCTCCTTGTTATGGTATTTGTCCCGCCTTACGGTGTTATTCATAATGTTATTTGATTATATACATGTGTATTATTTATTGTACTGTATTTTATTACTAATATAATATATACTGTATAAAATTTTAATATGTACTGTATAAAATTTTGCTTAGGCCTCTCCATACAGCAATGTCACCTTACATTCCTAACCCCGGAACGGATTAATGCCATATCCCGGGGTTCTACTGTACTGAACTTTTATGCGTGAAATATGGTTGGATTGAAGAAAGTTTGGACTTTTATTAAGGTTTCCACGGGTGTCATTTTCTTAGATTACGACAGTTTTGTATGTCTACGAACGAGTTTGTAGTTTACATTAATGTGCGATCATTTTCCATCATAAATACATCATACACGCGAGGAACACATCTGTCAAAATGTGACTATTGAGGATGTGAACAATAGTTTGAAGAAAACCGATGTAAATAATGATAACTGCAATAACGGTGTGGAGAACCACAAAAATAAGCACGCACGGTTGTGTGTGCCCGCTATAGAGAAACACTGGCACTCGAACCTGAAACCCGTCCAATACGAAAGATAATATGAAAATAAGATAAATGTAAATTTAGCCGCTATCAGGGTTCGAGGCGGCAGTATAAAAATAAATTTTGTTTTGTTCCGTGGGGGTGAGATTATCTTGTGTACGTGAGACTGCTGTCAGTTGGGAAGAGGACGAAAAGAAAAAAAATATGGCGGCTTATTGGGAAATAAGCGAACGGGTCTTAGAAGAGAAAAAGCCTCTTAAGTTCAACGCCAAGAGTTAAGAGTTCCTACCCCTTTTTTTTCTTCTTTCTGTGCTTGGAGAATAAGAAAAAGTTTCGTCAAACACGAACACAACTTTGACGGCGAAAGAATTTACGTGACTAAAATAGGGATTAATTCTTGAGGAAAGAAAATTTATAGACAATCTTTCAGACTGATAATCTATATCTAATAGTTAATGTTTGTCTATCTGTTACAGAATTTGATATGTTCACACTCTAAAACATTTAAATAAGTTCCAATAAAGCTCAGATTTTTTAAAAAGAATATAAAGATGTCATTGATCTTTTTAAAAATGTCATCTGGAGTCACTCAGAGCAATTATCTGTCTGGTCCATAAAATATCTAAACTATATTACAACATAAAGAAATGAATTACATTTTTTTTAATAGATTTTGTTTTTGTCTCCTAATACAAAAATATATTTAATCAAAGACTATCTTTGTAAAACAAAAATAAAATAAACAATTAACGAATTATTTTTAATAATTAAATAAATTTGTTTTGATTCGTTATAATGCCATTTGCTGTTTTACAGCTGTCTATAAATAATGCAGTGTTGGCAAGTAGTTTTTTTTCTAAGAAAACACCACTATGCTAACAGTTTTTTTTTTATTATTTGACCTCATATTCTAAATGTTATTTTTAACTTTTCTTTCAAGGCAAAAATTGTAAACATGACTATATTTGAAATTATTTCTGATCGGCAATGTATCTCAACTTTAGCAATGCCAGGTGAATTCCACTAGTTGCAAATATTACAACAAAAGAAATATTTTTATTTTGTATTTTTTTTCAGATACGCAAATTGTTTCTGTGTCTATTTTGGAAATCAATAATTGTTACTATTTATGTTATTTAAAATATTTCAGATTCTTATCATCCTCATCTTGATTACAAGACTCACATATTCCATCTTGTAAAATTTGGAGCTTCATGCCACCTGGTGTTTTTTTATTTTTATTTTATTTTTTTCAGTTTTTCTAGATTTGTTGTTCCATTGCAAAAGTTCAACTGTCCAGTCTATCCTACTATTTAATCCATTTTTAACTTAGCTTAACCTTGCAAATATTTTTAACTTAGCTTAACCTTGCAAATATTTTTAACTTAGCTTAACCTTGCAAATATTTTTAACTTAGCTTAACCTTGCAAATAGCAAATGATCGAACAAACCATACGCAAATACATCATCTATAATCAGGGTACGAACAGAAAACAAAACAATAGAAGTTTATTGATATTAAATGAATTAAATTCATAATAGCATCCCTATCTTTTATTTCAATACCGTTAGCATGTTTTGAAATAGCGGAAAAAGGGATTTATACCCCAAAAATTGTTATTCTACCATCACGTGACATGGTAGACGAGATTTATAATAAAAACATAACTTCTCTATATCTTATTCCCTATGGTTACGTTTCCCAGACCAGCAAGAACAACACACATCACTTCTAGATCTGTTTCTGACCACAGATCCAGATGACTGTGTAACTAATGACCACAGCCCACTTGGGAACGCCGATCATGCAGTGGTAATAGTTGAAATAGCCCTAAACTTTAGAGCTAAAACTGAAGAGCCACTGCTCAAAACAACGAGATATTATAAAAAGGCTGACTGGGAAGCCATCAGGGATCTCATCAGGGACGCCCCATGGCAAAATATCTTTTCACTTCCTGCTGAACAGTGCGCAAATGAGACCACTGAATGGTTCAAAACAGCAATTGAAGCACACGTTCCCACACGGAAATTTTATAGCAAGCCCCCACTCTCCCCAATGGTTTACTTCTACTTGTGCAGCCGCCATCACGCAAAGACAGCATGCATACCGCAGATTTAACCGACGTAAATCCAGTTCAAACAGGCAGAAGTATATAGAAGCCAGAAGTAACTGTAAGAAAGAAATAGCGACAGCTAAGAGAGAATTTACTGAAACCACCAAAAAACATATCGAAGCACAGAAATTAGGGACCCGCAACTTCTGGAAAATCTACAACAGTGTAGTAAATAATGGGCAATCAACAATCCCCCCACTATCTAACAATCATGAGGTTGTTTGCTCTGCAACTGAGAAGGCTAACATGCTTGCCAGTCGGTTTGCCTCCAACTCCACACTGGACCCTGCCAACCACACCCTCCCTGACTTTCCTTTGCGGACAGATGCCACACTAGACGATCTGAAAATCACCCCTTCTCAGGTGCATGCTATCATAAGAAATCTTGACCCTGCAAAAGCATGTGGACCTGATCTCATCCCGGCTGTGCTATTAAAAAAGTGCTCTGTCGAAGTAGCTCCAGTTCTCTCCAAACTTTACAACAAATGCCTTAATGAATCTTGCTTTCCTGCCTGCTGGAAAACTGCTTCTGTGGTACCAGTATTCAAGAATTCTGGCGAAAGAACTGACCCAGTAAATTATCGCCCCATTAGCCTCCTCCCACTTTTCGCCAAAATATTTGAGACAATAATTAACCAAGCTCTAGTTCATTACCTTACAGATGCTAAACTTCTGACTGACCAACAATATGGATTTAGAAAAGCCCATTCAACAGCAGACATCCTAACTGTAATCTCAGAACGTATATACCAGTCACTGGACAAAGCGGGGGAGGGTAGAGCGGTAGCTCTAGGTATATCTAAGGCTTTTGACAGGGTATGGCATGAAGGTCTTCTCAGAAAAATCAGATCATATGGTATCACTGGAAGAATACATGACATTATTAAATCCTTCTTAGATAAGAGAAAAATCCAGGTTGTCCTCGACGGTCGTACATCTAAACAATATGATATAAATGTGGGAGTGCCTCAGGGGTCTATCTTGGGACCTCTGTTATTCATAATATTCATAAATAACCTCCCTGACAAAATTGCCTGTGAGATGGGTATATATGCTGACAACACCACACTCTATAACAAACACGACAGGAAAACAAATGAACACATATCTAAAGAAATGGCAGAAGCACTAGAGGACGACCTCCGATCTGTAGTGGAATGGGGACATAAATGGATGGTCACATTCAATACTGCCAAGACTAAACTGGTTCCCTTCAATAATTACAAGAAACCTTCTCTATCACCAATAGCAATGGCCAATGACTCTTTATCTGAAAGTACATCCTTTAAACTCCTCGGCCTAATGCTCTCAGGAAACACAAGTTGGAACAATTACATCAAGAGTATCGCCAGGACCGCTATGAAGAAGGTAGGTTCTCTCTACTGTGCTAGAAAAATACTAACGCCCAAAAGTATTCTATACCTCTATAAGGCCACCATTCACCTGCGTATGGAGTATTGTTGTCATATTTGGGCTGGTTCATCTACCACTAGTCTCTTGCTCCTAGACAAGTTTCAAAAGAGAGTCGCCAATCTGATAGGTCCTTAACTGTCATCTAAACTTCGGCCCCGATCCCATCGACGAAATGCTGCATCCCTCTGCTTTTTCTACAAGTACTTTAACAGTGAATGCTCTGACGAACTGCAAGCACTTGTGCTCCCTCGACGTAAATACCCCCGACAAACCCGACAAGCAGCTAAATCCCACCCCTTCACAGTAGATATCCCTAGATGTAAGAGAGCCTTCTACTCCAGTAGTTTCTTCCCCAACTGTACTGACATGCAGAAGTTCAAGTGCAACGTGAACCGACATCTTGCTGCCCAACTCCCTACACAGTACTCCTGAGACCTGTGCCCCTGATAGTAGCCCTCTACAACAAAGTGGCAATATGCCTTGTTTGAGGTGAAAATGTAATAAAAAAATAAATAAATAAAAAATAAAAATGGAAAAATAAAAAAAAATTGTTTTCACTTTTATCTTCGTCTTGTTTTTAGTTCTGCTTCTCATACATTCCTGCATTGTGAATTGCTTTCTATAAATTTTCTTTCTGTGCGTATATGTGTGTGTGTGGGCGGGTGTATATATATATATATATATATATATATATATATATATATATATATATATATATATCTTTATTGGAATGGCAAAATTTTAAAATAATGAAGAAGAAATGGACCGTATTCAGATGTTAAATCGACTAAAATACGAATAAAATAAAATAGAACCCCCCCCCCCCGGAAAATTGCATATTATATATACACAATTGGATAAAATGAATAAGTCGATTAAAAGAATCACGAAATATAATAAAACCGAAGCCCTTTTCGTCAGACAACTTTTCAAGGTTATATGTCTGAAAGAAAGAAAAGAAAACTGTTTTTTGTAGAAATACTAATACTAGTATGCAAAAGGGATAGGAACGGAAAAAAAACCAAAAAAAAAACTTAAGCAATATGTGTCCCCATCCCCCAAATAGTTCCATTCCAACTGTAAGCGAAGATTTCTCTGCTTGCACACAGTAGGGAGGGGGCTAAAACTGATGGCAAGCGCCTCGAGGACAGACAGGTGGAACTTAGTGCGTCCTCTGTGCAAAATAGAAAAACACTCCAGAGAGTATGTAGAACCACAGTCTTATTTATCTACTAAGTGTTGTTCAATAGCCGATTTCACCAACTGGGATTCTTTAAAGCGACTTATTTATTTTACCAAATTGCATATTTATAATATTTAATTTTCCCGTTTTTTTCTATTTTCCCTCTTTTATTTTATTCATATTTTAGTCAATGTAATATCTGAATATGGTCCATTTCTTCAATGTATGTATGTATGTATGTATATATATATATATATATATATATATATATATATATATATATATATATATATTCCTCTGTTTATTTGTTCATAATGACGTCATGTCATTGTGTATATATAAATAAATGAGATATGCTATGACGCCATATATGACGTAATCTCTATGATATCATCTATGACGTGGGGCCAAAAAATGAAAGATTCCTCAGGGCAACGCTGGACAGCCCGCTAGTTATATATGCACACACACACGGGGTTAAATAGACGAAGTTGCAAGAACCTCATACGTCGAAATCAACTGGAGAGTCCATGATATATATATATATATATATATATATATATATATATATATATATATATATATATATATATTGTATTAACAAAAACCAAGACATCAAGGAATGGATTGATAGCAACAAATAGTGTATTTCATCGTTTGTTACAATTGTTTCAAGATTATTCGGACAAATTCAAACATTATGTCGTATGAAAGTTTTCACAAAAACAGCCTTTCGTCAGACTTATTGAATAAAAACACTTTAACAATGAAACATTATGGAAACCATTTCCCATATAAGGAAAAGAAAACAAGCAAAAATATTTTACCTATATCTTATCCTTGAAAAGTCCAAGGATGAGATATAGGTAAAATTTTTTTCCCGATTCTGATAGAATTACCGATTTCTATTCTTTATAAATCTCTAAACATTTAACTATAAAGTCATTATTTTTCACAATTATCGTAAAAACACACGTTAGATGTGCATATATTTTCTCAAACGTCAAAATACACTTTTGATCGATTTTAGTTTTACTGGTATTTTAAAATCAATAAATAGTTATTATTTTATTATTATTACCAGCAGTGGAAGATTTTACTTTAAACAAAAATCAAATAAAAAAGCCAATTAAAAAATCGTTTTTGGCATTGGAAAATAGGCAGAAATTTTTCTAATTCCGATACCGATTCCCCCAAAAGTTCCGATTTTTCCAATTCCCAACAATCATCCCAACACGAATATATAATTGTACTGCAAAACTTAAAAACTATAATGGTGCTTCTGGATTATGTAGGTGGCCTGATATGATGATAGGCTGTAAAAAAAAATAAAATAAAAATAAAAAAAATTTTTTATTTTAAAATTCCAAATTATGAATGTCTCGGACCGTCGTTGAGAAGGACAGTTGCACGCAATGCTTCAAGCAAACTACACCAATCTCTTTAAAATACATTTAGTATTATCGATAGTAGATAACAACTTGGAATAATAACAAAAATATAAGTCAGTAATGAGACAATCTCTTTTATCTCATGTGTCGACATTAGCAGTAATTGGGAGTTCAGTGTTCTATACAACATTTCAGATAAGATGGAGTGATGCAAACATTTTTTTTTTGAAATATATATCACTGTGTGACTTTGTGAGTCTACAACTTGTGGTAGTTTCTATATCATCAGGATGAAAGTTTTTACCGCACGTTTCCTTGTCAGAGGTTTGTGAGAAATTGATTTTTGAGCTGGGATTTTTTGGTCTAAGTATAAATTTGAGTGACTCAGCGTTAAGCACAAAAAATTATAAGGTTTCTCTCTCCTTTTTTATTTTTATTTTTTTTAAATATTGTGGAGCTATGTTTTTTTTTTTTGCTTTTGATTGACTGAATAAATATATATATATATAAATTTGTTTCTTTTCTGTGTATTGATATTCATATTAAAAAGACTCTTTTTCTATTTATTTAAAAAGAAAATACAACTTCTTATACATGAGTTGTGGAATTACATTCACTAATTTGCATATTCTTTAAACATTCATTTTAATTAATTCCCTATTAGTTTGTTCGGTTTTCTTATGGGATGATCATCTTTAGTTAACTATTACGTGTAATTATATTAATGCAGATATTCTACATGATTTATACTGGCGTAATATTTGCGTAAAACTTCTTTCCGCATATATTTATGTATGCATATATATTTTTGTTTAAAAAAATTTGCCTACCAAACTCCTGCTATAGTTTTTGGTCTACAGACATGAAACTTCATATATAAGGTATTTGAACCCATGCGAAACTTTTTATTTGGGTTTTAGCCCGGGAAAATCGGTATAAAAGTGTGAAAATTTAAAAAAAAAATGAAATTTGCCAGGTGAAGGTTGAACGTCAGTATTACGAATATGCATGCATAACGTAGTAGCTATTGGTTCATATTTTAATGTTTAACCTTGCAACAAACCTGCCTTTATAGCTCAGTCATAAACGGCAGAGGAAAAAATAAATCGTAAACTAAATGTTTTGGTTTCGATTTGCGCGAGTCATTTTTAAAAACTTTTTAAATCATCACTATATATTGAGTCCAATATAATATAATAATAAATACGAAATCTGCATTAATCAAAATATAATATTAAGCATAGTGTGTGTGTGTATGTATGTGTGTGTATATATATATATATATATATATATATATATATATATATATATATATATATATATAACTACTTAATTTACTCACATAAAATTAATATACGAAAGTATAAATTTATGCATAAACTTTAAGTATTTACTTCAACAGTGCTCAATACGTAGGTAGAGCTAGTTAGTAAGTTATAAAATATACATGGCGATTAAGCTACACTGAATATTCCGTGTTTCATCCACTCTAGGCCTGAAGAGTCCTAGAGTGGATGAAACGCGGAATATTCAGTGTAGCTTAATCGCCATGTATATTTTATAACTTACTATATATATATATATATATATATATATATATATACTAACCGTATTTAATAACTTATAAAATTTAATACCGGGACAAATATACTAATCGTATTTAAAAACTAACATAAAACTAAATAAATAAAGTATAAAATAAGAAAATCGGAATTAAAAATAAAAATAATTCGCCCCTAACCATCCTGCATCCACCTGTTATAATCCCCCCCCCCCAAAAAAAAACTATAAATGCACTAAGCTTCAAAGAAAACTATAACAACAACAATCGCGGATGCATCGATAGAAAGCACTTGAGAAGAATATGGCTGAACAACAACTTTTGGGCGCCATTGTATACAACATGCCAGCTGAAATAAAAAAGACCTCTCGGCGAATTCAAAAGTTATCCAGAAAAATCGGAAAAAAAGAATAACTCTTTCGTGTTCAATCAGACCTGCTTGAATATATATATATATATATATATATATATATATATATATATATATATATATATTATCCAATCAAGAATCGATATTTTTTTACAAATTTTTGTTTGATGTTGTTTAGCATCATTCATTCAGTGTTGGCATTTGTTTCCTCGATATCTTTCTAGTTAGAATTCTTTCTAGAAAAACATGGGTACTTATGGGAGGGATCACGTGAAGGTTGTTAACGTCCATCAGTGAAAATGCCACCGTCATCTTTCCGATGTTGATAACACCATATCATTTTTATTCCTATGTTTTACAATTTGTAATGTTCAATTTTAGAGGTAATCATCATGATATCATAAGAATGCGAAGATTCTCTTGTTGGCATTGGTTTACCCTGATATTCTTCTAGTCAGTTCTTTTTAGAAAGGCATTGGGTACTTACAAGAAGGACTACGTGAAGGTTGCCAACATCCTACGTGAAAGTGATTTTATGGAACGAACTGGATTCGAACTTGGAACACCCACTTGACCACCATCAACTTTGAAGTTAATGAAATTCAGAGAATATACTCAAAATTGATTAGAAGGGATACAAGTAAAAAGACATGAATGTAATTTCCCAGGATTCAGTGAGAATTTCTGCGCACTTTTATGCCAAACCCTGAATATGTTATGGATTTTTGTATTCTTTTTTTTTTTTTTTCAGTTTTTATGATTTTCAAATTATAAAAAGAATAAAAATAAAACATTCTTTCGTATTATTTGGATTCCTCGGATTACTATTCTCATTTTGAGTGCTATTTTCACAACATTTTGGTCAATGTAACCCCAAACATCTTCAAGTGTATGTTGTCAAACTCAGGAATTTTCATGGAATTTTAAATGGAACACTTCTGGAGGTTGAAGGTTCAATGCTCAATGCGGGTGATACTCAAAATTTACATTTCCGAATTAATTAGGACGTCTACTCAGTCATGGATGACGGAACGAGAGCATGCCCCCCCCCCTGGATTAAATGAAGGTTTCCGTTCAAAATTCCATGTAGATCCTCAAGTTCAACAAAAAGATTCCCGAGTTCAACAAGATACACCAGAAGAAGGTCAGAGATTACATCGTCTTAAATATGGTTAAAGTGACACTCAATATGAGAAAAGTGGCCGAAAGGATCCAAATAGTATGAATAATCAATCCTCATCACGAAAATTCAAAGACATAAAACATTTTTATCTACGTAAGGCGAAAAAAAAAACAAAAAAACGGAAATTGACTCATAATATCGTACTCCCTTTGATCAAAATGAAATATACTTTTTTTATGTTGTCTTTTTGTTTCAAACTTTCACAAAAGAAGGGAAATAAGTCTTCTCAGTTCTTGTTAGACTTACATCCGGACATTGGTTATTATTTTAGTATTTCATGATTTTTTCCACAGATAATTTTTTTTTATGGTTAGACAATTTTTTTCATGGTTGGACAATTTTTTTTTATTGTTAGACAATTTTTTTTTATGGTTAGACAATTTTTTTTATGGTTGGACAATTTTTTTTTTTATTGTTAGACAATTTTTTTTTTATTGTTAGACAATTTTTTTTTATGGTTAGACAATTTTTTTTATGGTTGGACAATTTTTTTTTTATTGTTAGACAATTTTTTTTTATGGTTAGACGATTTTTTCCCTGTACGTTTCTTCAAAGTCTCATCCAATATGTCTGATTTTACAATAACTCAAATAATTTGTTTGATGAAAAAATTATTTTGAGTGTAAATGACAACACTATATTAATGAACAATGTCTTTCCAGTCATACGATAAAGTTTCATAAAAATCTGCCCAACAGTAAAGGTAATATAAACGTTTAAATGCAAAAGACTTGTTTTAGGTAATTCCTTACAGGTTTGAGGCTCTGAATGTCTCCATTCTTCTTCTTGGCATGTGTTGGATAGCTTTTAGAAATTGACTTTGAAACAAATCTATCTCTGCCCAGGTATCCAGGTATTTATTTATACTTCATTCTCTCAAGTTCATCCTTATTACATTCTTCCAAGTTTTCTTTGGCCTTCTCTTTTGAACTGAACCCATAACTTTCATCCATTCTTCCAATGTGACCATACTATCGAAGTCTTCTGTTTTGCACGCATCTCCCTATGCTGTTAAAATTTGATCTTCCTTTGAAGTCATCAGATCTAAGCATGCCTTTAAGACTCACATTAAACACTAATCTTATCATTTTCATATCATATCTCTTCATGCAATGCATGTCCTCAACCCTCACTGACCAGGTTTCACTTCCATACATCATTGTCACACTCTGTACACATGCCAGAATATCGAGGAAAGTAGAGCCAAGTAGTTGCATGTTTCTAAGCATTTCACGTGTGTTGCATTGTTAAACAGTTTGTCTTTGTAGTTTCAGCGCTATTACTTGTTTTTGTGTTGTAGAGAGGAATGCTGTACGATCTATGAACGTTGACTTTATCACCTCCCTGCTTCACCTGCACTCCAAGTGGCACACGCTTGACTCCAAGCACAAATATCTAACCCTACGGAAAATGATTCTGATTGCTTTAAAGAACTTCATCAACACGAGTAAGTCTGTGACTTTTATAAAAATAAATCCTGATAGATGGCATCACCAAAGAACCGAAAAGGCCAGATTCTTTCTTTTTTCTTTAAGAATATTATTTCTTTTTTCTCTTTATTTATTGGGAGGAAGTAAGGGTTTGTAGGAATTGTCTTAAGGCATAAAGTGTTGAAATTCAGGTTCTCTAACGTGGTATATATATATATATATATATATATATATATATATATATATATATATATATATATTAGTGTATTTATTTATACAAACATATGCATACATGCTTTTGGTGGGACTTCTTTTAGAGAAGCAGCATCTTCAGGCCAGATTTTATTTCTTATTCTTAGATAAGAAAAAAAGATGTTTCCTGAAGATGCTGTTTCTCTAAAGGAGTCCTACCAAAAAATGTATGCACATATGTAGCCAATAATATTTATATAAATAAGCTATAATTTTGCTCTGCTTGTCATTGAGCACTTTTTGATAAATACTAGAGTTTACGAAACAATAATACAATATGTATATGTATATATATATATATATATATATATATATATATATACGAGGGGTGTGCAATAATTAATTCCCCTGAACCACTTCCCATAGCAGTAGAGCAACGAAACTTGGCACAGTTATTAGTCTTTCTCTACATAGGAACCACTCAGAGTTATGCATTTCTCCCGTCGTTTGATGCAGCTCTGGAGACCGTTTTTGTAGAACACCCCAGGTTGGTCCTCCAACCACGACATAACTTCAGAAATCAAGGCTGCATCATCTGGGAAATGCTTTCCTTTCAAAAACAACTTCATGGCTGGGAAGAGGTGAAAGTCAGAGGGTGCAAAGTCAGGAGAGTAGGGAGGATGGGGAAGGATTTCATAACCACACGCTCGTGCTTCTGATCTGGCAACATGCGAGTTGTGGACAGGAGCGTTGTCCTGCAGGGGGAGGGTACCTTTGCTGATCTTGCCCCGCCTCTTGATTTTGATAGCTTCCCTTAATTTCCTCAAAAGTAAAGCATAATAGGCTCCTGTAATTGTGGTACCCTTAGCCAGGAAATCTGTCATCACTACTCCGTCCTGGTCCCAGAAGACTGTGAGCATGACCTTGCCAGAAGAGGGCTGCACCCTTGCCTTCTTTGGAGGTGGTGAGTCCAAGTGCTTCCACTGCATTGACTGGGCTTTGGTCTCTGGATCATAGTGATGGACCTAAGTTTCATCTTGTGTAATCAGTCTTTTGAAAAACTTTGACTCATCTTCTTGGCACATCTCCAAATTCATCCTCGAGCACTCGACGCGTTCTCGCTTCTGGAATGGTGTGAGCAGCCTGGGAATCCATCTGGCAGACACCTTATGCATATGCAAATGGTCATGAATGATAGTTTCCTCAGACCCTATACTAATCTTGACATCTTGGGCTATTTGGCGAATAGTAATGTGCCGATCTTCCAAATTGGCAGCCTCAACTTGACGGACAGATGCCTCATCAATGGCAGAAGGGGGCCGACCAGGTCTGGGAGCTGTTTCCACATACTTCCAGCCATCTTTGAGTTCACGATGCCAGCGTTTTACAAGGTCATATGATGGGGCATTATCACCATAAGTTTCTTTCATTTCATCAAAAGTATCCTGTAGTGTGCATCCTTTCAAATACAAAAACCGGATCACTGCTCAACATTCAACAGGCTCCATTTCACACCTGACTCAGTTCAAACACCTGTAAAACAGAAACCACAATTAGTTCAGAGCTGTCATTTGCCACATAACCCGTAGAGATATAAATCATTGCACATGCAAAATTTCAGCTAGATCAGACAACTGGAAGTGGATCAGGGGCATTACTTATTGCATGACCCTCGTGTGTGTGTATATATATATATATATATATATATATATATATATATAACTTTATGTCTAGAACCCTTACCCCAAATTTGATAAAAATATAATCTATTGCATAATTTTCGTTCTAGAAAATGTCTGAAAATTTTGATTTAAGGGATTTTGATAAGAAATTGAAATTTCGGATATCTTGCTTAATTTTGTCTTAATGACTATGAATCAAATTTAATTCAAATCTGTTTGTTCCCATATTATGCCCCCTAGAAACCTTTAAAATATTCCAAAGAAACTGGAATTTAGATAATAATTAATGCCTTTTCACAAAAAGTAGAAATATCTGAATTTTCACAAAGATCTTCATCACCTTTTCGCCCTCTTGTATAAAAATATACAGCACAATCATGCTGACACACCGGTTCTCGCCAGATCACCGACGTTAAACAAAAATGAGCCTGGCTAGTACCAGATGGGTGACCATTTGGGAAGGCTAGGCAGTGTATGTACTGTGCCAAGTTGTAGAAATTTCCAGATTGGTATCTGGGAGCGCATTTAACTCACTGGGAGAGATGCACTCCCAAATCAAGACGGAAAACGAGAAATTACCGTCTTTACTTGTCTTCCTGAGATTACCATGGCTTTAGATTTAGAAAAGCCTGGTCGCCGATGCTGTTAAAAAAACTGCAGGATCGCTGCTGATGATGATGGTGTATAAAAATAATCAAAATAAATGTAACCGGTATTAGTACCCCTTTATACCTAACAGCCGTGTTCCATATTCATAAAGATCCATTAGTTTAGGAGTGAATCCTGTACACACAAATATATAAATATAACTTGATGTAAATAGAGGTTTCATAACTTGTGATATTTGACATTTTTTCTTATTTTTTAAATTAAAACATTGAAAGGACTCGTGGCGCAGTGGTTAGAGTACTTGGGGAAATCAATTTTAAGAGTGATATTCTCCTGAAGGTTGAAGGTTTAATTTTTAGTGGGAACGACTAAAAAATACAATTGTGAATTATTTAGGACCTCTATCAAGTCATGGTTGATCGAACAAGAGCATGCTACCTCCATGAAGTAAATAAAGGGTTCCATTCGAAATTCTGTCCAAATTCCCAAGTTTGACAGAAACGTCCCCGAGTTAAAAAAAATACACTTCAAGAAGGTTGGAGGTTACATCGGCCAAAATGTTGTGAAAATCACACTCAAGATGAGAGCAGTAGTCTGATGGATCCAAATAATATGATTAAAAATAAAGTGGCCAACTATAGTCAAGGGCAATTCGAAGGCTCTCTTTTCATTACACTGAGATGTAAGGGAGGGCGCCACTCCATTTTTAGGGTTATTCCACTTGCTCTTGGTCCTTATAATGTTAGTGTTTAGCAAGGGAAAATCACATATCATTTTTAAAGTCTTTTGTATGACTCAACCGAGGATTGAACCCTGGTCTCTTTGTCCATTAGCCCACACTCTTACCATTTTTCCAAGTAGGCTGGTTTACTTTTTTAAATTAAAACTTGAGAAATAAAATAGATTCAAATATGAAACAGGCCTGATAAATAATAGTATGAAAATATATTTCGAGCTGCACAGAAACGTTGGTTTCATTTCTGAAGAAAATCGGCAGGTAAAATATCTTCATACTTTCTATAAATATATTTTCATAATACTACAAAACTCTACGGTCCTGGATATGACCTTTAAACTATATCCGATGGTGAGGCCCCAGCTTGCGGGCTTTGGGGAATGTGGAGCCACCCTTTAATTGCCATTGTTCCCAGGTCCACTCTGACCTGGAGTGGTAGTCCTTATTAGGGTCCCAACTATGGGTTAAATAGAAACCGATTTAAAAAGAATAAATATACTCTATTAAAAAAATGTTCTTCAAAATCACTGGATTCGGCATTAAATAACCTGAAGAGGGTTGATATGCCGTAAAACAAAAACAAACAAATAAACAAATCTCTACTCATATATTGAGCACTGTTAAAGTAAATACTGAATATATATATATATATATATATATTTGTGTATTTAGGCAGCATGTTTTCATTTAGACAGACATTGTTGAACAGCACATAGTGTTTCTGCTTAATCGCCTTTTTTTGCAATTTCTCCATTTTTTAGTGTGGTTGTTCTAATATCTAATGTGTAGATGTGCACATATAGTTACATATGTATATCTATATATATGTTGTAACGTAAATTTATAAATTAATTAAATAAAAAAAACTGTAACTTCCATACCATTTTGTAAATCACACTTTTAAACCATTGTACATTTTTTTTAGTCACGTTTTTAACACATTAAAAACATTTTTTTTACACACGAGACGTTTCACTGTAATTTTGACTGAAGCACATGGAAGCATCCATATTTTAAACGAAACATTAATCAAAAACTGTCTGAAGACGACTGAAGAAAATCAGTTGAAAGTACTTGCAAAAAAACAAAAGAAACAGATGGACAAAAACGACTATGGAATTTACACAAATTCGACCGAGATATTAGAGCAACCATAGGACAAATGGAGAAATGAAAAAAAAGACAATTAAGCAGAAACACTCCGTGCTGTTCAACAATGTCTGTCTAAATATATATATATACGTAACATATTACTTTATTATATGTGTATATACTTGAAAAAAAAATCTTTTAGTTGGAGCCAGTTTTGTGAAATTAAAGATTATCGAATTTGTACGATTCAATAGCTTACTACTATATTGCATTGAAAGATTAGTTCTTGCCGATTTACCAAAGTTAAGCAACACAGAACCTGGTCATAAAAATACTGGCAGCTGGCCAAAACAATCGCCCAGCCTCAGTAAGCATCTGGAGGCCACCACGTTTTACACCTGCTCTTCATGCTAAAGATTCATCAAGAATGTTGTGTATGAAGGTAATTGTGAAAGGTGGGAGGCAAACTTCTTGGACGGTTGCCAAGCTTCTTTTTTTGCTTTGTTAGCAAATTGTACTTGCAGGTTGCATTAAGAAAGCGTCTCTGACACACGAAGGTCGCCTTTTCATTTTATCTGTTCTTATTTGATCGATAATGGTTGACCTCCTTCGAGAAACAATGAACATTCTCTAAACGGCTGCCAGTATGATAAAAACTTTAAAAAATTCTTTGATTTTAAGGAGTCATAAATAACAGACATAAATTATGTTTTGGAATTTTTGAACGAGGATTTTATGACTTGATCAAGAATTGAACCTTGATCTCCCGGTCCTTTAGCGAACACACTTTAGCATTACTTTCGTATTCTTTTTTTTATTAAATTAAACCTTTAAAAAGCTAAATGGCCAACCATAGTCGAGGGTAATCCAAAGGCTCCCTTTTCATTATTTGCTACATCGAGGTGTAGGGGAGGGCGCCACTCCATTCTCAGGGTTGCAGTCATAAGTAACAGACATAAATTATATGGCTAAGTCACTAAATCATGGCGTGAGTTTATTGTGAGAAAAAAAAATTGCAGGCATTAAATTTTTTTGATTTGTTTTTGTTAAATATTATTATATGAGGAATCTTTTCGAGTTAAAATCAATTGAGAAATACACATTTTTAATATGTAAACATTAAGTAAAGTTATCCAATATGGTCAAAATGGACGGCCATTTTGAATAACTTGTTATTCTTTACTTAATGTTTAAATATTTAAAACGTGTATTTTTTTCAATTTGAGTAGTTTTATATGGTCTTGATTGTATCACATGTACTAACCAACTAGTCAATCGCATTGAGGTGTTTCAAAATCACGTAATGCGTTTGGGACGTCGCCTAATCGAAAAAAAAATAAATATCCATCCTCCGTCAAACTACTTCCCTACCCCTTCTATTTGATAAAATCATAAAGTAAAACCCTTAAACTTTTTGACCATATCAAATGATCAACCACTGGCCTCTCAAAATTATGATTTGAGGGTATGTTAGAAGGCAAAAGAGGCAGAGGAAAGCAAAAGAGAAGGTGAAGAGAAAATGTTTTTGATTGGACATCTTTCAACAGTTGGGCATCCATCAACCAACTTGGCCTGGATCTGAAGGAATGACGAAAAATAACTCACGTGGATTCGCAATCTGCACCAAAAGCAGAAGATGCGACTTGTGATAATTTCTCAATACAAAATGTGCATTTCTCAAATGATTTTAATTTGAAAAGATTTCTCATATAATAATATTTAAAAAAAAAATTTAATGCCTACACAGAATTTTGTTTTCTTGCAATAAACTCACATCGTAATTTAGTGACTTTAGTTATGTTTCAGAATTTTTGAGATGATGGTTTGATACTTTGTATGATTTGGATTATTCGGACTACTATTCTCATTTCGCTTGTTATTTTTACGTTTCGCCTCTAACCTTTTTCAGGCGACTCTTATCGAACTCTGGAAATCTTTATGGACATGTAACAACAGATAAAGATGTTAGGTACGATCAGTACTAAATGACAGTTTTTTGGAGGCTGAAGGTTCAATCCTTATTACAGGAGATAGTAATGCAAAAAATATAAAATTAAGAATAAAACTACGATCACTTCCGTTGGTCATGGCTGACATGTGAAATGAGCATTTTTACTACATATGAAGTATTCAGATATAATTATTTTACGTAAACAGAATTATGTTAATTTAATCTTTTGTTCTTTAAATTTTCACGGCACCCCTTTTACAAAAAATATATATTTAAATGAATATTTAACAACGCTTACCAATGTTTTTTATTATCGAAAATTCCAAAATATCTAACAAAATAAATGATATTATACATTTTATTTCTTCTTCCAACAACACCGACTATATCTCATTCCTCGCATTGTAATAGCCTTCTAATTCTCTACTACATTCTTTTTTGATATTTAAACATCGGTATCACATAAATAATAATGTGTGAGTGAATATTTGTTATTACAAATAATTTTGGTTATAAAGTCATGAAAGCTGTTTTCCACCTATATCTTCGCGGCACACCAGTAATCATTCTGCGATACACTAATGTGACATGGCACGGTGATTAGGAATCACTGAGTTAAGGACTAATAAAACGTTTTCATTCATGATGGGGTGATTGTAAAAATGCAGAAAAAATTCAATATTACAAGGGTTTAAAATGATCCTCCTACAAATTTGGATCAACCGTGAAGATGGAATTTTAATTTCCATAAGTGCTTTTAACGATTGCTCATTTGTATGAATTAAAATTTTAGATACTTTTTTTTAAATCGATTCCTTTTGATCTTTCAATTCTAACGTTCAAACACTGACTTTCCATGTCTAACGGAGACTTTTAATCTTGACATTGTTTCTTCCGACTTATAACCTTGACATTTCCCTGACGTTTCCAGAAGCTGGGCGTGCAGCATTTTTGATGGGAGACGGGGTGAATGTCATGTTTAACAGTACCCGTGAGTGCGTGAACTTGCGAAACATGGACAACCTAGTGCTGGTGTCGAGCCTCATTCTGAGAAAGTGCTGCCTCATTAAACTGCTGCCGGTTGATAATTTTGAGAGCCTGCTGACCTTTGACATTTCCATGTCAGACAGGTCAAATTTTCCAGTGTCTTGTGAATATGCTTCAGGTGAGTTTTGCCCAGGTTAATATTGTTAACCAGGATGACAAGATTTTCTTTTCCTTTTTTTTCTTCATTTTAATGACAAGACAGATTACAGAGTTACTTCTTTATCAAGTCCAATTTATCAGACTAGCGGAACCTGTGGAAATTCCACAACGGACTCTTTCATATGTAATATATTGATATTGGCATTCTGTGGATGTTCAGCGTAAATGGAGACGCCCTGATATCGTAGCTCTTTTTGTTAAAACAGCAAAAGTATTTATCTAAGCTAGCAGGGATGCCCGGCATAGCCCAGTCATAAAATACACTTAAATATGATATTTTAATTTATGCAATTTCGTATATATTATTATAGAGTCAATGTTCTATCGTTTTTTATATATTCTAAAGTTGTGATTAAAAAAAAATATATACATATATATTCATGACTTGGGTGCATTAGCTTGAATGGAAACCAAAACCAAAACTTATGAATAATTCTTGGTAAAATTATTTATTACAAGAAATAGAAGATAATAACAATTAAACGACAGTCACTCAGAAGAAAAAAGATGTAAGCATGACAAACAAAATAAAACACACACACACTATCATATTAATATATGGATAATGGACCTATGTAGGCACTTTGTGTGTGTGTACTGTGTGTGTGTGTATTTTGTGTGTGTGAGAGAGTGCATTCCCTCTAAACTCTGAAATGGATAGGTCAGTTTTTAAAAATTTCACGCAAATGTACTTTGTGTCTGGGAGGCTTCTTAGATAGGTTTTGTATCAAATACTCTTAAATGTCAAAACCCGATAATCGAAAACATCGGATTACAGAAGGAACAGTCCAATTTTGACCGAAGTTAACATCACAAGTGCATTTTAGAAATTTTATCACTGCAGAAGCAGAATGGCCTGGCATATAAACTCAACAGTAGGTTCTTTGATAAGACAGAGGCCTGTTCGAAATGAATGTTTATGTTTAGAGCACAACTGAACCATGGTAGTTGTCTTTTGCATATTAAACTTTAATTCAAGGCATTATATAAAAATAATTTTATAAAATTAACAGTAAAGTAGTGCAATGTAGACTACAATGTATTGTGAACTAAGTCACGCTGTAAAGGTATGGGAAGTTCTTAGTGCACTGGTGCAGGCAATCAGTCTAATTGATTGAAAAATGGGCAATTTCATCACTTTTGATGGCAATAAAAGTATTGGAAGTGTGGAACATTCATTAGTCCTAATTCAATCTTGGGCAACATTGGGTCTCCCTGCTTGTGTGTGTGTGTATATATATATATATATATATATATATATATATATATATATATAATCTTTTTCAAATCCAATATGGTGACATAAGCTGGTTTTCTTATGCATGTTTTAAATTCAATTATTTTTGGGAGTGTTGAGTGCCTATAAACACTGCAATAAGTGTTTTTTTTTTTTTTTAATTTATGTTTTTGCAAACTTTAAATGTTGCCATTTCCTTTTATACAAATTTTTTCTTCTCCAAATTCTTATTTATTCTATATAAAAAACTTTCTAACACTTATTTTCAAATATACATTTGTCCCTAAGGAGTTGTTTAGTAGGCTTTTGCTATTCAAGGAAACACACATGACGTACTTCACACAAAAAAAAAAAAATGAATTAAGAACTTATGAATGTGAATTGGATATATCTTTTGAGTATTTGTGTGTGTGTTTATATATATATATATATATATATTACTTTTTTCTTAAGTTTATATTAAGTATATATTTTTAAACTATACATTCTTTGTAATATAGTTCAAATTATTACAAATGTTAGTGGTAATTTGTAATGCTATCTGTTTGTCTCTGATGAGTTATATGATGGTACAATGGACTATATTCCTCATCATCACAATGAAACGCATGTAAGGTATTTATGGAAAAAATATAGATATTCACTTACGAGGAAAATAATTTAAAATGTAAAATAAAAACATAAACAAGGTTCATGATTATGAACTGATTCTGTTTTGTGTTTATTGAAATCTTATTCACCAGTATGTATGTATATATATATATATATATATATATATATATATATATATATATATATATATATATATATATATACACGTATTTTCCGGCTTGATGACTATCGACTCCCCAAAAAGTTGCTTTATGGTGAACTTCTTCTTAGCAAAAGACCCCAGCACAAGCCAAATAAACGTTTTTATGATAGCATCAAGGAGAGTTTGGTAAACTTTCATGTTCCTCTTGATAGTTAGGAGTCCCTAGCATATGATTACAAGCAGTGAAAGGCACTGATATTCAAGAGTGCAGAACATTTTGAAGCAGCCAACATAGACCAAGCGAAGCTCAAGAGAGCATGTAGGAAACGCCAAACCTTGCTGCCCAATCATAGAGATCTTTGGATCTGTGAGATGTGTGATCAGGCTCTGTTGTCTAAGGCAGGTCTTGTTAATCACATGAAAGCACATGATGATATGGGTTCTGTTGCTGTTAGTTTCATCCAAACCAATGAACCTTTTCAGTGTCATAACTTCCTGCACTGATGATTCTGGAAGGGTGAAACACTAGTGTCTGTAGGTGTTTAAAATAATTTATTTGGGAGGGGGCAAAATTTAAAGATTCCCGGGCAATGCCGGGCAACCTGCTAGTATATATATATATATATATATATATATATATATATATATATATATATATATATATATATATAATGAGTTAAGAAATTCCAACGAAAGAAAAATGTATATTTAAATAAGGAAGTAGTCACCAACAATGTGTATTTTTTAACATTATTTTATTATTTCGTGTCTTGGTTTTTCATTGAGAATTATGTTTGGATCATTGTAATAATGTTTTTAAGTCATTGAAATCGTTTTTACGCACGTAAACATTATTACAATGATCCAAACATAATTCTCAATGAAAAACCAAGACACGGATTAATAAAATAATGTTAAAAAATACACATTGTTGGTGACTACTCCCTTATTTAAATATATATATATATTACCCAAGCGGGCAACGCCGGGTACCCCGCTAGTATATATATATATATATATATATATATATATATATATACTAGCGGGGTACCCGGTGTTGCCCACATGTGTAGTAAGGAAACTGGGAGGGGGGGGGGGTAAAAAAGATGGTAGTAGCGGGGTGAGGGGAATCAAAACAACAGTAGGCAGTCCGGGCAGAGAAAGGTGTTAAAAAAAAGTGGAAGTAGGCAGGCAGGCTTAAACCTGTAACGTAAAGGAGGAAAAGAAGGTGTAAAAAAGAATCTAATGTATTAGCTGATATGTTCATCACAAAACCAGAAGTTGCGAGCGTTGGAATTAACGGTAGTCGATCAAAAGGAGACAATGACTTGTGAAAATACTGACGAAAAAACCGACCCCTCCTTATTGAAAACCGCCGAGTTGAGGGTGAAGGCATTAATGTTTTTGGCCAATTTTTCGATATTTGAAGAGACTGAGCTTTAAAATGATACCGATTTTGTCACATTCTGACACGTCTATCGAAAGTTTTTGCGACACACACACACACACACACACACACACACACTTTGCATTTTATATAATCGATTATTTAAATATTGGTCAAATCACTTTCGGTCACCTAAATTGTTTTCAACATTACTCAAAAACAACTTACTTTTCTAAAATTATATTTTAATAAAAAAACTAAAACTCATTCTATGGAAGCCAGATAGATCCCATTATTTTATTATACCACACCTGTACAAACTGAAACATTTTGACATTTGCTTTTCTATTCTAAAATTAACTCAATCATCATTCAATTTTTTTTTCTTCACTCATTTTTTTAAAATTAGCCCAGCCTTGACAGTCGTGTTTTAAATTTCTTCCATTTCTTTTTTCTACGCACATCTTATCTTTCTTTTAATAATGTTATTTGAACTCATTCCCTTTTCCTTGTACCCATTTGTGAATTATTCCACGGATTTCTGCCTTTGGATTACTTTGGACCGTCTTCCAATTATGCGATTCCCTTGTATTTTACTAGTGGAAATGGAAACTTTTTTGGATTCTGGATTTTTGGATTTTACCGTTATTGGATATTTTACCCTTCACGTGACTATCCATTCGCATGAAATCACCTTTTTCTTCACCCTATTCCCTCTGCTTCACTATTTGTTACCAAGTAAGATCTATGACTTACTTGTAGTTTCATTAAATACTTTTGCAAGCAAAATCCGATCCCGCATTTTGCTAAATCCTACCCTCTGATGAGAAGGAAAGTATTTCTTCGAAACTCTGCGGATTAAGGACTATCCACTTATTTTGTGCTTCCTTTTTAAAATTAAATATGTTTTTAACTCTTTTTCAAAGTGTTTTTTAACACGTTTTATTAACTACTTGTTCTTATATATATATATATATATATATATATATATATATATATATATATATATATATATATATATATATATGTGTGTGTGTGTGTGTGTGTGTGGTCGTTTTCACTGCCAGAACTGATATATACCAGAGCCTTGTTAAGTGGTGACTTTTTTTACTGCATAAACTAGTGTTTATTATTTACTAGTGTAAAATAAGGACTGTATTTCGAGAATTATGTGAGGGTTCCATCGATGTGTCAACTAGATTCTAGAGTTTGCATGGTAAGTATTTACAAAAATCGATGCTTACAACGCAATTTATAAATTTAATAAAAATGACAATAGTTCCTCAAAGCATCTTGTAAATTTTAAATTTAAACAATGCCACCCTTTTTTTTTTTTTTTTACTCACGTTTACCCCAAACAAGGTATATCGCCACATGGATGTAAGGGGCTACTATTTGCAACCATGCCTAGGAAAAATTTACAAGATGTTGGTTTACATTACATTTAAACTTCAGCATATCAGAACAGTCCGGGAAGCAGGTAACAGGAAGGGAATTCCAAAGTCTAGCTGTTCAAGAGAAGAAACTATTAGAGTAGAAAGCTGTCTGGCATTTAAGGACTTCAATAGTGAAGGGGTGAGATTTTGTTGCTAACTTGGATTGTTGGGGATACGTACATCGAGGGGGCACAAGTGCAACGAGTTCATCAGAGCACATTCCATTAAAATATTTGTAAAACAGGCACAGAGATGTAACATTATGGCGATGGAACAGGGATTGGAGTGTGGTTGACAAAATGGGGTCTATTAGATTGAAACTCTTTTTTGGACCCTATCCAAGAGGGAGATGCTAGTAGTAGATGTTGAAAGTATTCTTTTTTAATTTTTTAATTATGATCTTAAAAAAATTCCTTCTATGTTTTACTAGCATTTTAGCTCGGCGTTGCCCGGGTGTTTGGAATTGTATGTTGAGTAAAAAAAAGCAGTCAATTTTTTTAAAATTTGACCCTTATTATGACCCCTTAACATTTATTGTTTTGGACTCAAATCAAGTTATTAAGTTAGATCCATGTTCAATGAACCTATATCTAAAATTTCAAGTGTTTAGACCCAAAATTGTCGGAGGAGTTTGGTAGAGTTCTCAAAGGTCAAATCATTGAACTTTAACCCCTTAACAGCCAAATTTCTGGCCGAAAACCGATTACAAAGATTTTCCCAAATCTCAGTACGCTGCATATCAAATTTCGAGTCTGTAGACTGCAAATTGACAGAGTTATTGCGTAGGGAAATGTACACAGACGGACAGACAGACACACACGGACACTTTCACTTTTATAGATATATATAGATTTGAGTAATGTCCTTTTTCTGAAATTTATTTTATTGAAAGCGTTGCTTTGAAATGCCATGGGCTAAAGTGTTTTTTTCTTTATTGATTGGGTGATCTAAAAAATATATTTAACTTTGGACTGTCATTATACATTTCTTATATATAGAAATATATACACAGGCGGCAAAAAGAAAGTCCACACTTGTAATTTTTTCAAAAACTGCAAACTTAAGCTAAATTTAATGTAACTGTTTAAACAAACTATACCTCATCTGGTTGGTCTTTTATTCTGCTATAATTTTACCTGTTCATATTTGACTTTTAATTGAAATATTCTAGTGTTCACGTCAATTTAAAAATATAACTTCAAATTGAGGAGGCAAAAAGAAAGTCCGCACAATGGAAAATTGTTATTTAAATGTAACTTTAGGACATTAATGCAACACAAATACAACAGGAACACAATAAACTAGTTAATATTTAGTAGCATAGCCCTTCTGCAATTTGACAGCCTGCAATCTTTTGGGAATTCCTTGAAGTAGACTGCAGCAATACTCCGGGGAAAGGACATTCCACATTTCTTTAATTTTTGTCCAAAGTTCTTCCAAATTTAAAATGTTATCATTGCATAGCTGTTACTTGATGTAATGCCATACGTTTTCGATAGGATTGAGGTCTGGAGATTGTTCAGACCAATCCAAACACGGAATATCATGCTCTTCCAGGAACCTCTTGATGTTGCCAGCTGTGTGAATGGGAGCATTATCCTGCATAAAGATGGGATTATCTTCCAAATTCCGACCAAAGTAGGATAGAAAATGCTCAGTCAACATATTAATGTACTTGGTTAAATTAATTCGACCTTGCAAACGAACTATAGGTCCCGGACCATTGGTACTAATAATGCCCCACATCAAAACTGAACCTCTACCACCTTGCAGCGTTGAAAGTGAGCACCTAGGATTAAATTCTTCATCTTTCCTCTGACGGACGTACTGCCTACCACCACTGCCTAGTTTGTTAAACTTGCTTTCGTCGCTAAAAAGCACTTTTGACCAATATGAAGAGTCATGATCTTCATTGCATCTGACAAAGTCCAAATGGTGCTTTCTGTTCTTTACAGAAATCATTGGCTTGCGTCTTGCAACATATCCTCACAAATTAAATTCCTTTTATCTGTTCTTGACAGTAGAAAGAGAGCACTTTTTAAAAAGATTGCACTGTCGTTGGATTTGGGGAGCCGTTTCAAATCTGTTTTTTAGGCTGCGGATCTTGATAGCATTGTCTTCCCTGTTAAAGGTAACTCTAGTACAACCAGATTTAGGGGCATCACGAACACTGCCAGTTTGTTGGTGCGTTTGCACAATCTTTCGTCCCATTTTCTCATCACATTTCAATCTGCAGCCGATTTTTTGATTGGATAAATCAGAAAGGTGGAGATTAATGAGCTCCTGATGATCACTAAGCAAAAGTCGTGGCATATGGACTAAATGTTACGTTGTATAACCTGGAACAACAACAATTACGATTAGAGATGCTTTGTTGCCTGTTGGTGGATATTTTAAACTGATTTAGGGGCGATAATTTAAGCTGGGTTTAAGCGAATTTGTTGCTGTGGACTTTCTTTTTGCCTTCTCAATTTGAAGTTATTTTTTTAAATTGACGTGAACACTAGAATATTTCAATAAAAAGTCAAACATGAACAGGTAAAATCATAGAGGAATAAAAGGTGAATCGAATGAGGTGTAGGTTGTTTAAACAGTTACATTACATTTAGCTGAAGTTTGCAGTTTTTGAAAAAATTACAAGTGCGGACTTTCTTTTTCCCGGCACTGTGTTTGGGAATGTTCAATGTAACTACAGAGCATATATAAATAAATGACAAAAGTCTACATTCAAAATTTCAACGTGTTGACCATCTTACCGTTTATTTCTTTAAGTACGTTGAAATGCACAATTCTTGACAGCACCTGTTTCGTAGTGCAAAATTATTCATGTAATTATTATGTCAATTTTTGAATTTATAAGCCCTGCCCTTAACTCATCAGAAGAAAAAGAACTTATCAACTTTACACGAAAATAAAGGAATATGGGCATCTGAAATTGGGAGAGAAGTTGCAATTATGGTTCAATTTGTTACGCCATGTTTGAATTTTAATCTCATCGTTCATTTCTTATATATATATATATATATATATATATATATATATATATATACATATATATATATATATATATAAATCATAAAATGGACTAAAGATGAATTTGTATTTTTTAAATTGACCTAGGAAATTATCTAATTTTCTATTTATTTGATGCAAATAGGTATTCTTTTCCATGTTGTCTTTTTAATGGCTTACTATATGATTAATATGTGCATAAAAAAAGCTTGCTATAAAACTACTGTCTTCTACAAAAACAATTTATTAGAACGCCTCTTAAGTGAGAGGTTATGACTGCTGTTATTCAAACACCTTATAAGCACCTGCTCGCAAATAAGCCATTTCCTGTTGCATACCGCATGAAGCCCAATAATATATATTGGACCATTTCTATTATTCACATTGTATTCACGGAGTATCTGCAAAGCTGGTTTGAAAGGTAAATATATTTTCAAATCAAAACATTGTGTAATTTTAAAACTTACACTACTATATTATATTGAATAATGTGTACAGTAGGGCGGTGTGTGTGTGTAGAAAATCAGTTTTCAATGAAGTTTGTTGAAGTAAAGCTAAAACAGCAGCCACGGATTTCTGTGAAAGTTGGGTGGGGGTTGGAGGTGAGGTAGAATAAAACATGAATGATAGCACAATTATTTACTGCTGGAAGGAAAAACAAAGAAAACTTCCAAGGAATGTGTTCCTTATAGGGATTGTAGTGACGGACCTAGTAGCAGTAGCAGCTATACATTCTTATATGTTTCTTATGTTTAACTAGCTTCAAGACCCGGCGTTGCCCCGGATTAAATAATGGGGAATCCTATGTTCTTTTGCATTGAACCCATAACATGATATCTTTATCGTTTTTTGTTCTTTGAATTAAAAAAAAAAAAAATTATTTTTAATTTTTTATTGGTCATTTTCTGGATGGGGCACATATATATATACCCATCGTTTATTAGATGGAAGCAATCCAAACAGTTTTAGATAGTGTTTATGTTTTTCTTTTTTCTTTTTTTTTTTTTTTAGATGAGGATTGATAATTTGAATTAACTTCAATGCTATTTAAGGCAATACAACATGGGATGAATACCACTAATTTTAAATAGATATTATGTTTATAGTTCATCTCTGTTATATTCTGTAATCACATTATGGCTACTTGGATAAATATATTTCATTTTGATCAAACAAGGTGCAATAACACTGATGTGTGTTTGGGTTTCATGCATATAAAAAAGGAAATACATTTTATTTATATCTTGAAAATTATATATTTAAAAAATAATAAAAAACGTTAAGAAGAGGTTCAGCGGGTTGTGTAATGTGGTCGTTACACTTTAACCGTGTCGTTACATTTCAACATCTCTGACCCACACGGTGTCTGGTATCGTCGCAGTAATAAACAAACAAGGAAGGATATAAAAAAAATTTCAACTCAGTTTTTAATTTTCTTATTTTTTAGGTTAATACAAAAAACGTTTATTGCAATAATTTTTGACAACATAATTCACTGCCTTTTCTTTTCTGGCATTGACATTATCACGCATGTGTCTGCTCACTGCAACATGTGCCACACACCTCTGTTCTCTCTGCTTCTCTGACCATGTGGCACATTTCTCTCTCGCTGCACCCAAGTCAAAACACGTCCATTTATTTCCTTTTGCTTGACTACATGCTGTTCTTTTTTTCTGCCTTTTTTTTATCTCCTCCTTTCTGTGATGTCAGCGCATCATTTTGCTTAATTTGCATATTTGCTAAGACGGCTACTGCTGCTAATATTTTCGCTAGTCAGCTATTTTAGACTGCTGCTGATTTTCTCACCCATGCTCATACACACTCTGCTACAATAAGAGTGTACCGCTTCGTTACAGCTATAGCAAGAGGGCATAGGGGTCTACATTGATTTTCATGATATGCCGGATATGTTCAAGGAAATTAAAGATTATTTGTATTCATTCGAACTACTGTTCTCATTTTGAGTGCTATCTTTAGTATGTTTTGGTCGAGGTAACCTCTGACATTCTTTAGGCATATCTAGTCGACTTCGGGAATCTTTCCATTGAACTTGTGGAATCTGCTGAGAATTTCAAGTGGAACCTTTTATTATATCCACATCATAATACTATGTAGTAATAAGTAGTGATCTGCAGGGTGAAACGATAAAATTGTCGCCTTAGAGAAGACGATATGATTCCATTTCCGTTTGATGAAAACCGGTTTTCTTTTTTTGTTGCAGAACATCTACTAATTGGCCAGTTGTGTATAAATCCCAAGAGTGATAGGAGCCTTCTATCATGTCTGAAAGTGACACAATGTTCAACGAGTGAGATCAGAGATGTGCCGCTGTAAAACTCATGCTCTCTACTAATCAAAGTTATGACAACAGGACCATTGCCAGCACCCTCAAAATGCAAATCCAGACAATTCAACGAAGTTTCTGACCACAGTTATAGTCTTTGGTGTGGTTTCAAGTGAGGGCCACATCATGCGACCTGACATCTTCGAAGTCAGCTTGAAAGTCAACACCAAAGTGTACCTGGATGTGCTGAAGAGTGTGGTGACCCCCTGGTAGAATCAGGTGACTGCTGGCAGACCCTGGGTGTGGCAGCAGGACTCAATGCCAACTCACAAGTCCAAAGCGACCCAGGCTTGGCTTCAGAAGGCGTGCTACGACTTTGTATTGTCTCTCACTCCCCCACCCCCTGACCTGAACTCACTGGACTACTTCATTTGGTCATATGTCGAGAACATCACTAACATGACCTCTAACAACACCAAAGCCAGCCTGATTGCCGTCATCCACCGAGTATTCGCCAAGCTCCTACCGGTGCTTGTGGAAAAAGCATGCTCCCAGTTCCAGATCCGTATCTCGGCGGTGATTGAGGCTGAAAGTGGCTACATGGAATAGATGTCAGCTCTAATACATAATCAAGTTACCAAAATTGATTTTTTTCAATAAAAGTTTTAAAATAGAGCTGTAGTGTTGTTTTCTTTAGGGCGACAAATTTATCGTTCCATCCTGCATGGTGATAAGTGGTAATCTATAATGATAAGTTATAAGATTGTACATCTAAAAAATAAACTAGGTTTAAGGCTCCCAAAATTCATACTGGATTTGTCCACAGGGACCTATGGCATAGCAGGCTAAAATAATACATAAAATTCAGTTGTAAGTGATACTCTTCTGGAGATTAAGGGTTCAATCCTCATTGCGATACTAGGAATATAATTGTAAATTACTTAAGACTCCTACCTGGTCATGGCTGATGGAAGGAGAGTATGTTACTCCTGTGGATTGAATAAAAGGCTCCATTTGAAATTCCGTGCAAAAAGTTGCCAAGTTCGACAAGAAGAGAGAAGGTCGGAGACTACATCAGTTGAAACATTGTGCTAATAACACTCAAGATGAGAAGATTAATCTCAATAATCCAAATAATACATTCTATGTTTATTTTATGTCTTTAATGATCTTCCGACATTCCAAAAGTATTCTATTCGTTGTGAAAATAACGTTCATTATAGATCACTATTTATTACCACATCGTACTATCGTGTTACCCCCCTCCCCGGCCTTCTGGATACAATAAAGGGTTCTGTTTGAAATTTTGCGCAGATTTCCCGAGTTTTGTAAAAAGATTCCCGAGTTTGACTAGATACGCCTAAAGAAGGCTAGAGGCTACCTCGACTGAAACGTACTGAAAATAACACTCATGATGAGACCAGTGTAATGTTAAAATGGGTGATTAAATGACAGAGGCATTGTTGTCTTATTAACGTTTTATCAACATTCATACAAGATGGCTTTTTGACGCGTTAAGCCATGTTGTTCAGCTTCAAATCAGGATTGTTCCTGCGTGTGTTCCTATGCCAAAAAGTCATACTCCTTGCACATAAGAAAATAGTGCTGACATCATAACAAACAGTAGTTCGAAAAAATACAATCTTTAACCAGTCTTGAACACATTCAACATTCCATGAGAATCGATGGTGACCCCTATGCCCTCTTGCTACAACCCATTGAACCTTTTAACATTTCTTTTATTTTTTGATATCTATAATTTTCCAGATATAAATCGAACGCATTTACTTTTTTACATGCATGAAACCCAAACATATCAGTTTCATTGCACTTTCTTTGATCAAAATGAAATATATTTATCCAAGTAGCCTCCATAATGTGATTATAGAATATAACAGACATGAACTATAAACATTATATATTTGAAATTGGTGGTATTCACCCAAAATATCCTGTATGAAAATAATTTCTTCTCATGTTTACAATTTTTTGCCTTGGAAAAATAAAAATTAACATTTGCAATATTAGGCAAAGTAAAAAAAAAAAAAATGATGTTTTTCTTTTACAGAGAGAATTACTTGTTGATGCTGCATTTCTGACGACTGTAAAACGGCAAATGGCTTTAACGAATCAAAGTGAATTTAATTTTTTAAAATATACCAATAAAAAAATAATTATTTAAATTTTGAAACGTTTCTTTTGGGGGAGGAGGTATTCTTTGTTTGGTTTTCTTTTATGAAGCGAAGAAAATCTATTTGAGAGAAAAAAAAATGAATTTCATTTCTTTACATTCTTATACATTTCAGTTATTTTATGAACCTAACCGATAATTGCTCCTAGTGACCCTAGATGGAATCAAAGAAAATTTTCAATGGAGTTTCTATAAAACATGTAACCCTTATAAGTTCTTGTTCAGCCGTCCTCATAAATAATCTTATTATACAAAATACTTCTACAAATGATTATTATGCAACTGCTTCAATGACTACAATACATACATTAACCCTTATCCTTGAGTGGTCTCCGGGCCTTGATATGCGGTGACTTCTTTGTAAAAAAAAGGTCTGCTTACATACAGATTTTTATAACACACAAATAAACATTTATATATATATATATATATATATATATATATATATATATATATATATATATATATAGTAAGTTATAAAATGTATATGGCGATTAAGCTACACTGAATATTCCGCGTTTCATCCACTTTAGGATTCTTCAGGCTTATGCGCGAATTCTGTGGTTGTTTGTCGTTTTTATATGCTCCTCTTCTATTGAAATTTTAGTTAGCCAATAAGCTTACTAGTATCCACCGCGCCCTTCCTATCAGCGAATGAGAATGCATTTATCGGACAAAGGCCTATTTGACCTATGGTTGACCTGTTCCTTTGTGTGTTCTCTATTTAGCCTGGATATTTAACTTATTGATCTTTTTTTGTTGGGGGACCAACAAAGGAGAAATTGGACCTAGTAATCCATTCCTGTTCGTCTGTTCGCACTTTTCTCAATAAATTTTTGCACAAACATTAGTCATGGTGAAAGTAAATTTTTCACTCTTGGAGGGGATTCTGGCATGCTTGGTTTGTTTCTTTTTACATTTTGTAGATGACTATACATGGCCACATGGCAAAACGACCGCGGTAGTCAATTGAATTGGCTACCTTGGTCGTTTTGCTAGTTTTTGGCCCTTTTTAGTTTTTTCTATTGTGTGTAAGTTCAGTTCGTTTGGAGCATGTTTGTATAGATATGTTATCATTTTCTTGGATATTCGTTTATGGGCGTAGCTTGTGCACTTTTTATATTGCTGCTGGTTAATAAAGATGTATTATCCCTTGGCTAGAAGCAAGGTGTAGTATCTGTTTATAGACTACAAAATATTGCATTTTTGTCCCAGTCTAGAGCGTTCTTTTTTGGTAGCTGGATGTTTTTCAAGATTAAAAATTGATTTTGTCTCTAAATCTGTACTCGTGGGGATGCAAGTAAATAAAAAAAAAAACATTTATGTTTCTGCATTTTTGAGATGAGGATCGATTATTTTTTTTGTATTTGGATTCTTTGGACTACTGTTCTTATCCTAAGTGTTATTTTCACAACGTTTTGGTCGTTTGTAACCTCTGACCTTCTTCAGGCGTATCTTGTTGAACTCAAGAATTTGCACGGAATTTCAAACAGAATCCTTTATTTAATCCACAGGGGTAGCATGGTCTCGTTCTGTCAGCCATAACTGAGTAGAAGTCTTAAGTAATTCACAATTGTATTTTGAGTATCATGTGCACTGATAATTGAACCTTGCAAGGATCTGTGGCATAATAAATAAAGTATTGGGTAAAATTCAGTTGAAAAGTTACACTCTTTTGGCGGTTGAAGGTTCAATCCTTAGTGCGAGTGACACTCAAAATATAATAATGAATTACTTAGGACTTCTACCCAATTATGGCTGATGGAACGAAAGCATGCTAATCCCATGACTTTTATAAAGGGCAGTCTTGGAGACTGTTCATGTTTGATTGAGAAGGCCTTCTTTCTGTAAACAGAGGGAATATCTCTTAGGTTTGAGCATGATTAGTCTCTAGGATCTTTGAAAAATTTAACGTTGCTTTATTTTAATTACTCCCCCGCCTTTCCCCCCCCCAACATATAACGGAATGCAATGTAATTTTATTTTAAATGTACATATTTTCGATTTCTTCTTTTTTAAAATCCCTCCATAGTTTTGAGAAAGTGAAGGCAAAACCAGTCAGCTGACTCTCTCTTTATTTTTCTTTCCTTTTCTTTGCCCTCCCTCCTTTTTTTTAAAACACATTTTACTTTTAATCATGAATTATAAAAGTCTTCCCTTCATGATTGCGATATTTAAATTCTGCACCCCCTCCCCCGCAAAGAATCATGAAATATATATATATATACGATTTCTACTGTTTCTTTTTATTTTCTGTCCATATATTCAACTTTGGTACTTATAGTTATTTATTGTTCCTATTTACAATGCCTCCCCACAGGACAGAGTTATATACCAGAGTCGTTTTTTAATGTGGAGAAAAGGAACAAAAAAAATTGTCTCAGTCGTGAAGGATTTCTTCTCCACTGACAGAGAACAAGAAATTGAAGTGCAGCATCGGAAGAACAGATACTACACTTTGATCTTGTCCCACACCGCAAACTTTATTGACTTTTTTATTTACTTTTTTGCAGTTTCTTCTATTGTTTGATTGTTTTCTATTAACTTTGTGTTTTTTATTTTAAGTAGACATGCAACCCTCACTTGAGAATGATAGTTGGGAGAAAGCGGAGACACTCGATAAAGGAGTCACGTTGCAATGTTTCAACGAAGAAAAGGTTGATGTCATGGAAGATCTCAAGGATGAAACTAGCAAGGCAATTACTTCCTTTCGTTAAATAATTTTAATGGCACTTGTTTTGTTTTTTTATTTATTTGCCTAAAAATAAGTACACACTTTCAGTTTTTACATGTTTGGAATAATAACAAAAATTCGAAAACTTGAATTTCAATCATCATGTCGAAATTAGTAATATGTCCAAAAATTATGAAAAATGATAAAGTAGAAAATTATTAATGAAAATTGTTTTTGAAGTTAATTGTAAGTTCTAAAAAAATATACAGAATAGTTTTTATGCTAGCAGGGGAGGTAACTGCAGTAATCGTGGATCGTTAGAGCATGAAAGTAAATATTGCATGTAATAATGTAGTAATATGTTACTAATTTCGACATAACAATTAAGTGGATAATATTGCTTTTAGTTGAAATGCAGTTTTTTGATTTTCGTTATTCCAAACACGCACCCGTTTTTATAAAGCTAGGGACCTAACACTTTGCCTCTTCATCATCTTTTGAAAAAATAAAAAACTTGGAAAACTAAATCTGTATTCACGGTGTTTGCCTCAATCTATAGCAGTTCACTTGTAGATCATTACTTATCTAAAACTAGCCTGGGTGCTTGGCGTTGCCCGGGTTTTTGGAGGTGTGTGTTGAGCAAAAAAAATAAATGGTAGTAGGCAGGTAGAAGGAAAAGAATATGAAAAAAAAAAAACTGTAACATCTTTGCCATTGCGTCCATCGCCAAACCGGAAGTGGTGAAGGTTTAAATTAAGGCTAGATAATCTAAAAAATGGAATGACTTTCGAAAATATCGGCAAAAAAATCGACCCCCCCTCCCTGTAGAAAAGTGCCCAGTTGAGGGTGAAATAATTAATGTTTTTAGCCAATTTTTTTATATTTGTTGTCCGAAGGTACGAGCTTCAAAACGATACTGATCTTGTGAAAATCCGTCGCCTCTGTCGAAAGTTTAAGGCAGACGTACATACATACATACACATATTTAAACAGACAGGTGAGATTTGTATTATAGATGACAATGCTATTGAGTTTCGTGTTTATTCGATATTTCAGCTGAAATCATTAACTGTATCTCTATCTACTATTATATAAAAGTTACTTTGTGTGCGAGTTCCTTCCTCATAGGTTTCAAAACAGCTGAGCCTATCTTTTGCAAATTTCACACAAAGCTAATTTTTATTTATGGCAGTGTTCTTAGATATGTTTTGTGCAGAAATTCATATGATAAGTATCGAAAATCAAACAAAATCCAATCTTAAAAATAGTCTTTCTTCTCTTATAAATAAAAAAGAATTTTTACAGGGGAATATTTTATGTTACACCGATGTAACCTTGGCCGGTGTAACATAAAATATTTCCTGATAAAATTCTTGGCCGGTGTAACATAAGATATTCCCCTGTAAAAACTCTTCTTTTTTTTATCTATAAGAGAAGACAGACTATTTTTAAGATCATCAAGCCCAAATATCAGCTGACATGATATTGTAAACAAAAACAGACGGAATTTGATAGAATGGCATTATCATTATTATTTAAAAACTCTGAGTTCAACAAAAAGATTCCCAAGGTCGACAAGATACTACTGAAGAAAGTCGTAGGTTACATCAACCAAAATATTATGAAAATAACACTTAAGATGAGGACAATAGTTTGAAAAATCCAAATAATATCAATAATCAATCCTCATTTAAAAACATTGCTGACTTAGCCAACCAAGTTTCAGTCATGGCTGTTCAACAGTTTTATTTTATCACGTTTCAATGACAAACACGTCTGCATACAATATGCAAAAGTACCAATAATTCTGACACTCTTCTCTCTTGGCACTATTTTGACTCTGATGGCCCACTTTGATTCAGAAATACGAGGAGCGTGCAATAAGTAATGCCCCTGACCCACTTCCCATAGCAGTAGAGCAACGAAACTTGGCACAGTTATTAGTTTTTCTCTACATATGAACCACCGAGAGTTATGCATTTCTCCCATTGTTTGATGCAGCTCTGGAGACTGTTTTTATAGAACACTCTAGGTTGGTCCTCCAACCACGACGTGACTTCAGAAATCAAGGCTGCATCATCTGGGAAACGCTTTCCTTTCAAAAACAACTTCATTGCTGGGAAGAAGTGAAAGTCAGAGGATGCAAGGTCAGAAGAGTAGGGAGGATGGAGGTTAATTTCATAACCATATGCCCATGCTTCTGATCTGGCGACATGCGAGTTGTGAACCAGAGCGTTGTCCTGCAGGAGGAGGGTACCTTTGCTGATCTTGCCCCGCCTCTTGATTTTGATAGCTTCCCTTAATTTCCTCAAAAGTGAAGCATAATAGGCTCCTGTAATTGTGGTACCCTTTGCCATGAAATCTGTCATCACTACTCCATCCTGGTCCCAGAATACTGTGAGCATGACCTTGCCAGCGGAGGGCTGCACCCTTGCCTTCTTTGGAGGTGGTTAGTCCAAGTGCTTCCACTGCATTGACTGGCTTTAGTCTCTGGATCATAGTGATGGACCCAGGTTTCATCCTGTGTAATCATTTTTTGAAAAACTTTGACTCATCTTCTTGGCACATCTCTAAATTCATCCTCGAGCACTCGACTCATTCTCGCTTCTGGAATGGTGTGAGCAACCTAGGAATCCATCTGGCAGACACCTTATGCATATGCAAATGGTCATGAATGATAGTTTCCACAGACCCTATAATAATCTTGACATCTTGGGCTATTTGGCGCATAGTAATGCGCTGATCTTCCAAAATGGCAGCCTCAACTTGATGGACAGATGCCTCATCAATGGCAGAAGGGGGGGGGCGGCCAGGTCAGGAAGTTGTTTCCACATACTTCCAGCCATGTTTGAATTCACAATGCCAGCGTTTTACAAGGTCATATGATGGGGTATTATCATCATAAGTTTCTTTCATTTCATTAAAAGTCTCCTGTGGTGTGCGTCCTTTCAAATACAAAAACCGGATCTGCTCGACATTCAACAGGCTCCATTTCACACCTGACTCAGTTCAAACACCTGTAAAACAGAAACCACAATTAGTTCAGAGCTGTAATTTGCCACATAACTCGTAGAGATATAAATCATTGCACATGCAAAATTTCAGCTAGATCAGACAACTGGAAGTGGGTCAAGGGCATTATTTATTGCACGCCCCTCGTAGTCTAGGTGTTGTTTTTTATAGATATTATCTTTGAGATAACTTCACAGCCAAAAATCTTAAGGTCCGGTGAGTGTAAAGCTAATTCAGAATCACATCTCCTTCTCATGAGACGATCATTAAAGTATCTCATGTACCACGAACAGTGATAAAATAAAGACTGTAGAACGTGCACAAATGGGTACTGGTGCAGAATTTGAACCAGACAACTCACCATAACTTTGTTTGGAACATGATGTCAACCGTTGGCTTTCACCGAGCGTCGCCGATTATCAAAGCGTAACAACGCTACTCAAGGAAAATACTGAAGAAAACATTTAAATATGATAAAATCACCAGAAAAAAAACAAAAAAAAAAAACTTGGGGGACAAGTCAGACATAGACTAAAGTTTATTTGTACTAAATACAGTTGAATTGAAAAAAGGATCGTAAATGCATTTTTTAGGCGTCACAATGTACATACGCCATCACAGGCATAAAAACTGCATTGTTGTGTTTAAGAACGAAATAAATCAAAAGCTTACAGTAATGTAATACATATAAATTAAAAAAAAAAATAAGTTTAGAGTTAAAAATCTTTTATCGGAAGTTCGTCTTACATTTAGCCTCCTCACAATGTATTTCCTGGCATTGTGCCAGACATATTGTTTAAAAAAATTTCTTTTGTAGGTGTGTGCTTATTTTTAGACTGTGGCATCTTTTTATTTTATTTATTTTATGTTTTTTTATAGTTTTAATGTTTGTAGACTTGATTCTCTTGTACAATGACACACTACTCTGAGAAAAAAGAAGAAAAAACATACATTATTTCATTCATAAATTAGAAGAATACCCATCCCAGGACAGGTAAAATTAATTTCTCAAACAAAACAGTTTTACGTCCACTTATAAATATAACATCTCTACTATTATATAAAAGTCATCTGTGCATGAGTTGCTTCCCCCATAGGTTCACAAAACGGCTGAGCCTATCTTTTGCAAATTTCATACAAAGCTAATTATATGTCTGGAAGTGTTCTTAGATATGTTTTGTACAGAAATTCATCAGATAAGTATCGAAAATCGAAAAAATCCAATCTTAAAAATAGCTTTTCTCTCTTTATATATGAAAAGAATAATTTTTACATGGAAATATTTTACATTACACCGGCAAAGGGAGATAATAAAATTTCAGCAAATCATTTCTTCTTAAAAAAAACAGATTTATCACAATCTGGAGATATAGCTTAGTTGTAAAGCATTCGACTACAGATCGAATGATCCCCTGTTCAAGTCCGGGTGTACCTCACCATTTTTTTTTTCTTATCAATGAGTTCAGTTTAAGAAAAAAGAAGAGGTACCATTCAAAATTGCCGCAAATCATTTCTTTGTTTGCATAGTTTAAAACTAAACATTAATCAAAAGTGACTTTTCCAGGGCATTCATTGTCAAGCCCAAATATCAGTTGACGTGATATTGTAAACAAGCATGATGGAATTTGATGAACGATAATATCATTATTTAAAAATTTTTTTTTTTTTGCGAATTAGGGCAAATAATTCCTTGTAATATGTAATAATCAAGGGAAGGTTGATTATATAATAATGCATATGCAATCTGCATAAATTAAAATATCATGTTTAAGCATATTGTATGACCGGACAACGCTGGGTGGCCAGCTAGTCAAAATATAAACCTTATATCTAGAATCCATTTTCTAATTTTTATAAAAATCCATTAAATGATTTTGATTCTAAAAAATATAAAAAATTCCAAGTTTAAGCTTTAAAATTTTTTTAGAAGAAATTGAAATTCTTAATTAAATGACTATGCATCAAATTCTAATTTACAGAAAAAAATCTGAAATATTTGACTTTTCAAATGGAAGTTTATGTTTATATATTATCACCCCCAAAACCTCTGAAAATTTAGAGAATAATTAATGTCTGATATCTATAATTAAAATTTTACAAAAATCGAGTTTTCACAAACGGCTTCGACCTCATTTTTGTCTTTTATGCATAAAATTAAAATAAACTAAATATAGCCCACGTTACCCATCCTTATGCCAAGCAAAAATTCATAATGATCGGTTAAATAGTTTATGCATAAATTCTGTACATAAAAATATACACTTAGCTAACTTTATATAAATAGATTTATTCTTAGAATCGCAATGCATTTCAATAAAAAAGTATTTAAATTTTAACCTATGTCAAATACACGTCAACATAAAACGGGGTTTAAACCGATGATGATTTTTCATCAGCGGCCCCTACCCTCAATATTTTACGTGTTATAATCAAGGGAGACTACTCTTATGAAATAAGTTGATACTTCACACGTAGAATATGGCAATTATAAATTAAATATCAGGAAAATTTTAGGCATTACTTATGGTTCTTATCCAGAATTCAATCTAATTGAGGGGGGGGGGGGAATACAGAAAAAATCTTCATGATGTATGTACCCATCACAGAGCGGAAATATCATATTCCAAAAATCACGCAAATTGATCAAGTAGGGTTTTTTTTTATATGGAAAATCATTTTGAACTATTTTTAGCCATGTTAATATTAAATTATAGCCATTACAAGGCTGGTTTTGATCTTGGTAGTTCGAATTGAGTTATATCTCCCTTATTTATTAAACATGGCGGATCAAACCACAACATTTCACTTCCTCATAAAATTTGATTTTCTTATTAAAAAAAACAAACAACAAACACTACTTGATTCCTTTTTGGTTTGGAATATGACACTTTCGTTCCATGACAGGTACATTCACCTTAAAGAGTTTTCTGTATATATATATATATATATATATATATATATATATATATATATATATATATATATATATATATTAGTCTTTATTCTGGACATGGACCTTCCTTACTCATGATGGAAAAATATTAACGGACAGGGTAATTAATCCAGTAGAATAGAATTAGACATAATTAAAAAGAAAAATCTTTATGATGTATGTAATTATCATGGAACGAAAATGTCATATTCAAAAATCACGTGAATTGATCAAATTTTTTTTTAAACAAAAAAAATCAAAGTTTACGATTTTTAGCACAACAAAAAGATTTAATTGTTTTGAATGCAAACAAAATCTCAATAGTCGACTTGAGTTGTCAGCCTTTAAATTTTGTTTTTACTTAGGAGTCATCACTTATCAAGGCCCGAAGGTCACTCGAGGATAAGGATTAATGAATGTAAGGTGGTAGTTTAGTAATCAATAATGATGTAAATTGGGTAGAATTTGATTATTTATGGGAATGGCTCAACAAGAACTTGTTTACATTGGATTTGAAGGTTACCACGTTTTATTCAACTAGTGGAAAGAAGTTTTGTTCATAGAATCTGTTCAGATTTAGTCACAGATAGAGAATGGGGAAAATCGTATATAGTGGTTGAATTTTAACACATTTTAAAAAAACATGGCGGCTCCTGTCTCTTCTGTCTTGCACGTCAGAAAATTTGATTTTCTTATTAAACTATTTGATCAATTTAGGTGATTTTTGGAATACAACATTTTCGTTCTGTGACGGATACATACATCATAAAGATTTGTCTGTATTTTTGTTTAAAACTAATTCTAAATAAGAACCAAAATAATAATTAAAAGTAAAGAATTTTATGCTTGAATAATGCCATTTCTATTTATATTCTCAACTCCCGAAATCAACAGAGATTAGACTATTCCTGTAATGATCTGGTCCCTGTTAATTGCAGTGTAACTGTGCAGTTCTAGGAGGTCCATTCATCCAGGCTTTTCTTTCTCTTTTTAAGGGGTTTATTGCTAATCGCCTCAGGCGCCCTTACCGGGGAATACTGATGCGGCTGCCCAGGCATTTTATACAAGTCAGAGTACATCGAGCATTGACTTCTCAATCCTACTTTCCAACCCTTGTGTCACAGTTCTTACAGTGGGAGAGAACCAAATGCCCTAAAACCACAAGAGTCTAAGCCATTGTTTAGGTGGCTTGTTTTCTGTTGGCTGAGGTATATAATCCTGTATCCTGTGCAGTTATTGAAGGTGTACCCTCCCAGGCTTTGTCTTTTCACCCTTTGAGAAATGCTTAGTTTATTGCTAATCCCCTTAACTTATGACAAAAGAAAGGTAAATATCTATGTGTTATACTTCCTATTTATTTGCCTCCCCATGAGGAAAGAGTTAGACACAAGGTCGGTTTTTAATGTGGGGGAAAATCCAGCCCCCAAAAAAAGGGTACTCTAGATAGGAACAAAACTAAAAATTATTTAAATCATGTAATATTTCTCCTCCACTGACCGAGGACAGAAAAGGTGAAGTATAGCATCAGACAGATACTACACTGTGATATTTGCCCGAAGGTCAAGAAAGTTAAATGAGTAGTTATCCCAAAAGCAATAGTTCTAAAACAAGGGAGATAATCTTTAGCAAGGGCAATAACTTATGACATTACTTATTTTACAGCAGTTGTTAAAAAGTAACTTGTATTGGATTTTCTTTTCAGGAATCCTCAAAACCTGCGCCGAGATGTGAAAAAGAATTGAGATTAACTTATGAGAAGTTCTTCATGGAGTTACAGGATACGGAGGTAAAAAAAAAAAAAAAAAAAATTGTGACACTCTATACAGAAATACATCATATATATTAACTACATGTATATATCGATTGTCTCAACTTTTCTTCATTTTTATAGCCAAATTTAGAAGCTAAGAACACCTGTTTTTTTTTTTTTTACAAGGTGGTCACCATTTATCAAGGCCCGAAAGCCACTCAGGGATAAGGGTTATTGCAAGTACAGTACGTTAGTATGGATAGTTAAAGTGTCTACTTAAGGGGGCGGTTCATCAGGAATTTGTTTACGTTGGACTTGAAGACATCCAAGTTGTAGTCAGGAGGGAAGCAAGCAGACGGAACAGAGTTCCACAGGCGTGCAGTTCTAAGAAAGAAGCTTTGTTCATGGAATCTACGTTTTAATTTAGGCATAGATAAAGAGTGGGGAAAGTTTTTGACAGTGGATTCAGCTAGACGGATGTTTTTTCGTAAAAGATTGGCGAGGGGGGATCAGAGATTGGAGTTCAGACGAGCACCTGCCATGGAAATAACGATAAAACAAAGATAGACTTGCAACGTCTCTTATGTGGGAGAGAGGTTGCAGGGAAGAGAAAAAGGCATCCCCCACTAAGTCACGAAGTCTATTCTGTACTCTGTCAAGGTAGGATAGGCTGTTTTTAGCAGCTCCTGCCCAGATATGGCAGCAGTATTCCATCCTTGGACGTACTTGGCTTTTATATAGATAGAGAATTGCATCAGTAGTGAGATATCTTCTGGAGCGGTAGAAGGATCCCACCATCTTTCCAGCAACCTTGGCAACAGACTTTATGTACGTGTTCCATTTCAGATCAGGAGTAAAGGTCAAACCCAGAAGCTTGTCAAAACATGGGGCTTCTCTTAGACGAGAGCCATCCATTTCAATTGATGCCAGATGGGGATCAGAGCGTGGATGATGTAAAGATAGGAGTTTGATTTTAGATGCATTAAAGGTAACCAGCCACGTTTTCCCCCAGTTAACCACTCGTTCGAGATCAGAGAGAGAATCAGAGAGAGCTTTGTTATTTACAGCCTTTGATATGTTGCCTTAGATGGTCGTGTCATCAGCATAGATGTCAACAAATGATTTCAGTATGTGTTTAGGGAGATCATTGATGCAGATCAGGAAGAGAGTTGGGCCCAGGATTGACCCTTGAGGGACTCCAGCATTAATACTGCAGGCCTCTGATTTTTGTCCATCAACCACTACACTTATGAGCCTATCAGAGAGAAATGATTTAATGATAGAGAGGATATTTCCAGTTATACCGTAGCTGGAGATCTTGTGAAGTAGGCCTTTATGCCATACCTTGTCGAAGGCCTTTGATATGTCAAGAGCAATTGCCCTGGAAAGGAAGCCTTTGTCAAGAGATTCACTAATCCTATGAGATATAGCCGTTAGCCCATCTGCGGTAGATCTTGCAGAACGGAAACCATATTGCGTGTCACTAAGAAGGTTATTTCTGCTGAGGTGGTTGACTATTTCTCTATTTAATATGGATTCCAGCAACTTACTCATGACACACAGGAGACTTATTGGTCTGTACTGAGACGGATATGACTTATCACCTGAGTTCTTAAATACAGGGCATACTGATGATGTTTTCCAGGGTGTTGGAAAGCACTTCTTAAGGCAACGTTTAAACAGTTTCGTAAGTATGGGAGCAAGTTCTGGTTGAAGCTTTTTTAACACTATAATTGGGATGCCGTCAGGGCCAGTTGCTTTACTGGTATCAAGGTTCTTGATTAGCTTGGCGACCTCATACACGGATATTTGTATGTTTCCTAGCATTCTGTGTTATCGGAAGAAATATGGGGAGTTGATGGCCTTCGTCGCATAGGGTCGAATTAGCTGCAAAGTTCTTGGCAAATAGTTTGGCCTTGTCTGAAGCTGACGACTTCTGGTCCGTTGATAATGGTTGGGATAGAATGCACACTTCTGTTCAGAATCCTATTTGTTATTTGCCAGAACTGGTGGGAACCAAGCCACTGATCATCTACTTTGGATTTAACAGACTGGGCATATAGCTCTCTTGCATTTTTTATTACTCTTTTACAGTGGTTGCTGGCGTTCCTGAAAGCAGCTTTAGTCTCAGTGCATCTATTACATTGGTAGCTATGGAAAAAGTGATTTCTATGCGCGATGGCAGCAGCACATTCTGGGGAGAACCATGGCTGGCTGGTAGGTTTTTGTTGGAATTTTTTAGATGGTATGAATCGGTCTATGCCTACAATTAACCATTCGGTTAGGTCTGATACTATACAGGACACATCCTTTTTAAACATGGAATGCAGAGGTAGATCAGATATAAATGTACGGAAGCTATCCCAGTCAGCCATGGAGTATCGGTATACAGTACGGTGGAGGGGTACGTCTGGGGACTTATTACATTTCATTTTTATCTTAACTGATACGATGGAGTGGTCGGAGGATCCTGGAGGAGAAACAATGGAACATGAACATAGCTCAGGGGAAGTTGAGAGAAAAAGGTCTAGGAGGCTTGCATATTGACCTGTAGTATCGGGCACACGGGTGGGCTCGCGAACAATCTGAGTGAGGTCATAAGCAATGGCAAAATCATGACAGAACCTCCCCTCATCATCCATCTTATTTGAGTGGGTCAGCCATTCCATGTTATGGACGTTGAAGTCATCACAGATGTGGATGTTAGCCGAGGGATGTGCAGACAGGATGTGGTCTATTTTATCAGATATGCTCTTAAAGATAGTAACTCCGCTGTTGTGGGGCCGATAGAGGGCAAATATAAATGCAGTGGTGTAAGCAAGTGTAAGCCAGAAGCACATATAAATTAGGATCTTCTCTAGAGATATCCTATTACATATTTTAAGAAGTTTATATGTGAGTGCACAAACCCTCTAATAAAATATTAGGATTTGTATTAAAATCCACAGAGGTACAAAAAAGTTGTCAAAAAACAAATGCATAACAAATGAATGTTATCAAGGGCAAGATACGTTATTTTTCTACCCAACTGGATATGTTTTTAGTGTTTTTATTTAATGTAAAATGTTTATTCGGTTCAAAAAACAAGTAATATTGAGGGCTACCGAAGAACAAGAAAAAATGGCCGTAATGTCTCGTTACATCTGTGAAGTCTCAATAATCACTTAAAAAAAGAAATAAAACATAATGTTGGTGGAAACCCACCCAATAATTATCACAGTAACATTTATTAGGTTTTTGTTTGTTTTATTTGTTATTTAGAAGCCTTTGTCAGGACTTCAAAGACATCACAGCTATTTTTTCTCTTTTCATCAAGTTTTACGAGGTGGTTACACACACGTAAGTACCTAAAAAAGTAAAATCTCTGGGGGTTGCTGAAGCTGTTAATCTACAAATTGGCCATCTATATAATAATTCTATTATCTTAGTTATACTGCATGTTATACTTAAAAAAAAACCAAACTGCTGGAAAAAAGACCAAATTCACTAAATTTGGTCTCAAAAAGACCAATCTGGCAACTCAAGACAAGTATATGAGAGTGACCTCCACTTGGTGTAGCCTAATTTAGAATATCATTATAATATATGATCGTTGTTGTAATGTAGGAAATAAACTCATAGTAATTTCAAAATGCAGTCGTTCTTCTCCTAAGAAAGAAGTCAACAAAACGCTACGTAAAAAAGAGAAAATTCAAAAGAAACAGGGCAAATAAAAAAACATTGTTTGCCAAGAAATGTTGGACTGAAGGAGTAAATTAAAGATTGTTTCTTACAATGTGATTTTATTATTTGTTATTTATTATTATGCAGAACATAGTTTGTATTTATTAATTTATCTCATTTTGGATCAGTTTTATATCTCCATATATATAAAAAGACTGTGAAAATTCCCCTCTGAACCAAAGTATCGTCGGTTTGTGTTGTGAAGGAACATAACTGGCTATACACCGGTTACAAACTGTATATATATATTGGACTGTTTGGCAGACAGCGGCAGACAGCGGCAGACAAGCAGTCGCAGTAAGGCGGATAGTCTTACGTGTTGATTATCAGACTTTCTTCCCCATACTTGTTACTATGTACTTCTATTTACCTTAGGCGAGCAGCCTTACGTTTCTGTATTATAAATAAACCCCATTACACATACCACTCGGTGTAACTCACGTTTGTCTTTATTTCCTAAGTATTTAGGAATATAACAATGGCGACGAAAGGATGTTCTTTCTCTTAACAGAGATAAATTACCGTACCAAGGACTGTGTACAATGCAAGGATTTTTTGTTTTACGAAAAAAACAAACTACACAAGGATTTTTGACCACGTGCGTCAATGAATTTAAAAATTTTTCCTACCTAAAGTAGCGAAAAGTACGGATTTTTCTTCGTAAAGAACTCACAAAAAATTATAGAAACATGTTCAAGGTAAAGTGGAACTTATATTTATTTTGACAAGTAAAAAAAAAAAAAAAAAAAAAAAAAAAATGGTCGCAAGTTGAATTCGAAACTACACTAAAGGATTACGAGTTTCGAAAGAAAAAATATAAATACAATGACTATTGTACCATTTTATGCCACGTGGGAACGGCAGCCATATATATTTTTTTTTTTTGGAAAATTAATTGTTTGTTATTGCCTTTATATAAATAATTGGAACTATTTGTCGTGGGAAGTAAGAAATATTTTGTGTATGAACTTACGTTGTTGAAAAAAAAAAAAAAAAAAAAAAAAGAATTATTTTACAAAGCCTGTTGAATTACTATGGATGAACTTTGTTGAAACGTGTTGTGTCTGCATATTGCTACTAATTTACGATATACGTAAATTTACGATTTTTCTTTGGAATTATTGTGTAGAATTCGAAAAGACATTTTTGTACTAGAAGCTAACATGGAACAATTAGCAGAGTTAACTAAGGCTCTAGCCCTTAGCATCCAGGAACAGACAAAAATGACTCAACAATTTTTAGCGCAACAACAACAACAACAACAAATTCAACAACAACAGCTACAGCAACAGCTGCAACAACAACAAGAAAGAACACAAAAAACTTTAGAGGCACAACAAGAACAAACAAACATACTACAACGACAAATGTCGACACAGCAAAAGAATTTAGAAAAGCTAATTCTAACGTCGACCGGGAAGAAGACTAATTTTTCTGCCGAGGGTATTTCAAATTCACTAACGGAATTTCGTTACTCCCCGGATACTGGTGTTACTTTCCCTGCATACTACAGAAGATACGAAACAATTTTTACGAAAAGATGTTTAGACTGGACCGATGAGGAAAAAGTTACCCTGCTATTACAAAAACTGGGTACTGATGAAAACACCAAGTATGCAAATCTAATTCTACCAAAAAAACCGGAGGAGGTTTCGTTCGAGGAAACAATTAGTACCTTGTCGAAAATATTTGATAAAAGGGATAGCCTATTTCACTCTAGATACAAATGTTTGAACATTCAGAAGGCAGAAGCTGAAGACTATCTAGAATATGCTTGCACTGTGAACTGTTTATGCGAATCATTTAAATTGAATGAAATTTCCGCAGACCAATTTAAATGTTTAATCTTTGTACAAGGTCTCACAGCACCAAGGGACAAAGATATACGTTCACGGATCCTAACAATTATGGAGGCGGATCCTAACATAACATTGCAAAAAGTCACTGAAGAGTGTCAACGTCTGATTAACATAAAGAAAGACAACACTCGCATTGAAGAGAAAAATATTTTTAAGGTGCAGCAAGTAAAAAGGCAAGGGACCACAAGAAAGTCCAGGTTCCAAGAACACAGGATCCTTAAAGGATACAAAGACCCAAAGCTAAAGTGTAAATGTTGTGGTAGTTTAAGACACAACAATAAGACCTGCTGGTTTAGGAACAAAATATGTTATGAATGTGGTCTCAGAGGTCACAAGGGAACATACTGTGCCCAGAAGAAAAGACAAGGGACCGATAATGTAAATACGCTTCGCATGAATAAAGAAAAAAGCTGCGAAAGACGGAAATATGTTGATGTTCGGATAAATGGACATCTGGTTACATTGCTTCTGGATAGCGGTGCAGATATTAGTATTATAAATGAAGATATATGGAAAAGGATAGGTCGACCTGAATTAACGAAAACCAGAAAGACGGCGAGAAGTGTGTGCGGCAAAAGATTAGAGTTCAAGGGAGAATTAAAATGCAAAGTGACATTCGCTAACCAGACTCATAAATCCAAAGTGTACGTCGTACCAGGAAAGAATACATGCCTGTTTGGGGTAGATTGGATTGTCCTGTTTAATTTATGGGAGAAACCCATAAATTCGTTTTGTAACGTTTTAACTGCAGAAAAAGCAAACCAAAGGGAAGACTTCCTGAAGGATTTGAAAACTGAATTTCCCAATGTTTTTGCCGAAGGACTAGGACTCTGTATTAAGACAGAGGCAAAATTTGAATTAAAGAAAAATGCCACTCCAGTATTCAAACCTAAAAGGAATGTGCCTTTTTCAGCGATGGACGCAATCGAAAAAGAGTTGGATAGACTTCAACAACTGGAAGTCATTGAAAAAGTTAACCACACAGATTGGGCAAGTCCAACCGTGTATGTAAAGAAAAAAAATAACAGAATAAGGGTCTGTGGAGATTTTTCAACGGGTTTAAATGACTGTCTATTGGACCATAATTATCCCCTTCCGTCCGCAGAAGATCTGTTCTCTAAGCTTAACGGAGGAAAAATTTTTTCTAAGATAGACCTCTCAGATGCTTACTTGCAAATTAAGATCAGCGATGAATGCTCCAAATACTTAGGCATAAATACTCATAAGGGCATTTTTAAGCTAAAGAGGCTTCCTTTTGGATTAAAGGTTGCTCCTGCTATTTTCCAGCAAATTATGGACACGATGCTGGCAGGGTTGGAATTTTCAATGGCCTACCTTGACGATATCCTAATTAAAAGTGAAAATTTGCAAGATCATAAGAAGCATGTAAAAGAAGTATTCAAAAGAATACAGGAATTTGGTTTTAAATTGAGCCCAGAAAAATGCGATTTTTTTATGAAAAAAATTAAATATCTAGGTCAAATAATCGACAAAGAGGGTCGAAGACCGGATCCACAAAGGACTGAAGCAATTGAAAAGATGCCTGCTCCAGATTCAGTGACAAAATTAAAATCGTTTTTGGGATTAGTTCAATACTATGCAATTTACATCCCTAACATACATAATTTAAGAGCTCCTCTTAACGAGTTACTGAAAAAGGGTGTTAAATGGAACTGGAATAAGGAATGTGAATCTGCTTTCCAAAATATCAAAAGATGTCTACTGTCAGACTTAGCATTGGCACATTTCAATCCAGAAAAGGAACTAATACTAGCAACGGACGCCAGTGATTACGGTGTTGGCGCTGTATTACTTCACAAGTATGAGGATGGTAGGACAAAAGCTATAGCCCATGCTTCAAGAACGTTGGTTGCAGCGGAGAAAAATTACAGCCAAATTGAAAAAGAGGCGCTGTCGATAATATTTGGAATTACAAAGTACAATCGATTTCTCCATGGACGATCTTTTATTTTGCAAACCGACCATAAACCCCTACTTACCATATTTGGATCAAAGAAAGGCATTCCCACACATACTGCGAATCGATTACAGCGATGGGCTGTAACCCTCTTAAACTATCAGTTTAAGATGGAACATGTATCCTCAAAAAAGTTAGGACACGCAGATGCATTATCACGGTTGATCCCTAAAAGAAGCGAAAGTTTCGAAGAAACGGTAATTGCTGCGCTTAAAGACGAAAGTGAATGTACAAGTTCAATGTGTAATATGATACGTGAACTTCCGGTAACTCTCGAAAAAATAAAAAAAGAGGCAGTAAATGACATTTTCATTAAGAAAATGAAAAATCAATTGGGATGGATAAAAAAAAATAAAAAGGTAGATCAAACAACGCCTTTTTCCATCTGTGAAGATGTGCTCATGTATGGTGAGAGGATCGTAATTCCACTAACGTTACAGAGGAAAATTCTGAAGGAATTTCATACAGGTCATCCGGGCATTTCGAGAATGAAATCCCTTATGAGAGGATATGTGTACTGGCCTGGTATGGACAAGGAAGTTGAAAAATGTGTCAAGACATGCAGAGGATGTCAATTAGCAGCTCGAGATCCTCCAGTAAAAACGACGCCATGGCCAAAGACGGACCTACCCTGGTCACGTCTGCATATTGATTATGCGGGACCTATAAATGGTTATTTTTACTTGATTATTGTAGATTCTTTTTCAAAATGGCCAGAAATATTTAAGTTTAGACATCCAACAGCAAAAAACACTGTGAGTGCGCTTAATGAAATTTTTAGCCGTTTTGGAGTGCCAAAAACCTTAGTGAGCGATAATGGAACAGCATTTACTGCTCATGAATTCAAAGAATTCTGTGACTCACTAAATATTCTACATATGACAACACCTGTGTACCATCCACGATCGAATGGGTTGGCCGAAAAATTTGTAGATACGTTTAAAAGGGCACTTAAGAAAAATCTTACTACGGACACAGACGAACAATGTATTCAAACATTTTTAGCAATTTACAGGGTGACACCAAATCCTAATAATAATGTCAATTCTTCCCCGGCTGAGCTAATGTTTGCAAGAAAGATAAGATCTGTCTTCGATAGGCTGCTACCAGAGAAAAAGAAAGTTTTCAAAAAAGAAAACCTTAATACCAAGTGCTTCTCCCCAGGTGAAAATGTATATTTCAAAAATTTTCAAAATGGACGAAATCAGTGGGTTGAAGGTATTATCAAAAAAAAGGATTGGGAGCATGGTCTATACCATCCAAGGATTAAGTTTTGTCTGCAAAAGACACAGAAATCAAATACGTCCCAGACTGTCTCCAAATGTGGAAGAGACACCAATGGAAACATTGTGCGATATTTTTGATATACCAAAACCAGCGTGTGTACCGCAAACAATGAATATTTCGCCTGAACCGACCATACGGGCTGGACAGAAACCTTTACCCCGGGTAACGCTGACCAGAAGGAAAAGCGCAAGAAAGAGAAAAGTTACCAGGAGATTAAGCCCTGACCCTAAAAGGAAGAGGTATTTAAGCTAAAATCAGGAAGATTTCAGCTTCAGGGGGAGGTGTTGTGAAGGAACATAACTGGCTATACACCGGTTACAAACTGTATATATATATTGGACTGTTTGGCAGACAGCGGCAGACAGCGGCAGACAAGCAGTCGCAGTAAGACGGATAGTCTTACGTGTTGATTATCAGACTTTCTTCCCCATACTTGTTACTATGTACTTCTATTTACCTTAGGCGAGCAGCCTTACGTTTCTGTATTATAAATAAACCCCATTACACATACCACTCGGTGTAACTCACGTTTGTCTTTATTTCCTAAGTATTTAGGAATATAACAGTTTGCAACAACAGATGCCACATACAAATTCAATACATCTGGGCTAATAGCCACTATCTTATGTAGCTTTCTAACACCACTTTAGACACATTCAGTTATGACAATAAAATGCTACATTGCATCCTACGAGCAACACCATCACAATCGCAACATCTATTGAGGAAGGAGTCCCTATTTTTCTCACTAAATATTTAGTCCTACCACTGCTACTAGTGTCACCAGGATGAATTCTACTTGTTCCACAGATTCTGTGATTACACCAACCGTAACTGGCTCATACGTACATAGACCTCATAATCCTTTCAATTTCTAGCTCCCTTTTCAAAGTCCGTCCATTCTGATTGGATGAGCTTTGAAAATTCTCATTTTCTGGAATCCAGTTCTTTGCTTTATAAACAAACGCTTATGGTGTCACTAAAAGACATATTATTTTGCCCGGCGTCAAGTTAATTTAATGCATAGGTCATTTCAGTTATGTAAGATCAAAAGATACAAGAGAGAGAAAATCATTAAACAAACGTTAATTAACCAGTTTTGTAACTTTCTTTTACAAAGTTTAAAACACACTATACACTATAAGAATCTCCTTCGATGTTGTTGTTGTTGTCGATGTCATAGTAAAAAAGAACAAAAAAATTACACAGCTCTTGTGATTAGTTTTTTTTTTTACCATTAAACACACTACATGTAGATTGGTGATGTTTCAAACCAACCCATTTTGTATATATTCATATATTAAAGACTTCAGTTCCCAAATATTTGTGTCTTTTATATAAAGATTTCTCCTAAAAAACAAACAAAAAAAAAACAAAAAAATATGGAAGTTTATTTGTTAATTATTTTATCTTTTCCATGCGATTTGATGACATTTTTAGGTTTTCCAGTATTTTGATAATGAATATCACTTATAAAATTGTTGCCAACAAACAGTTTTTTATGTAATAATGTTATAGTTTCTGACAGCCATTCAAACAATGCACGTGCGCATGCTGTTTGGCTTAAGGCAAGACTATTTGTCAGCAACAATTTTACATGTGTTACTCGTTTACAGATTACCCGAAACTACATTTAAGATGTTAAATCTGGACTAAATTGAAGAGGTTAGTTCCCAAATATTGCCCCCCCCCCAAAAAAAAATATGGGAGTTTTTGAATGAAATAAAACAAACTTTTTTCTGCAACATATTTCTTTTGATAAAATTCCATATATTTTTTTTCAGAACAAATTGTAATAAAAAAAAGACATGATTATTTGGAAGCTAAACTCTTCAATATATAAATATATATGAAATGCGTCGGTTTAAAATATCACTAATCTATACAAGCACACAAAAAATAACAATAATGATGTGTAAAATACATAAATGTTTATATATTTATGCATGCACGCTCTTTTAAATTTGGCTTTTTTGTTTGTGAAAATCTGGCTATAGTTATCAATTTGACCTTTTTTGGCCTTTTTTCTGATAGATTTGGCTTCAAATGTTTAGTCGAGTCTGGCAACCCAATTAGGGTTAGCTATTGGACACATTTACCCTTTTAGAACCTTTAAAACACACATAACTTTCAGATTGCAAAATAATTTAAAAAAAAAAACAACAAAAGAATTGGTGAACCTGAACAATGCTGCCCCTACCATTACTTTTTTCATTTTTCACTTATTTGTAAATTTTTCAGGCGATTAGCAGCATTTACAGGCTTAAATTTGGAATCATGACATTCTATTACAGTGAACACTCACTTTTTTCGCTATTCCCATTGTTAATGCTGTCACTAGCATTTAGATTTTTTCTTTTTCAGTTTTTCGCATATTTCTATGGCGCTTATCATAGATTACACGCTTAGCTTTCACATTACTAAAATACATTGAAAAATATTGTATACACCTTACCAACAGAAAAGGGAAACATTTAATGGCAAGGGGCAGCATTAACAACTGATGTGGCCAAAAAAAGTGTGTGTTCCATTTGTTAGAATGTTATCACTACAATTTGACTCCTGACTATCACAGTCAGTAAAAATACTAACTTAAATTTCTTTTTTAATCTGAAAATTAAGCCTGTACTCAATGATAATTGCTGGAAAAAAATATGACAAAGTTAAAAAGAAAAATTTGAAGGCTACACGAATCATTGTTCAGGCCTGCCACAGTGTTTTTTGGTTCTTTCTTTTCCTTGTGACACAAGGTTTTCTCCGGAATAAATAAACTAGATTATAATTAATTTTTAGTTCATTCTTTTATTTTAATTATACATTATAGGCGGGCGGTAATAACTGCTATCTAATAAGCCACATTATCCTACTTTTATTTACTTTCATGTTAGGTGAAATCACAGAATAATCACATCGCATAATCAAATCATTCTCATGTTAAGAATGGATTTACAGATACTAACATTGTTACTTCGGCATGGTAAATTCATTTTGGCTACGGGTGTCAGTGTCCGCTATTTTACTGAGTTGGTAATGGTTGCCACTAACAACCGTGATTTAATTGTTTTTTTGTTTTTTTTAAAGGTAGGATAGGGGACATACTTCCACCAGGCAATGGCAGTACACAGGTCCTGCTATAAAATGGACACTATTTTCATAGAAATGTTAATAGACTCATATTTGCTGTATGTTATGGGGTTTTCTGTCCAAAAACTTATTTTTTGCACTATCCAGAAGGATATCAGCTTTATCAAAATATATTTGTTGATTTAATATATTTTTCATGTAATTTCAACAGGTCCTGCTAGCTAGCTAGCTATCTGCTGCTGCTGCTATTATTATTATTAGTATTATTATTATTATTAGTAGTAGTAGTAGTATTAGTAGTAGTACTACTACTACTACTTTGTTTTTCTTTTTACAAAAGAACAAAATCAATCTACTACAGTAGTAATAACCGACCAAATTTTTATAATTTTGATAAAAATATGAACATGCTTTGATAGAGGGAAGACACAGAATAGTTTACAAATTTATTTTGGAGTTTAGAGTGAGAGATCAGATTTTAATGTAAATTTAAAATAAAATGATCACCATTTTGAGTTGTTCTCGCTTTGTTAAGGATGTTTACTAAATTTTTTATCACTAGCACTAACTTTTAAAATTTTTAATTTTAGATTTCGTCCAAAAGCAGTGATAGGTTAAGTCCTTCCCCTACGGGGAACAGACTGTCTCCTGAGTCACCATCAAAAGGATTGAAAAAGACTTCATCGTTCACCGAAAAATTGGATCAACTGCCCCTATGTATGCCTATGTTAGCCGCTTCAGAGTTGGAGCCAGACACCCCAAGGATCCAGCGTGAACCTTCCAGCCCTCAACTGAAAGGAAGCAACAGGCAGATAACCAGCCTCTCTGAGAAAGGATCAATGAAGGAGAAACGCAGCTATCACTGTGAGAGCTCGGAAGCCAGTCTCAGTAATCTTCTCAACATCACTTCATTATCCACGTTACTGGCAGACGAGAATGAATCCAGTGTGGACATTTCCATCCCATCAGAATTTCCTGGCCTCCGTGACACCATGAACCACAACAGTGATGTTTATCTGAAGCTTGCTCGTAAAACAAAGAGCATTTCGCGATTTCAGAAAGTTGCTTACCCTGACTATATTGGTGCCAAGTCTCTTCCGCAGGTGGAACCATTGCACATGGAGAAGGGGATCGTATCAAGGTAAGAAATTTGATTGAAATCAAAGTGAAATCAAATTTTTCTTTTGCACTTTTGAGAAAATAATTTTAATTTCCGTTATTTACAAGGTGGAACAATAAAGTTGTCACCCTAAAGAAAACAACACTACAGCTTTATTTTAAAACTTTTTTTGAAAAATTAAATTTAGGTAACTTGATTATGTAGTAGAGCTGACATCTATTCAATGTAGCTACCTTCAGCCTCAATCACTGCCTTGATATGGGTCTAGAACTGGGAGCATGCCTTTTTCACAAGTGCTGACAGGAGCTTGGCGAATACATGGTGGATGGTGGCGATCAGGTTGGCTTTGGTGTTGTGGGAGGTTATGTTGGTGATGTTCTCAATCTAAGACCAAATGAAGTAGTCCGGCGGATTCAGCGAGAAGGAGTGGGGCAGTGAGAGAAGGGTACAAAGTCATAGCACTTCTTCTGAAGCCAAGCCTGGGTCTCTTTGGATTTGTGAGCCAGCGCCGAGTCCTGCTGCCACACCAAGGGTCTGCCAATGGCCACCTGATTACATCAGGGGATCACCACACTCTTCAGCACATCCAGGTACACTTTGGTGTTGACTTTCAAGCCAACTTTGTAAGATGTGAGGTGGCATGTTGTGGCCCTCACTTGAAGCTGCACCAAAGACCATAACCATGGCTGGAAACTTTGTTGAGTTGTGCCCTCAAGCGTTGGACCATCTGGATTTGCAATTTGAAGATGCTAGTAATGGTTCTGCTTTCATAACTTGAATCATTAGAGAGCATGAGTAGTACAATGGCACATCTCTGATCTCGCTGGTTGAACATTGTGTCACTTTCAGACATGATAGAAGGCTCCTATTGCTCTTGGGATTTATATACAACTGGCAGATGGTCTGCAATGAAAAAAAAAAAACGGTTTTTATCAAACGGAAATGGAATCATGTTGTCTTTTCTAGGGAAACAATTTTATTTTGTAGAATGGAACAGCAGAAGCATGGGGCGCTAGTAGTGTAATGGATACCAAAGCAGATTATTGGATCAGACGAACTGTGTTTAATCGCAGTCAGATCTATTTCACTATTAACCAAGCTCCAACTCCTACCACATCTCCTCAGTATCTGTATTACAAGTATTTTAATGCAATGTACCCTGATGAACTCGTAGCACTTGTGCCCTTTTAACATACATATCCTTGACTAATCTGACAAGGAGCAAAGTTCCACCCTTTCGCTGTTAAGGTTCCTAGATGCCGGAAAGCCTTCTCCTTTAATAGTTTCTTCCTTTGAACTGCTAGACTTTGGAATTCCCTTCCTGTTTCCTGCTTCCTTGATAGTACTAACCTGCAGAATGTTAAATATAATGTGAACGAACATTTCACTGCTCAACTTCTTACTGTGCTCTATTGCATATGAAACCACTGACACGTATGTAGAAGCAGTGGCATGACATGTATATGCAAATAATCAAACTGTGATGCAAGGTGACGTCATAGCGGAGGAAGAGGAAGGAGAAAAAGAAAAAGAGGAAAAAATATGTTCCGGCATAATAGATGTTTTTTTTAACAAGTGGCAGCATGTCAGTATGATAGATCATGACCACTTTACACTATCAGACATTATCCCAAATAGTAACCCTGTAATGTTGCAGAAACAAACAAGTAAAAACAAATTAATAAAAATCCAGGTCATCAGTTTTTTTCTTTTTTAACGTAAGTCGTTTATTACCGTCTTTCTTTCTCTCTGTCTTGACACCAGTTTAAAAGTTTCTTTCTGCCACATGTCCATCTCACTTGGTTCGGTTCTCTTTCTTTCGACCACATGCTGGTCACAGCCAGCCCATTCTTGCCTTCACTTTACATGTTCATCTTCTTCGGTATCAACTTTTTCTTTCCTGACCAGGTGGTATCCTTTTGTTCTTTTTCTTCAGATGCAAGTCTGAGTACACTTCTCAATTTGCATACATGTTCAAACACTTTCTGCTGCTAATGCAA
>NC_136505.1:16661117-16698617 GCF_053919585.1 Euprymna scolopes | reverse complement strand
TTTTAAAGTATGAATGGTGTATACAATCTTTAACCACTATAAACACATTTTTTGTGTGGTAATCTAAAAGCAACATTCAGTTTGCAAATAACTTGTTGGACAATTTCTATTTGCCATAAACATCCAAACTGATCATTAATCTTTTATGACCTGGTTGAACTAATTCGTTCAGTCATAAATAAATGAATATAACAGCATAAATAAAGTGGGAATTGATTCAAACACGCCTTGTATGTATTAGTTCTGGATTGATGCCAGATACCTCTAGATTGCAACTGTCCACTGCTTACATTCAGTATGCCGCCATCTGTCACAGAGAGCAGAGAATTTCGTTTGTTGTCATAAACACTATGGATAATAATCAAGGTAAGTTTATGAAATGCAAAAATTTACAGTGGTAGTTTAACTATTGAACTTCATAATTTTTTCCACTTTAAAGACAATCATATTATCAGTACTCTTTAAACTAACTAAAATTATTAGGGCCACAGATTGGAGTTTAGTTGAGCACTTACCATGAAATTAATGAATATGATCAAATAATGAAATGCTAAAATCATACTGAATGCTTTTTCTTTTTTCTTTTTTTCAGTTTTTCTTTTTGAATAGTGTTCTATGTTTATTTGTTCGTTTCATGAAATTGTTAATGTTCCTTTTTTTGTTTGGTCAGCATGGACAAAAACAAGAAGGAAGGTCCTCTGAAATTTTGCTCTCGCTTTGAAAGTGGAAACTTGAGAAAGGCTATTCAGGTAAACATATATTTACTTTTCTAATTTTGCAGCAAAGAAAATGATCCAACCTAAATATTTCTTGCCTCAATTTAGTAGTAAGCGTCTTCAATTGAGTTTACAAGAAAACAATATGAATATGTTATAAACCTAATTTATACCTATATTTACATTTTGTTTAATTCTGGCCCTTCTACTCTTCTAACGAGAAGCATTTAGTTTAGAAATGTCATAGCCTAAACAAGTTTCTTCTTTTCTTCTTTCTCTTTTTTACTTTGCTTAATTGTTCTGATGTTATAATAAAGTTATGTATTTAGTGACGTGAAGTAACCTGGTTGTAACGAATGTCACCGATTTTAGTAATGGGGTGTTACCAGTTTTGTAAAGGGAAGGGTCGACATCATCAGTCGTAAGAGTATTATCAATGGGTGGTAACGACACGACTTAACATAAAAATGATTTGCAACATTCAAGAACGACAATCAAATAACAATCAACTCAAACTACCTTGTTCACATGTATAAAAGAATGATTTTTATTTAAGAAAATAATTATCGGATATTGTAGAGGGCGAATTAATCCTCTATTGTTGGTAGAGGAATAATGTCAATGGGTCGCTTGATCCTAATATGCCGAGATTATAATTTATAACCGATGTACATTTATATACGGTAATTGTTACGAGAGTAATGAGAAACAGATGAATATTGAAGAGGCATAGGAAAACATTACTTGTGTAATGATTCCGAGAGTCTCTTTGCGGGAGTACGAATGTCTTTAGCGGGTATGCAATACAGGAGCATGGTGTGACACGTCTGCATACCTTGGCGTCCAAGTTGAAAAAAGGGCGAGAAATATGAAGTGGATATGAAAGTGAGGTGTTAACGCTGTCACACGGCAAAGAATGATATTGCCAGAGTTAAAGGGAGATAATTAGGTTTATCTTAATATTACAAGTTTGTGTCCGTGTGTTTGCTTGTATGTGGCAACTCGGTTCCCGCAATATAGAGATGGAGTATGTTGTAATATCAGTAGTAAGAACCCCATCCAGTCCTCCTCCCATTCCTCTCCCATATCCCTTCTTCCAGTTTTGGACTCACAGTGAAGCAGTTCCAGTTAGTAGACTGTTTACGTATAGTATTTTTGAACATATTTCTATTTTACATAAAGTCATTCTTTTTTATGTTTTGTTCCCTGCAGATTCGTGAACATGAATATGACTTGTTACTTGACTCTGACATCAACACAAATAGTCACCATCAATGGTTTTATTTTGAGGTCAGTAACATGTCAGCAGACATCGAGTACAAGTTCAATATCATCAACTGTGAAAAATTGAACAGTCAATTCAATGCAGGTGAGAATGATTCTTTTAATTGCTTTTATAACATAAAGCATAAGAGCGTGTTATATTACAAAACTGAGCGTATGGAAACAAGAAAGGACAGATGAAAGGTTTAGTTCAAACTTTTATTGAAACTTGAAACGATCGTAGAAGGGACTGTTGAATTTGTCAGGATATGTCAGTGACGGTGGTGACGGAGCGTTATCAGGAATGCTGGTCAGCTGTTGAACAAAGACAGTGTCGATCAGCTGATGTTGTTAGGCTGTGCTGGTGTAGACGGTGGTGACGGGAATGTTTGTCAACTGCTTGAGATGAGGATGGCGGTGCGGCTGTGGTGACGGTGAACGGGGAGTAGTCTAGATAGCTGCTATGGATGTCGCTGATGTGAGGTTGTTGACAGTTGGCTGCTGCTGAGTTGCCTGGGGCTAGCTGCTGTTGCTGGTAATATTAGGTGAGTCGATGCAAATAAATATACAAATTACTCATCTAAAAGGATTCCAATAATACAATTTTCTGCCATTAAATCTTATTTTCTTTTTATTTCTTTTAGGAATGAAACCAGTCATGTTTTCCGTCCAAGAGGCTATGTTAGGGCGACCATTCTGGTTTCGGACTGGATCGAATATCTGTTATTATAAGAATTGTTACACTCGGACACGTACAAAATCTTATTTCACTGCCAGTTTCAAGATTACATTTCCACACAGTGAAGACATCTGTTATATGGCTTACCATTTCCCTTATACATATTCGACGTTGATGGTAAGTTTGTATTGACAAGGCCTTTTTATTTTATTTTTTTAATTACATTTTCACCCCAAACAAAGCACAATGCCACTTTGATTTTGATGTAGGGAGCTACTATCAGGAACATAAGTTGCAGGGATACTATGTAGGGAGTTGAGCAGCAAGATGAACTTCTGCATGTCAATACAGTTGAGAAAGCAGGTACTTTTAATAATGAACTCTCCACACACACACACACACACACACACACACACACACACACACACACACATAATATAATACAATTAGGTTATCAAAAAGTATATCTTTAACAAAAACTTATCAAGATAGAAAAAGCTCAATACTGTTAAGAGGAGCAATTAAATTTTTTTCTAACTCACGTTCACACCTAACAAGGCATATTGCCACTTGGGCGTAAGGGGCTACTATTTGGGACCATGCCTAGGATAGATTAACAAGATGTTGGTTTATGTTATATTTAAACTGCATATCAGTATAGTCGGGGAAGCAGGTAACAGGAAGGGAATTCCAAAGTCTAGCTGTTCGAGGGAAACTATTAGAGCAGAAAGCTTTCTGGCATTTAAGGACCTCAACATTGAAGGAGTGAGATTTTGTTGTTAAGCGGGTTTGTCAGGGATATGTACGTCAAAAAGGTGCAAATATGAGTTCATCAGAGCACATTCCACTAAAAATATCTGTAAAACAGGCACAGAGATGCAACTGTGGTGATGTGACAGGGGATGGAGCTTAGTTGACAAAGTGCGACCTATTAGATTATTATAACGTCAGAACAATGAGAAAAAAGTAAAAGAGAGATGGAAGAAAAGAAGAAACCTTGACAATAACATTGTGTCCGAGATGGGTATATTTGCTGATGATACAATGATCTATAGCATGGACAGGAGAAGAACAGATGTATATAAATCTAAAACAATTAATCTTATTAATTAATTAGTATTTATTTTTCACTATTTCTTACAGATATACTTGATATGATGTGATGTGTAGCGTTAGTATGCATGCGCCGTACAGACTTAAAAATAATGTTGGAAATTGGTGCGTTCGTTTGTTTGTTCATTCTGTTTGTCGTTCGTTTGTTATGAATCCCTACTGGCTATATTTTATGTTGAATAAAACCTTTTTGCTCATTTAAAAACGTCTTCATTTTCATTACAATACTACCTTTCAATTTTTTATTCTCATTTTCCATATACTTATCTCCTTCCTCGTAGTTATGTTACTTATAATTCTAATATTTTTTATTATTTTTCATTTTTCGAAGGTCGATACCTTATACTTATTATTTTATACCTACTTTTTATATTCCTTGATTTCTTATTCATTCTGATTTCAATCTAAATATTATTAAGCCAATTTATATCTATATTTAATTCTGGTCCTTCGCCTCTTTTAATGAGCAGCATTTAGCTTAGAAATATCATGGCCTAAAGAGATTTCATATTTTCTTCTTTCTCTATTTTACTTTTCCTTATTGTTCTAATGTAATAATAAAGTTATGTATTTAATAATATGGAGTGATCTGGTTGTAATGAATGTGCAGGGTCATCGGTTTTAGTAACGGGGTGTTACCAGTTTTGTAAAGGGAAGGGTCGACACCATCAGTCGTAAGAGTATTATCAATGGGTGCCAACGACACCACTTAACATAAAAATCATTTGCAACATTCAAGAACAACAATCAAATAGAAATCAAATAACAATCAAATAGCAATCAACTCAAACTACCTTGTTCACATGCACACTCGTGAGCAAAACAACATAGGCCAAACAATTTTATACATTTTATTGCACTAAAAATGCTATATTGAATAAAGAACAATTGGACAAGGAAACTTAGACGAGACTAATAACACAGAACAAGACATTTACTTTAATAAATGTTTAGGATGGAATCGCATTCCCTTTTGATTTTTTTATAAGAAAAATACTTTTAGACATGCTCTCAACCAAAGTGGAACACTGAAGAGGAGATGCTATTCCATTCGCTTTGCACAGCTTCCCACAATTTGTCATTGTTCAAAAAAGTTCTTCCGGCCAATGCACGAGATATTATGGACCAAATATTCTCAATTTGGTTTAAATTGAGGCTTTGACCTGGCCAAAACATCAAATCAATTGAATTATCAGAAAACCATTTTTTTGTGACTTTAGCAGTGTGTGCAGGGGCATTATCATGTTGAAAAATAATGTTCTGGAATATTCCTAGCTTCTGAATATTTGGTAACAGTCCTGTTTCTTATATTCGAATGTATTCTTTTGCATTGATTGACTTCTCACATCTAATAAGTTCCCCAACACCTACTGCAATAAAAGTTCCCCATACCATTATCCCTCCATTCCCGTGTTTAACTATCCATTTATGTAATTTGGTGAAAATAGTTCTTCAGTTCTTTGAATGCGCTGTCCAGGAACATCTCTAACAAGACAAAATCTTGATTCATCTAACCAGAAAACATTCCTGAACCAGTCTGTATCTTTCTTGCCATAATACGAGAAAAATCTCTTTCTATCATTGATGTTCTTCTTAGATAAAAATGGCTTCTTTGCACACCTTTTAGAAGAAAATCCCATTTCTTTCATTTGTCTAGATATTGTATATCTAGAAAGAGAATTTCCAGTCCGTTTTGAATTATTTACTATGGCCAACATAAGTTTTCTTTCGATCCTTCAAAATAGTTAATTTAAGCTTGTGGTCGTCCTTCAAAGTGGATGCTCTAGGACGACCAGATCCAGATTTCCTTTTTACCGAGCATTTGACTTTGAACCTTTGACCAATTCGCTTCACTACAGAAAGATGTTTTCACATTTTTTTTCTTAAAATATCAAAACTCTGCTTGTAAGTCATTTTGGACTGCCTTAATCCTGCAATTCGGTTTTTTATATCCTTGACAAAATGCGGTCTTACCATTTTTAGGATTAATTTTTCCACTTATTATTATATGCTATTAAAATAATGATCTGCAAAATAGAAATTTTCAGTTAAAATTAACAAAAATTCATGGAAAAATATTGAAAAATCGATTTCTTCCTTCTTTCACTTTTGGCCCCTTTTTTTTTTTTTTGCTCATGAGTGAATAAAAAATGATTTTTATTTAAAACAATAATTATCGGATATGGAGGAGGAGTATAAACTCCCTTTTCGCTCGCTTAGACCATATTAAAGTTAGTAAGGATAGTGTTCAGCAATGTGTGATTTAAGTTCATGTTTTTCAGAGAATGTCCATAAATATTTGGTAAATATTAAGTGAGCATAGTTCGAAATAAATCCTGTGCCAGGAAAAAGAAAAATTTTGAAAGAAATAGTTACTTGGTGAGGCAAAATTATCTGGTAAGATAATCGTCCATGTGCATTAATTCCAGTGCGTGCGAAATCCATGGTGAAAAGTTTAGTATACGTTCAGTTATACTGTACGATCTAGTTTCCATTAGCAGCCCTTCATGCCAGACTTTAAATATATCAAGGGCTGCAGCCCTGGCTTCATCCACCTTAGCCAATGCATGGTATATGCATTTAGAGATGACTGTTAAAATATCTGCAGTAGAACGACATTGCCTAAATCCATACTGTTTGTCAGAGAGAAGATTAGCTTTTTGCAAGGTGGTGGACTAGGAGTGTCAGAATTTACCATTAAAAAAGGAGTGATGATGTAGACTCGCTATCTTTCAAAGCTTATAACAATATGAATAATGTAATTTCAACCCTAATTTTTTTTTCAATAAAAGGTGCAAAGACCAAACTTTAAAATAATAAAAGGTTTTATCGAAAAGTATAGAATATTTTTTTGAAATCGGTTTTCTTTAAAAAAGATTTCATGAAATTCAACGAATTTTAACTTAATCTAAATATAATAAATATATATACATTAAAAAAAATCACTTACCTATATAAAATACTAATCAATGAATGCTTCCATTCTTCATTTATGAGAATTTCTCCATATTTATATTTTACATTCCATGTATTTTTTTAAATAAAAGAATTTTTTTTAAACAACTATTTGAAAAGACTGCCATTACGTAAGCATTAACTGGTGTTAGCAAACTGGTGTTTCTTCCTGTTTTGAAATACGGATGGATAAAAGGACGTAAAAACAACACCTACACGTTAGCTGTCAAGTCTTGTGCATGAAGAAGTATGTCTCACCGTAGTTGTAAATAATCACATTTTACTTATCAGTTTTTGCCTTAAAAAAAAAAACAAAAAACACTCGACGAATTTTTTCTTTTTTTTTTTCTTTTCTCCAAGAAATACATGAGTTTTTGATTTAATATATTTTATTTCTTCTTTATGGAGTGAATTTTTTTTTAAATATCTAAAAAAAAAAATTGAATGAAATAGAAAAAATTGTAATTCTACGACATTTTCTGGACAATATAACAAGATTATCAGGTTTCACTTAAAAAAAAACAAAAAATTCCACATGGTTTTTAAAAAAAAGTTTTAAACTTTGGACTTTACAGGTAAATTTGCAAATAACTATTCTTTTTTTGTTTTAAATTAGCTTATTTTATTTATTGATCTTTTATCTTCAATTTTTAATATATAAATTTGAGGTGAGAAAATGATATTCATTTGAATAGACATTTCAAAATGGGAGGGGGTTGAATAAAAAAAAACGCTTGTCTAGAATATTATATTCAGTTTATTGGAAAGAGCATAAAATTTCACATTGAACCTGAAAATATCGTAAAAATTGAACCATTAGAAAAATTTTGATAGATTTTTAAAGTTTAAAAATTGAAAAAAATTTAATTTGTAAAATTCAGTTGATTTCATTACGTAAAAAACATAGCTGCATGAACGCGCGCAGGCACTTTGTAAACACTGTTTTTTAAAAAATAAAAAATAATATTTTTATTATTTTAACTTTAATAGTTTATTTTGGAAGTATATCCCATAAAGAAAATAAACAATTCACTTTAAAAAGAGAAATTACGAGTTTTTTTAAAATATTTTATTCGCAGTTTTGTGTTAGGTGTGTCAAAAATTCCCCCAAAATTCTGACACACCAGTGGTGGTGGTGGAGTGGTGGACTGGTGGAGTGTGCACTACTGCACTAGTGCTTGATTGATATGACAATAACACTTTATGATGCTATAGGATAATGGAAAAGGTTAGTAATAAGCGAGGAATGGGTGTTTAATTGTTTTTAAAATTTTAAATTTAAAGTAAAACCCAAAATTTCTAGTTGAGTTCAAGTGGAAAATTTCACAACCGTAATGTCAACATATTGTTACCATATTACAGCCGGTGTAAAAACAAATGCAAAGGTGCAAGGGGAATAACTCTTATTCACTAAAACTTTAAATTTAATTCATCATATTCTGCGTTATTCCCCTTTTATATGAGTTTTTTTTTTCAGTTGTACGACGATGATTAGCAAATATTTTTGGTAGGCTAGGACAGTAGTTCCTAACCTCTTTACATGGCGGCACACTGTTGAGTTAAAAAATTTTTTTTCGCAGCACATCCATTAGTAAAAATAAATATTGCTCAATGTAGCCTGGTTGTCCCACTGAAGACTTAACTGCAAAGAGTTGCTTTTTAGGGTATTACCCCCAACCTCCCCACGTTAAGAACGGCTTTCGGAATAAACACCCCCAACCTCCTCATGTTAAAAAGGGCTTTCGGAATAAACACCCTTTGCAGGTAAATCTTCAGTGGGACAACCACTTCTATTCTATTCATAAAACCTTTTTGCAATTAAAAAAACAAAAAAAATATAATAAGAATTTTTATTCACATAAATCAACATATCCTGTATTCAATATCTGGTATAGCATAATAATGATAAATATCAATTAGACAGTTGGGCTTGGTGTTTTTTTAACTACTGCTGCTATAAGTGGGCTACTGTGAGAGAGACACACTCTTAACTCTTTTTTCATATTTTAAAGTTTTTGACATAAAAAAAAAAATTAAATATTATTTAGCTAAGAAAATTCTAGTTCATGTAGGTACAAAGTTGAAAATTGCAGATTTTGATGGCTTTTTTTCGCTTAGAGTTGGATACTCTTTCATAACAAAAATCCAAAAATTGTCTAATGGCAGTTGTGTGTTTGAGACCAAGATCACTGGAAAGACTTGCTAATTCTTCTTCTTTATATAACAAAAAATTGGAAAGGTTGATGACAGAGAAGTGTAATCATGTCATCAGCATACTAATATACCGTGGCCTAGGAGGATGCTATGATGATGAATAAACACTATTCGCCTCCCTTCTCCTAAAAGAGAAATTAATGTTTGAGAGGATGATATCATGCCAACAGAATAGATAATAAAGTACAATCCCTCCCCTCATCAAAAGCTAAAATAAAAAGGAAAAAATAACCCTAAGAAGATGGTATCGTCAGAAACGAACATATGCTATACTCACCTCCCCCCTTCTATCTGGAAAGAATGAATAAAATATACTACACTATCTCCCAAAGGAGGAAATAAAGCCTAGGAGAATCTTTTCCTCCCTCTAAAAAGGAGGTGGTAATGGTTGGGAGGATGGTATCATGATGAACTACATTACCCTCATATGAAGCAGCTAATGGCTGGTAGTATAACAATAGAACAGATACAATGTCCTATCATAGAGGAGGTAATACCTGGGAGGATACCCCTATAAAAGGCGAAGGTAATGCTTGTGAGTATGGCAACGTGGAAACAGAAAAGATAATATGCTACTCTCCTTCTTTCTAAAAAGGGAGAAGATAAGTCCTGAGAAGATGATCTCAACAACACAGCTATTACATTACACCATTCTTCAAAACAGAATGTAATACCTGGGAGGTTTACCAAAACCCCGAAAAAAGAGGAGATAATTCCTGGGAACAAAACCGATACTACACTACCCATTCTCAAATATTATTTTTATAGTTTCTTTGGCCTTTCAGCCAAGATTAAAGTAGTTCCCACTTTCAATTTTATTTTTTTCCTTGGCCTCCTCCAAATTGTATCAATCTTGGAAAGATATCACCGATTCACCAAATTCTATACCTCCATTTTTTTTTCACACTTAGATCCCACTCCCATTTAGGAATCCGCCTGCTTGTTTTCAATTCTAAACAGACTTGAAAACAATAAGTGATCTACGATTTAGAAAAGCTTAGGAGAGTCTTTCTAACTAATTATTTTTTGCTTTTCTCTTCTTTCCCCATTTTCATTTTATTCTAATAATTATCATCACGCATCACCTATAAACCACTGTCATGACCCAACCTGCTGCCACAGCTTCTGTACCCAATTCCAGCCCCGGATTAATAGAAATCACTGCCTTTACCAAAGCGATATAGGCTCTCCTAGTGGACAGACCTTCATGCCCCAGATGCAACCTTCGAGACCTACGTCGATCGCAATGATGCAGATCTGCCTCATGATCTGCTTGGTGTTACTATCACCATCATTTCACGGAGAAGCCACACAAATGTAAGAAATCGTGCAGCTACACAAAATCAAACCATTTAAACGGGCAAACTGGTGGGATTATGTGACAAATTCCACCTCATCTCTCCAGCTGTGTTGCCTGCTATATATATATCTGATACACTTTCTTGTCGGAAATTCCTTGTAGGTAGTAGTGCTGCTGTTAGTGTATTCCTCCTACACAATACGACAATACAGCAGCAGACTTATTTCCTCCTGTATCAGAAAAAAACGCTATGTGATATACAAATATCTGTACGTGATGTTAGCCAAGCTAATCAAAAAACTTGATTCCAGTAAAGCAACCGGCTCTGACGGTATTCCAATTATAGTACTCAAAAAACTTCAACCAGAACTAGCGCCCATACTTACAAAACTGTTTAAACTTTGTCTTAAGGAGACAGTATGCCCTGTATTTAAGAATCCAGGTGATCGTTCATCCTCCTCTCAGTACAGGCCAATAAGTCTCCTGTGCGTCATGAGTAAGTTGCTAGAATCTGTGTTAAATACAGAAGTCATCAACCATCTCAGCAAAAATAACCTTCTTAGTGGCACACAATATGGTTTCCGTTCTGTTAGATCTACAGCAGATGTGCTTACAGTTATATCTCATAGGATTAGCGAATCTCTTGACGGAGGCAACCTTTCTAGGGCAATTGCTCTTGACATATCAAAAGCCTTTGATAGGGTATGGCATAAATGTTTACTTCACAAGATCTCCAGCTATGGTATAGCTGGAAATGTCTTCTCAATTATTAAATCATTTCTCTCTGATAGGTTCATAAGAGTAGTAGTTGATGGGCAAAAATCAGAAGCTCACAGTATTAATGCAGGAGTCTCTCAGGGGTCCATCTTGGGCCCAACTCTTTTCCTGATCTACATTAGTGATCTTCCAAATCACATCCTTACATCATTCGTAGACATTTATGTTGATGAAACTGCCATCTATGGTAGCACATCTAAAACACTAAATGACCAAGTTCTCTCCGATTCTCTCTCTTCTGATCTTGAGCACGTGGTACAATGGGGAAAGGAGTGGCTGGTAACTTTTAATGCATCTAAAACCAAGCTTCTCTCTTTACATCATCAGCGCTCTGATCCCCATCTGGCATCAATTAAAATGAATGGCTCTCGTCTTGAGGAGGCCTCAAGTTTTGACAAGCTTCTGGACTTGACCTTTACTCCTAATGTTAAATTGAACACGTACATCAAGTCTGTTGCCAAGGCCGCTGGAAAAATGGTGGGATCCTTCTATCGATCCAGTAGATATCTCACTGCTGATGCAATTCTCTATCTATATAAGAGCCAGGTACGTCCAAGGATGGAATATTGTTGTCACAACTGGGCAGGAGCTGCTAGAAAGCATTTGTCCTGCCTTGATAGAGTTCAAAATAGACTTTATAGCCTCGTAGGAGATGTCCTTTTACCTTCGCTGCAACCTCTATCTCACAGAAGAGATGTTGCGAGTTTGTCTCTATTTTATCATTATTTTCATGGAAAGTGTTCAACTGAGCTTCAATCTATGGTACCCCCTCGCCAAACTTTCACAAGAAACACTCGTCTAGCTGGAAACACTATTAATAATTCCCCCCACTCTTTATCTGTGCCTAAACCTAAACGTAGATTCCATGAACAAAGCTCTTAGAACTGTACGCCTGTGAAATTGTCTTCCGTTTTCCTGCTTTCCAGCTGACTACAATATGGTTGTCTTCAAGTCTAATGTAAACAAGTTCTTGATGAGCCGTTCCACTTAACAAATTTACCAAATTTCCATTACTAACAATTACTATATTGTGCAATTGACTACTGTACACTCTTAACCCTTATCCTCAAGTGGTCTCTGGGCCTTGATAAGTGGTTATGCCCATGTAAAAAAAAAGACTCCTTTTTGCTACAAGCCATGAATGGCAGTTCTATCCGAATCTTTGGTTCCTCATCACTCACTTTGGATCTCAGACTTTGACACCGTTTTGCATGGATCTTCATCATTGCCAACGTAAAGATACCTATACTTGGCGCTGATTTCCTTTTCACACTTTCAACTTTCCGTTGCTCTAAAAATCCATTGTTTATCCAACACAAGGACATCTCTTTCTGTCCACTGCGGTATGCTTTCCTGTGACACACCGAGTATCTACACGGCAAGTCCATCAAAAGCAATTTTTGCAGACTTGTTGAACGAATTTCCTGAGCACCCTTTTCTCACGTAGAGAATATAAAGCATCAAGTGACATATCATATCACAACTCCCATGTATGCAAAGCCTCGATGATTAAGCCCGAAAAATTTAGCCCTGGCCCACTCAGAATTTCAACATGATGGATCTTTGACATAAAACATCCTTCAAGCAGCCCATGGTCATCCCCACTTAACATGATACCCAAGAAATCTGAGGGAAACTGGAGACCCTGTGAAGACTACCGAGCTCTCAATGCAGCAACTGCTCACGACAGGTATCTGATTCCACATCTGCGCGATTTTTCTGCATCCTTATCTGGTGCTACAGTTTTTTTGCATATCGATTTAGTTGTTTAAATTCTCGTCGCCGAGGAAGACATTCCTAAGACACTGATTTGCACTCCTCTCGGACTATTCGAATTCACCTGCCCACCTTTTGGACTGCGTAATGTCGCCCAGACATTCCAAAGATTTATTGATAAAGTCCTTCATGGACTACCCTTCATCTTCACTTACGTTCGTTCTTATTATCTGCATATAAATACATTTATGTAAACTAAAAATTTTAATCAATTCGTGACATCTTAAGTGTAAATGTGGTATTGTGGTGACTGAGGTGATTCTAGTTAAGAATAGGATAGACACTTTTTATCACTTTAGACTACAGATGATCCATTTTTCCCCCCACACCTTTGATGGCCTTATGCCTAATTTTTAAAAATATAATTTTTAAAATATTTTTTCCAATAAATAGTTTGAAGTGTAGTATCTGTTCTCGGCATGCCACTGACAACAAACGTCTTATTATCGATGAAACTATTGCATGTTTATAAAAATTTGACAATAACAATTATAAATTTATATTACAGAATACTAATTTATTAGAAACTGTTTTAAAAATACATATGCAAATTAGGAATACCTGGCTTTATTTGTGAGCATTTGCAAATTACTATGTATACGGCATTACAAAATATTTTGTTGTATTATAGAATTAAAGAAGCATATGATGTCATGGATTATACAGTTTGTGCACCATATATGAAGGACTTGTTGGAACAAAATTCAAGAATAGGTAATCCATCTGACATTAGAACAGTATACAGTATATGGTACAAACAGACTCAACTCAAAGAACCAAAAGAACTCAAAGAAGCAAAAAATATGCTTTCTCTGCTGCCAGTGCAGGAAAAGAACAAAATGCAAGAAGTGTGGCATGTTTTATGGAGATGGACGAGATAAGCCGCGTGAAGTGGTTAGATTTTGCTTAACATAAATGGCCAAATTCTAAGAGAAATGAGTCAGTATTTCGCTCATGCTTGATGAATAAACTTTCATCAGCAAAAGATGCACATGCGTATGGAACAAAATGTTGATCAAGGAAAAAATTCACCTTGCAAAGAATTCCAGTGTTTTGAGCCATAATTCTCTAAACTTTATAGAACAAACTATCTCAGCTAACGAATAATCAAACGCAAATGGCAGGGGAAGAATTTTACCTTAAGCTGATTCTAAAATCTCATGCCATCTCACCTGATCATATAGTGTCTGAATGATTGGAACAGGTGTGCGAAATATGTGGTGTTCATAATGTCAAGCGTATCTTATCACTTGGGTTTAGAATTGGTGCTCTGCCAGTAAACCGATGGTTAATCCATGACCAGAAAAAGAATTTAAAGCAGGTGTAAAAAATTCTCCTCATGGCTTTTGCACTGAACCTTTTGTTGTATTTGACAAGTTTGTTTCGCCATTTGTGCCCCAGGGAAACTGTGGACGAATACTTGGGTGACTTACAGAACCTGGCACATCTAATCAAAGAAAACCCATCCGATTGATGACTCAGTTGCGCTTTTGTGTTAGGACTCCCTGGTTCAGTTAGAAAAGTTGAAATTAAGGTTCACCTTTAAACTGCTGAATACCATTAAATGTTCGTGCAAAAAGAAAAAGTTCTTTTTTTTGCAATGTTCTCGGCACTCGCAAAAACGACAATCATTTTCTTTTCCTGTTTTGACGTTTGTAGAAAATCGATATTTTTTCATCCCACTGACACACAAATTAAGCGTACGTGCAAACGACTCTGAGTCCAAAAAAAATAATGTTCTCACCAATGAAAGAAATACCAGCTTTTATATATGCTTAAATTTGACCGCATCTTAATTTGCATATGTCACCTTTTCGTTTTCTATCAGTCAGGTTTTGAGTTTGAGTGTCGATGACTTTTTACAATACACACACGTCACCCTTGGACACTTGTTTCCATGACCATTGTCACAACAACAATTGCATAAATCCTCAAGGATGGAAAACATGAACGTGTGGTAGATTCTTTCTAGGTCTTGAGCTCTCATAAAGTAGAGTTGGATGAGCCTGTTGCAGCAGCAGTAAAAAGATACAGGATTATTCGTGTGACTATGGACCCACCTTTAACCCATAATCAGCAGGTGTAGAAGTCCCAATCACTTTGCCAGAGACTGTCGGCAGCCTGGGGGCAAAGCAAGAAAAGCGCTCCCAAAGAGAGTTATCGGTGCCAGCAACAAGGATGTTGCATCAAGGTGTTCAGGAAATGAGGCAAGGGACAAGACGCGAGCACTACTCTCTCTCTACATAAACTAATAGTAGTAGTCCCCACAATAAAAGTAAAAAATCAATGGACTAAATTGGATAGCGTTAGTGGATTCTGAGTGCTCTTCATCTGTTGTGAGTGGGTTGCTATGCCAACCAAAAGTGTGTGTGTGTATATATATATAATGTGCATATAGAAGAACACAGTTTAAGATTGCAAATTATACTTTACTAAATATTACTAAATCTGTTAACCGGCCATGGAAGATTTCGTTATGCCAATTCTGCTATCCCTAAGTGAAAAAACTTTAACAATCCAGAATAATCTTTCTTCCTTGACTGCTTGCAAACAGGCTCTTTCTACAAACTTGGATTACACAGATTTTGGATTTTTAATTTTGATCTATTTTTCAACATTATAAATCTGACTTCTTCTTATGAGAACATTGACTGTTATGATCATTTTGTCTTCAAAATACATAACCACTCCATATCCTTTCATCTGGATCATATAATGCAGTTTCAATTTATGCCAATATCAGCAAATTCATAGCCTCATTATTTGCTAATATCTTCATTTGATCATTTCATATCTTCTGATGAGAAGAATGCATTTCTTTGAAACTCTGCGGATTAAGGACTTATTTGACCATCCTGTCAAACAATAAATTCATGTAACATATAATTTAAAGTCTTAAATTTTGTCCTTCTATGACAAGCTCTATGTTTCCTATTTTGATTTTATTGAGCTTTTTTATTTGGTTGAGATTACTATATAAATATTAATATTTATATTCGCTTTATTTTTACAGAAGCTTTTGGCTTGTAAACTTAATTTTTATTTCTTGATTTTATAGGAGGTTGCCTGGCTTTGCCCGGTGGTAAAATTTGAAGAAATATTATATTTCAATTAATGCAAAATTCTTATTTATTATAAACAGATATACTGTAGGTATTAAACGTAACATTAAATTCCTAAAGAAAAAAAAAATGAAGTAAAAAAAAAATAACAGAAAGAAACTGAGACATGTGCATGCAAGTATTATGTTTTTTCTAAACGGGTCACTTCTTGTAAGTAAAAAAAAAAGTACTCGAACTGAGATCGAAATCAAAACCTAAAAACAGTGTGTCAAGTGTGATAACTATTAGACCAGCTTGCCACGATCTTAAAATGTTTTTAAACCTACTTATTCTTAACATAAGGAAGCTGTTATGACCGCACATGCACAGCCGTGAAACAGTTGACAAACAGATAAAAATGCGATGATACCTCAAGTACCAATTTTTCTATTTTGAGCTCTTAGCAGCCCTTTTTTCCAGATGAAAACCAATTAAAAAAGTTTTCCCCATGTCTGAATACTCAATATACCAAATTTCAAGTTTGTAGATAAAAAATTCGTTGAGCATATAGGTTTAGAAGTGTCTTCACACACACACAAATTTTCACTTAAATATATATGCAGTGAAAAGTATTAAGATTGTACATCTCAAAACAAGAATAGTTTTAAGGCTCCCGAAATTCATACGAGAATTGCTTGCAAAGATTAATGGCATAACAGATAAAGTATGAGTATAAATTCACTTCTAAGTAACACTTTTCTGGAAGTTCAATGTTCATTCCTCAATGCGAGCAATACCAAGTATACAATTATGAATTAAATAAAACTTCTAGTCAGTTATGGCTGACGGAACAAGAGCATGCTACCCCCAATGGATTAGATAAATTGTTCTGTTTGAAATTTTGTGCAGATTTTCAAGTTTGGCAGAAAAATTTTCGGTGTTTGACAAGATACACCTGAAGAAAGTCGTAGGTTAGATTGGTCGTTTCAATATGAAAATAAAACTCATGATGAGAACAATAGTCCAAAGAATCATAATAATAAAACATTTCAGCATGTAATTGTGTCTTCAAAGTATACAAAAACAAAAACAAAGTAAAACAAACTTTGATGAACATCTCTGTTTAAAGTTAGGTTATATGTTTACATCGTATTATTTGGATTCATCGGACTACTGTTCTCATCTTGAGTGTGATTTTCACAACGTTTCGGTCGATGTGACCTTCGACCTACATAATGTGTATCTTGTCAAACTTGGGAATGTTTCTGTCGAAATGGAACCATTTATTTACTTCACATGGGTAGCATGTTTTGTTCCATCAGCCATGACTAGATAGTGGTCCTAAATAATTAGTAATTGTGTTTGTCGGTTGCTCATACTGAGAATTGAACTTTTAACCTTCAGGAGAATATCACTTTTACTATTGATTTTTCCAAGTATTCTAACCACTGCGCCATGAGTCCTTGTTTGAAATTCCGTCCAAATTCCTGCATTCGACAGAAACATTCCTAAGTTCGACAAGCTACACCTGAAGAAGGTTGGAGGTTACATCAACCGAAACGTTGTGAAAATAACACTCAAGATGATAATAGTAGTCCGAAGAATTCAAATAATACAAATAACCAATCCTCATCTCAAAAATTCAGAAACGTCATATGTTACACGTTTATATATTTGCATGCACAAGATTTGCTCCTAAACTAATTAAACGATCATTAAGAATTTTGGAACACAGCTAGTAGGAGTTAAGGGTCCTAATGTAGGCTATATTTAGTTTTACTTTTACAGAAAAATCACATCACTTTGCTATTGTATTTTCCTAGATGCTGCAAAGCTTTCTACTCTAATAGTTTCTTCCCCTCGGATTGCTAGACTTTGAAATTCCCTCTCTGTTTCAGAAGTTTAAATGTAATGTGAACAAACATCTCGCTGCTCAACTTCCTACATTAGACACGATTCCAAATAGTAGTTCCTTATGTTCCAATTGCAAATATGCCTTGTTTGGGGTGAGAAAGAGTAAAATAGAAAACCGTAATCTCCCTCTGCCAAGCCAGCAAGACCTCCAAAAAAAATCATGATGTTGGGATATTTCTGCAAAGGCGTTTTACACTTAGCAGTTGAAACAAGTAAATTGAAAATAGGACAACATCAATCAATTTTTTTTTTTTTTTTTTTTACATCCTACTTCTGCTGACCATTCTACTTCACAAGAAATTCTCTAGAAAAGTCCCTTCTTATTAATGTTTTCCCGTTTTAAAATAAATAAACAAACATACTTGGCTGTTTTATAGAATAACAGAATATTTTAAAACTGGTAGGCATTAACCGGAAGGGAGTTTTTCAGGGCATTCATCATGAAGATAAACATTTAACCAAAACCGGAAGTAAAAAATAAGCAAACAAAAGAACATGCGGAACTTGGAGATAGCCCTAAATTCTTTTATAATTCTTCTTTTACAGACTCATATAAAAACATGGGAAGAAGATATCGACACTAGTGAAGTGTTATACAAACACCAAACCCTGTGCGAGACCCTCAGTGGGAACGCCGTACCTCTGATCACCATTACAGCTGCCAACACGGACAACCAATCAACACAAACTTCCACCTTATTACAAGGTTAGCTCTTTTTTTTCCTATGTATTTAATTACCAGCAAGAACAGAATCTAAACGATGCCTAACATCTATTTTTTTTTTTTTTTTGATGTAAAATAATATGCAAAGAAGAATTATTTTCCTTGCCCCAAAAAAGAAAGAGTTATGTGTCCGGTTTTAGAGATAAACAAAAGTTCCTCACAAATACTAACATGATTATTTCGTACCCAACGACTTCTAAGTCATTTTCCAATCTGTAAATTTGTTTCATAAATGTGTTAAGTTGTCTTGTAATGTTGCAGTAACAAACAAGCAATAAATAAATCCGGTCAACATTTTTTTTGTTAACACCAGCATTTATTAACATTACTCTCGCTGCCACATATCCATCTAACCTGGCTTGCATTTTTCTTTCTTCTGACCGCACATTGACCACAGCCTTCCCATTCTTACCTTCACTTTACACGTCCGTCTCCTTCATCAACGACTTTGTTTCTCCCCAACCACGTGGTGTCCTTTTTTTTTCTTTTTCTTCAGATGCAAGCCCAGGCACACTTACCAATTTACATACGCATTCAAACACTTCTCCTGCTGCTAATACAATCACTTGCCATCCTTCCTTCGGCTGCTGCTGCTATTTTCATACACACTCATATGCACTCTGTTACAGTTGTATGATTCCTTTGGCTTTCGTAGATGTCATCTTGGAGCATCTTTGAACCACAGCAACATTTATTATGAATAGAAAAGTGTGGAGTTGAATGTAATAGTCAAAGACACAAGCGCCCATGTGTGTGTGCCTTGTGTGGCTGTACGACTTACCTTCAGGTAGGATCTGAGAGAGATTAAAGATGGTGGCCATGGCTTTATAAGCTGTGGCCTCGTGGAATTGCATGAGATAACACCACCCACTGCACACATGCAAATGAAATGCAGTCAGTTTTTTTTTAATAAAACGCCTGTTGGTAGAGGTGAGGGAGACAGATGTGTGCTGGAAGTTGAGAGAAAATTGTGAAGAGGAGGAGGAGGAGGAGGAGGAGGAGGAGGAAATACAGTGATGAATTCTGTGAACTTTTTTTTCCCCCAAAATACCAGCCCATTTAACTGCAAAAAGTGACTGTTTAAGTGCAAGAAAGAAAACGAAGAATATATGCATATGTATGCCTGTATATAAAATGTAAAATTTTAATATGAATAGAGGTGTAAAGGCTATTGTTTTAACGAAGGAAGAAACTGAAAGGAATATATATATGAAACCTGCATATAAAATGGAAAATACAAGAAAACATTGAAATAATAAAAGAGTCACCAGATAGCAAGTATGGCCTAAAGCATAAACAAAGTTTTATGAATGAAAAATGGAGAAATACGAAATAGATGTTTTGAAACTAAAGTCGCCAGCAATCATTGCAAAAGGATTAAAGAAAATGCAAGAGAGCTATGTTTAGTCCATCAAATCCAAAGTATAAGCACAGAGACTTGTTTCCTATGATTTTTGGTGAATAACAAACAAGGTTCTGAACAGATTTGAAACCTCTATCCCGACCATCATCAATGGACCTGAGGTGATTATATCAACATTTGACAAAGCCAAACATTTTGACAAGAACTTTGCATCAAACTCAACCCTGTGCAACCAGTACCATTTATCTCCAGAATTTCCTCCCAAGACCGAAAATAATCTGAGCGATTTCCACATATCTGTTTAAGAACCCTGATGCCAGGAAAGCAACTGGTCCCAAAAATATTCAAGTCATAATACTCCAAAGCTGCTACTGGAACTAGCACCCATTCTTGCAAAGCTGTTCAATCGGTGCCTAAAGGAGAAATGTTTCCTAACATCTTCGAAAAGCTCATTAGTCTGTCCGGTATTTAAAAATACGGGAGATCAGTTTTCTGTATCTCAATATAGACCAGTTGTGTATGTTATGCATTAGTTACTTGAATTCATGTTGAATAAAGAAATTATCAACTTCGTCAAGTGTCCGGTCTGGTCTTGCAAACGTTGACGATCATGGCTCTCCATTCTTCCCTGTTCTTGGTCTTTCTCATGAGCTCATTGTTAGTGACCTCTTTATTCATTGCAAATTTGCTTAAATTGTCTGTGAATTTTGTGCATTGTCTTCCTCATATACAGAATTGTCAATTACCTCAACAAAAACAACCTAATCAATGACAAGCAATATGGTTTCTATCCAGCAAAGTCTACAGCTGACGTACTGACTGTAATTTTATATAGGATCAGTGAATCTATCAATGGTGGTTTCCTCTCTAGAGCAGTAGAGATATCAGAGGCATTTGATAAGGTTTGGCATAAACAAAATTTCCAGCTATCGGAAAATGTCTTCTCAACCATCAAATATTTTCTCTCCGATAGGTTTATACAAGTAGTCATTGATAGCAGATATCTGAAGCTCAAAGTATCAATGCTGGCATGCCTCAAGGGTCCATCCTGGGATCAACTTTCTTCCTTATCTTAATCAATGATCTCCCAAATCACATTCTAAGTTCATTCATTAACATATACACAAACGACACTACTATCTATGGCAACACTTCTAAGATTAGCAATGACCAAGATCTCTTTGAGTTTCTCTCTCCCCTGACCTTCAGCAAGCATGGGATGCAATGGAGCAAAAGGTGGCTGGTTAATTTTAATGCATTCAAAATCAAGTTTCTATTTTTTTCACCGTAAACGTTCTGATCCCTACTTAGTCCCAATTGATATGAATAGCTCTAGTCTCAAAGAAGCTCCTTGCTTTGACCTTCAGTCCTAACCTGAAATAGTAAACTTCAAATCTGTTGCCAAGGTTGCTGCAAAAATGGTTGCCTCATTCTATGGCTCTAAGAGATATCTTACTCCCGATGCAATCCTTTACTTTGCCAGATATGCCCTAAAATGGAGTAATGTTGCTGCCCAGAACATCATATCCTATCTTGACAAAGTTCAAAACCGGCTTTTAAACTACGTAGATGATGCCCTTTTCTCCTACATACAACCGAATAGACATTGTAAACCTGTCTCTACTCTATTGTTATTTTCATGGCAAGTGCTCGGTCGAGCTTCAATCTGTGCCACCTTCCTTACCAAACTTTCACAAGAAGTACTCGTCTAGCTACAACCACTACCAACAATTTCACACACTCTCTATCTGTACCTAATTTAAACCCAAATTTCTCCAACAAAACATATTTCCTAGAACTGCCCACTTGTGGAACTCTTCCACTGTGCTGCTTTCCAGCTAACTACAACATGGTCGTCTGCAAATTCAATGTAAACAAGTTCTTGTTGAACCATCCCCTTAAATAATCCAATTTTACCCAACTTAAACAATTAACTATTACTATACTATTGTCTTTGTGACCACATTACACTCATCATCCTTGGGTGGCCTATGGTCCTTCATAAGTTGTGACCCTATTGTTAAAAACAAAGTACATCTCCATAGGTCAACATGTGTTTGTGTAAAGAAGTTGATTGAATACTAGTTACAAGTCAATATGCTCATAGTGTATTGGACAGCATGGCATTGTGTATGTGTGTGCGTTTACCTTTGCTCTTGTTAGTATGTCTATGCGATGTGTGCAAATGATGAAAGTTTGATTATGTGAGTCATTGAGTTCTTTCGCTTTGCCACCCTTGGTGGGGGGTGGCGAAGGTATAGTGTGAGTGTTGAGTAAACGTCATTAGGTTCTTTTAACTTGGCCGGCTGGTGGAGTTTCTCTAAAACTTATTTTCCTGACCAGGTCTTATAGCAATTTCTATGTTCGCACTAGCTTACTACATTCACGTATAGGTGCCACGCTTTGAAGTTTGGAAAGATTTACATTGGTTGAAAATATTTTGAATTAACACATTCATGTTAAAATCTGCTAGATTTAGGAAGTGATGAAGAGAACAAATGTCTTTCACATTTCATATTCCATCCTTTGATCAGTTTTGGTCTAAAGCCGGCTTCAAAACCTATTAGGTGATGTCCTTTTCTCATACCTGTAACCAATTTTTCCACTCTCTAACTGTGCCTAAATCTAAATGCAGATTCCATAAACAAAGCTTTTTTCCTAGAACTGCCCACCCGTGGAACTACAATATTGTAGCCTTCAAGTTCAATGTAAACAAGTTCTTGTTGAACCGTCCTCTTAAATAATCAAATTCTACTATACTTAAACCAACAGCGATTACTGCACTACCACCTTACATTCATTATTATTTGCCAGTGGCTTTCAAGCCTTGATAAGTGATGACTCGCTTGTAAGAAAAAAGACAGCAAAAGAAGTCATTATTAGACATAAATGTTTTTATCCTCTTCTTGTATCTATATTAATAAGAAAGATTTGTATCTGCCTGGTTATATGCTTACTATCGTTTGGAAGTGCCTGAGAAAAGTGTGTGCGTGCTCTCACTGGACATCCGATAAAGTACAAAAATGCACTTGTCCAGGAGTGATTTAAGGAAGATACTGGAACCATTTGTTAAAGGCTTCATAGGTTGTTCTTAGTTTGTGTCGACGTTATCGTTCAAGTTCGTATTTTTGTTGGGTGCGTATCGGCGATCGTTCTGAATAAAGTGTTTTCTGGCATTTTCTTTTCTTTTTTTTTAAACTTACAGCTATAGATTCTTTTTACAAACTTACAGCTGCAGTTTTTTTGACACACCTATGGCTACAGTTATTTGGGACATTCTTAAAGTTACAGATTTTTTTTTACAAATTACAGCTACGAATTTTTTGACATACTTACAGCTACAGTTTTTTTGACATACAGCTACATTGTTTTGGACATACTTACAGCTACAGTTTTTTTGACATGCTTATAGCTACAGTGTTTTTGGCAAACTTACAGCTACAGTGTTTTTGGCATAATTGCAGCTACAGTTTTTTTTACATACTAATAGCTACAGTGTTTTTGACATACAGCTACAGTGTTTTTGACATACTTAGAGTTACGTTTTTTTTGCATACTTACAGCTATAGTATTTTACATACAGCTACAGTATTTTTGACATACTTAAAGCTACAGTTTTTATTACATACTTAAAGCTACAGTTTTTATTACATACTTACAGCTACAGTTTTTTGACATACAGCTACAGTGTTTTTGACATACAGCTACAGTGTTTTTGAGATACTTACAGCTACATTTTTTTTACATACAGCTACAGTTTTTGACATACAGCTACATTTTTTTGGCATACAGCTACAGTTTTTTGACATACAGCTACAGTGTTTTTGACATACAGCTACAGTGTTTTTGACATACAGCTACAGATTTTTTGACATTCAGCTACAGTTTTTTTTACTTACAGCTACAGTGTTTTTGGAATACAGCTACAGTTTTTTGACATACAGCTACAGTGTTTTTTACATACAGTTACAGTGTCTTTGACATACAGCTACAGATTTTGACATAAAGCTGCAGTTTTTTTGACATACAGCTACAGTGTTTTTTACATACAGCTACAGTTTTTTTGACATACAGCTACAGTGTTTTTGACATAGAGCTACAGTGTTTTTGACATACAGCTGCAGTGTTTTTGACATATAGCTACAGTGTTTTTGACATACAGCTACAGTGTTTTGACATACATCTACAGTTTTTTTGACATACAGCTACAGTGTTTTTAACATACTTACAGCTACAGTGTTTTTACATACTTACAGCTACAATTTTCTTTTTACATACATCTAATGTTTTTTTTGACATTAAGCTACAGTGTTTCTGACATACAGCTACAGTTTTTTTGACATATAGCTACAGTTTTTTGACATACAGCTACAGTGTTTTTGACATACAGCTACAGTTTTTTGACATACAGCTACAGTTTTTCGACATACAGCTATAGTGTTTTTGACATACATCTACAGTGTTATTGACATACTTACAGCTACAGTGTTTCTGATATACTAACAGCTAAAGTGTTTTTACATACTTATAAATACACTTATTTTGATATACTTACAGCTACAGTTTTTTTGACATACAGCTACAGTTGTTTTTGCCTTACTTACAGCTACAGTTTTTTTGACATACAGCTACAGTTTTTTGACATACAGCTACAGTGTTTTTGACATACAGCTACAGTGTTTTTGACATACAGCTACAGTTTTTTGACATACAGTTACAGTGTTTGTGACATGCAGCTACAGTTTTTTTACACAAATCTAAAGTTTTTTTGACATAAAGCTTCATTGTTTTTGACATACAGCTACAGTTTTTTTACATACAGCTACAGTGTTTCTGATATACAGCTATAGTGTTTTTGAAATACATCTACAGATTTTTTGATATACTAACAGCTACAGTGTTTTTGACATACTTACAGCTGCAGTGTTTTTGACATACTTAAAGCTACAGTTTTTCTGACATACAGCTACAGTTTTTTGACATACAGCTACAGTGTTTCTGACATAAAGCTACAGTTTTTTTGACATACAGCTACGGTTTTTTGACATACAGCTGCAGTATTTTTGACATACAGCTACAGTTTTTTTGACACACAGCTACAGTGTTTTTGACACACAGCTACAGTTTTTTTGACATACAGCTACAGTGTTTTTGACATACAGCTACAGTTTTTCGACATAAAGCTACAGTTTTTTTGACACACAGCTACAGTTTTTTTGACATACAGCTACAGTGTTTTTGACATACAGCTACAGTTTTTTTTACATACAGCTGCAGTGTTTTTGACATACAGCTACAGTTTTTTGACATACAGCTACAGTTTTTTTTTACATACAGCTATAGTTTATTTGACATGCAGCTAAAGTTTTTTTACATACATCTAAAGTTTTTTTTCACATTAAGCTCCAGTGTTTTTGACATACAGCTACAGTTTTCTGACATATAGCTACAGTTTTTTGACATACACCTAAAGTGTTTTTGATATACAGCTACAGTCTTTTTACATACAGCTACAGTTTTAGACATACAGCTATAGTGTTTTTGACATACATCTACAGTGTTTTTGACATACTTACAGCTAAAGTGTTTTTACATACTTATAGCTACAGTTATTTTTATATACTTACAGCTATAGTTTTTTTTGACATACAGCTACAGTTGTTTTTTCCGTACTTACAGCTACAGTGTTTTTTACATACAGCTACAGTGTTTTTGACATACAGCTACAGTGTTTTTGACATACAGCTACAGTTTTTTTGACATACAGCTACAGTTTTTTGACATACAGCTACAGTTTTTTGACATACAGCTACAGTTTTTTTGATACACAGCTACAGTGTTTTTGACATACAGCTACAGTTTTTTTGACATACAGCTACAGTTTTGTTGACATGCAGCTAAAGTTTTTTTACATACATCTAAAGTTTTTTTTGACATTAAGCTACTGTGTTTTTGACATATAGCTACAGGTTTTTTGACATATAGCTACAGTTTTTTTGACATGCAGGTACAGTGTTTTTGACATACAGCTACAGTTTTTTTGACATACAGCTACAGTTTTTTGACATACAGCTATAATGTTTTTGACATACATCTACAGTGTTTTTGACATACTTACAGCTACAGTGTTTCTGATATACTTACAGCTAAAGTGTATTTACATACTTATAGCTACAGTTATTTTGATATACTTACAGCTACAGTTTATTGACATACAGCTATAGTGTTTTTGATATACAGCTACAGTTGTTTTTGCCTTACTTACAGCTACAGTGTTTTTGACATACAGCTACAGTGTTTTTGACATACAGCTAAAGTTTTTTGACATACAGCTACAGTGTTTTTGACATACAGCTACAGTGTTTTTGACATATAGCTACAGTTTTTTTGGATACACAGCTACAGTGTTTTTGACATACAGCTACAGTGTTTTTGACATACAGCTACAGTTTCTTTGACATAAAGCTACAGTTTTTTTAAATACAGTTACAGTTTTTTTGACATACAGCTACAGTGTTTTTGACATACAGTTACAGTGCTTTTGACATGCAGCTACAGTTTTTTTACATACAGCTACAGTGTTTCTGACATACAGCTATATATTTTTTAAATACATCTACAGTGTTTTTGATATACTAACAGCTACAGTGTTTTTGACATACTTACAGCTGCAGTGTTTTTGACATACTTACAGCTGCAGTGTTTTTGACATACTTACAGCTACAGTTTTTCTGACATACAGCTACAGTTTTTTGACATACAGCTACAGTGTTTCTGACATACAGCTACAGTTTTTTTTGACATACAGCTACAGTTTTTTTACATACAGCTGCAGTATTTTCGACATACAGCTACAGCTTTTTTGACACACAGCTACAGTGTTTTTGACATACAGCTACAGTGTTTTTGACATACAGTTACAGTGCTTTTGACATGCAGCTACAGTTTTTTTACATACAGCTACAGTGTTTCTGACATACAGCTATATATTTTTTAAATACATCTACAGTGTTTTTGATATACTAACAGCTACAGTGTTTTTGACATACTTACAGCTGCAGTGTTTTTGACATACTTACAGCTGCAGTGTTTTTGACATACTTACAGCTACAGTTTTTCTGACATACAGCTACAGTTTTTTGACATACAGCTACAGTGTTTCTGACATACAGCTACAGTTTTTTTTGACATACAGCTACAGTTTTTTTACATACAGCTGCAGTATTTTCGACATACAGCTACAGTTTTTTTGACACACAGCTACAGTGTTTTTGACATACAGCTACAGTGTTTTTGACATCAGCTACAATGTTTTTACATACAGCTACAGTGTTTTTGACATACAGCTACAGTGTTTTTGACATACATCTACAGTTTTTTTGACATGTAGCTTCACTTTCTTTTTACATACATCTACAGTTTTTTTTACATAAAGCTACAGTGTTTTTGACATACAGCTACAGTTTTTTTGACATACAGCTACAGTGTTTTTGACATACTTACAGCTACAGTATTGTTAACATGCTTACAACTACAGTTTTTTGACATACAGCTAAAGTTTTTTGACATACATCTACAGTGTTTTTGACATACAGCTACAGTTTTTTTGACGTACAGCTACAGTTTTTAAGACATACTTACAGCTACAGTGTTTTTACATACTTACAGCTACAGTGTTTTTGACATACAGCTACAGTTTTTTTGACATACAGCAACAGTTTCTTGACATACAGCTGCAGAGTCTTTGACATACAGCTACAGTTTTTTGACACACAGCTACAGTGTTTTTGACATACAGCTACAGTGTTTTTGACATACGGCTACAGTTTTGTTGACATACAGCTGCAGTGTATTTGACATACAGCTACAGTATTTTTGACATACAGCTACAGTGTTTTTGACATACAGCTACAGTTTTTTGACATACAGCTACAGTTTTTTTGACATGCAGCTACATTTTCTTTTTACATACATCTAAAGTTTTTTTTGACATAAAGCTACAGTGTTTTTGACATACAACTAGAGGTTTTTTGACATACAGACACAGTGTTTTTACATACAGCTACAGTTTTTTTGACATACTTACAGCTACAGTATTTTTGACATACTTACAGCTACAGTTCTTTTGACATACAGCTACAGTTGTTTTTGCCTTACTTACAGCTACAGTGCTATTGACATACAGCTACAGTGTTTTTGACATACAGCTACAGTTGTTTATATACAGCTACAGTGTTTTTGACATACAGCTACAGTTTTTTTAATACACAGCTAAAGTGTTTTGGACATACAGCTGCAGTGTTTTTGACATACAGCTACAGTGTTTTTGACATACAGCTACAGTGTTTTTGGCATACAGCTACAGTTTCTTTGACATACAGCTACAGTTTTTTTTCACACAGCTTCAGTTTCTTTGACATACAGGTAAAGGTTCTTTGACACACAGCTAAAATCTTTTGACATACAGCTACAGTTCTTTTGACATACAGCTACAGGTCTTTTGACATACAGCTACAGTGTTTTTGACATACAGCTACAGTGTTTTTGACATACAGCTACAGTGTTTTTGACCTACAGCTCCAGTTCTTTTGACATACAGCTATAGTGTTTTTTAAATACATCTACAGTGTTTTTGACATACTAACAGCTACACTGTTTTTGACATACTTACAGCTACAGTGTTTTTGACATACTTACAGCTACAGTGTTTTTGACATACTTACAGCTACAGTGTTTTTGACATACAGCAACAGTTTTTTTGACATACAGCTACAGTTTTTCACATACAGCTATAGTGTTTTTTAAATACATCTACAGTGTTTTGGACATACTAACAGCTACAGTGTTTTTGACATACTTACAGCTACAGTTTTTTTGACATACAGCTACAGTGCTTTTGACATACAGCTACAGTGTTTTTGACATACAGCTCCAAGGTTTTTTTGACATACAGCTACAGTGTTTTTGACATACAGCTACAGTCTCTTTGACATACAGCTACAGTTTCTTTGACACACAGCTACAGTTCTTTGACATACAGTTATAGTGTTTTTGACATAAAGCTACAGTGTTTTTGACATGCAGCTACAGTGTTTTTGACATGCAGCTACATTTTCTTTTTACATACAACTAAAGTTTATTTTTACATAAAGCTACAGTGTTTTTGATATAAAGCTACAGTTATTTTGATATACAGCTACAGTTTTTTTACATACAGCTACAGTGTTTTTGACATACAGCTACAGTTATTTGACATACAGCTACAGTGTTTTTGACATACAGCTTCAGTTTTTTCGACATACAGCTACAGTTTTTTGACCTACAGCTATAGTTTTTTTGACATACTTACAGCTACAATGTTTTTTACATACTTACAGCTACACTGTTTTTACATACTTACAGCTAAAGTTATTTTGACATACTTAAAGCTACAGTTTTTGTTACATACAGCTACAGTTGTTTTTGCCTTACTTACAGCTACAGTGCTTTTGACACACAGCTACTGTTTTTTTGATATACAGCTACTGTTTTTTTGACATACAGCGACAGTGTTTTTGACATACAGCTACAGTGTCTTTGACATACAGCTACAGTGTTTTTGACATACAGCTACAGTGTTTTTGACATACAGCTACAGTGTTTTTGACATACAGCTACAGGTTTTTTGACATGCAGCTGAATTCTTTTTTTTACATAGTTACAGATACAGTCTTTTTTTACATATTAACAGCTAACTATTTCTTAGACATATTTACAGCAAAACTATTTAACAGACAGCTACATTTTTTTTGACATACTTACAGATACAGTGTTTTTGACAAACTTTCAGCTACAGTTTTTTACATACTGACGGCGACAGTATTTTTGACATACAGCTACAGTGTTTTTACATTCTTAGAGTGCCAATTTTGTTTACATACTTACAGCTACAGTTGTTTTGACATAGTGTTGCAGTGTTTTTGATATAATTACAGTTACACTGTTTTTGATATAATTACAGCTACAGTGTTTTTGATATAATTACAGCTACAGTGTTTTTGAGATACTTACAGCTACAGTATTTTTGAGATACTTACAGCTACAGTATTTTTGAGATACTTCCGGCTACAGTGTTTTAACATACTTATAGCTACAGTTATTTTGATATACTTACAGCTATAATTTTTTTTGACATACAGCTACAGTTGTTTTTGCCTTATTTACAGCTACAGTACTTTTGACATACAGCTGCAGTTTTTTTGACATACAGCTACAGTGTTTTTGACATACAGCTACAGTGTTTTTAACGAACTTACAACTACAGTGTTTTTGACATGCTTATAGCTACAGTGTTTTTGGCAAACGTACAGCTACAGTTTTTTTGGCATAAATACAGCTACATTTTTTTTTACATACTTATAGCTACAGTGTTTTTGACATACTTACAGCTACAGTGTTTTTGACATACAGCTAAATTGCTTTTGACATACTTACAACTACAGTGTTTTTGACATACTTAGAGCTACAGTGTTTTTGACATACAGCTGCAGTTATTTTACATACTTACAGCTACAGTTTTTTCGACATACAGCTACAGTGTTTTTGATATACAGCTACAGTTTTTTTTACTTACAGCTACAATTTTTGTACATACTCACAGCTACAGTGTTTTTGACATACTTACAGCTACATTTTTTACCTACAACTACAGTGTTTTTGACATGCAGCTGCAGTGTTTCTGACATGCAGCTGCAGTGTTTTTGACATGCAGCTACAGTATTTTTAGCATACAGCTACAGTTTTTTTGACATGCAGCTGAATTCGTTTTTTTACATAGTTACAGATACAGTCTTTATTACATATTAATAGCTAACTATTTCTTAGACATATTTACAGCAAAAATATTAAACAAACAGCTACATTTGTTTGACATACTTACAGATACAGAGTTTTTGACAAACTTACAGCTACAGTTTTTCATATACTGACAGCGACAGTGTTTTTGACATATTACAGCTACAGTATTTTTGACATACAGCTACAGTGTTTTTACATTCTTAGAGTGCCAATTTTGTTTACATACTTTCAGCTACAGTTTTTTTGACATACTTACTGTTACAGTGTTTTTTTATATAATTAAAGTTACAGTGTTTTTGATATAATTACAGCTACAGTGTTTTTGATATAATTACAGCTACAGTGTTTTTGAGATACTTACAGCTACAGTGTTTTTGAGATACTTGCGGCTACAGTGTTTTAACATACTTATAGCTACAGTTATTTTGATATACTTACAGCTACAGTTTTTTTGACATACAGCTACAGTTGTTTTTGCCTTACAGATACAGTGCTTTTGACATACAGCTACAGTTTTTTTGACATACAGCTACAGTTTTTTTGATACACAGCTACAGTGTTTTTTACATACAGCTACAGTGTTTTTGACATACTGCTACAGTGTTTTTGACATACAGCTACTGTGTTTTTGACATACAGCTAAAGTGTTTTTGACATACAGCTACAGGTTCTTTGACACACAGCTACAGTTTTTTGACATACAGCTATAGTGTTTTTGACATACAGCTATAGTGTTTTTGACATACAACTGCAGTTTTTTTGACATACAGCTACAGTGTTTTTTACATACAGCTGCAGTGTTTTTAACGAACTTACAACTACAGTGTTTTTGGCATGCTTATAGCTACAGTGTTTTTGGCAAACGTACAGCTACAGTGTTTTTGGCATAAATACAGCTACATTTTCTTTACATACTTATAGCTACAGTGTTTTTGACATACTTACAGCTACGGTGTTTTTGACATACAGCTAAAGTGCTTTTGACATACTTACAACTACAGTGTTTTTGACATACTTAGAGCTACAGGGGTTTTGACATACAGCTGCAGTTATTTTACATACTTACAGCTACAGTGTGTTTGAAATACAGCTACAGTGTTTTTGACATGCAGCTGCAGTTTCTTTTACATATTTACAGCTACAGTTTTTTCGACATACAGCTTCAGTGTTTTTGATATACAGCTACATTTTTTTTTACTTACAGCTACAATTTTTTTACATACTCACAGCTATAGTGTTTATGACATACTTACAGCTACACTTTTTTTTACCTACAACTATAGTGTTTTTGACATGCAGCTGCAGTGTTTTTGACATACTTACAGCTACAGATTCTTTGACATACAGCTACAGTTTTTTTTTTGACATACAGCTACAGTTTCTTTGACATACAGCTACATTGTTTTTGACATACTTACAGCTATAGTTTTTTTGACATACTTACAGCTACAGTTTTTTTGACATACTTACAACTAACAGTTTCAGGGGTTGTTACATACTTAGAGTTTCATTTCTTTTCATACATACAGATACAATTTTTGATCGCACTGACAGCCACAGTTTTTTAATACTTACAGCTACATTATTTTTACATACTTATAGCTACAGTTCTTTTTTCACCTACTCGCAGCTGAATTGTTTTTTTACATAGTTACAGATACACTTTTTTTACATATTAACAGCTAACTATTTCTTAGACATATTTACAGCAAAAATATTTAACAGACAGCTACATTTTTTTGACATACTTACAGATACAGTGTTTTTGACAAACTTACAGCTACAGTTTTTTATATACTTACAGCGACAGTGTTTTTGACATATTACAGCTACAGTATTTTTGACATACAGCTAAAGTGTTTTTACATTCTTAGATTGCCAATTTTGTTTACATACTGACAGCTACAGTGCGTTTTACATACTTACAGCAACAGTGCGTTTTGCATACTTACAGCAACAGTGTTTTTTTACAGAATAACAGCTACAGTTTTTACATAATTACAGCGACAGTGTTTTTTACATACTTGCAGCTAGTGTTTTTACATAATAACAGCTACACAGCTACAATGTTTTTGACATACTTATAGCTACAGTGTTTTTGACATACTTACAGCTACAGTGTTTCTGACATACTTACAACTACAGTGTTTTTGACATACTTACAACTACAGCGTTTTGACGTACTTACAGCTACGGTGTTTTTGACATACTTACAACTACAGTTTTTTTGACATACTTACAGTTACAGTGTTTTTGATATAATTACAGCTACAGTGTTTTTGACATACTTACAGCTACAGTGTTTTTGACATAGTTACAGCTACAGTTTTTTTGACATACAGCTACAGTTATTTTTACATAATTACAGTTACAGTGTTTTTTGACATACTTACAGCTACAATGTTTTTGACATATTTACAGCTATAGTGTTTTTGACATTCTTACAGCTACAGTTTTTTTGACATACAGCTACAGTTATTTTTACATAATTACAGTTACAGTGTTTTTTGACATACTTACAGCTACAATGTTTTTGACATACTTACAGCTACAGTGTTTTTGACATAGTTACAGCTACAGTGTTTTTTTACATAATTACAGTTACAGTGTTTTTGACATACTTACAGCTACAGTGCTTTTTTACATACAGCTAGAGTTTTTGACATACTTACAGTTACAGTGTTTTTGACATACTTACAGCTACAGTGTTTTTTTACATACTTACAGGTACAGTTTTTTACATATTTAAAGCTACAGTGTTTTTTCATACGCAGAGTTTGTTTTACATAATTACAGTTACAATGTTTTTGACATACTTTTAGCTACAGTGTTTTTGACATGCTTATAGCTACAGTGTTTTTGGCATACTTACAAGCTACAGTGTTTTTGAAATACTTACAGCTACTATGTTTTTGACATACTTACAGCTACAGTGTTTTTGAAATACTTACAGCTACAGTGTTTTTGACATGCTACAGCTACAGTGTGTTTGACATACTTACAGCTACAGTGTTTTTGACATACTTACAGCTACAATGTTTTTGAAATACTTACAGCTTCAATGTTTTGGACATACTTATAGCTACACTGTTTTTGACATGCTTACAGCTACAGTGTTTTTGACATGCTAACAGCTACAGTGTTTTTGATATGCTTACAGCTACAGTGTTTTTGACATGCTTACAGCTACAGTGTTTTTGAGATGCTTACAGCTACAGTGTTTTTGACATCCTTATAGCTACAGTGTCTTTGACATACAGCTACAGTTACAGGTACAGGTTTTTTGAAATTCTTACAGCTACAGTGTTTTTGAAATACTTACAACTACAGTGTTTATGAAATACTTATATCTACAGTGTTTTTGAAATACTTACAGCTACAATGTTTTTGACATACTTACCGCTTCAGTGTTTTTGACATACTTACAGCTTCAGTGTTTTTGACATAATTACAGCTTCAGTTATTTTGACATAATTACAGCTTTAGTGTTTTTGACATTCTTATGGCTACACTTTTTTTGACATACAGCTACAGTTTGTTGACATATTACGGCAACACTCTTTTTACTTACTTACCGCTACGTTTTTTTTAAAATACAGCTACAGTTTTTTTGCATACTTACAGCCACAGTTCTTTTACATTCAGCTACAGTTTTTTGTGCATACTTACAGCTACAGTTTTTTTACATTCAGCTACAGTTTTTTGGCATACTTACAGCTACAGTTATTTTTACATACTCACAGCTACAGCTTTTTTTGACATACTTATAGCTACAGTTTTATTTGACATACAGCTACAGTTTTTTTTACATACTTAGAGCTACAGTTTTTTTGACATACTTACAGCTACAGTTTTTTTTAAATACTTACAGGTACTGTTTTTTTGACATATTTACAGCTACAGTGTTTTTAACATACAGCTACAGTTTGTTTACTTACAGCAACAGTTTTTTACTTACTTACAGCAACAGATTTTTTAATTACTTAGAACTACAGCCTTTTTGACATACTTACATCTACCGTTTTTTATATAATTATAGCTGCCGTTTTTTGACATACAGCTATAGTGTTTTTGACATACTGAGAGTTCCAGTTTTTTTTTTACATACATATGGAGGATACAGTTTTTGGACATACTTACAGCTACAGTGTTTTTAATACTTACAGCTACATTATTTTTAAATCAGCTATAGTTTTTTTTACATACTCGCAGCTAAATAGTTTTTTTATGTAGTTACAGTTGTTTATATACTTACAGCTTACGTTTTTAGACATATTTACAGCAACATTTTTTTAACATACAGCTAAAGTTTTTTAACACACCTGCTGCTACAGATTTTACATTCTTACAACTACATTTTTTGACATACTTACAGCGTCAGTTTTTTTACATACGTAAAGCTACATTTTTCTTTTCAAACGTCCAGCTACATCACATATTTTTTTTTTACATATTTACAGCTTTTTTGGCATACTTTTACATACATTTCTTTACATACTTTCGGCTTCAGTTTCTTTGATATACTTATAGGTACATTTTTTTTACATACGTACATCTACACTTTATATATATATATATATATATATATATATATATATATATATATATACACATACACAGTATTTTGACATACATGCAAGTACCTTTTTCACATATTTACAGCTACCGTTTTTTACATTCAGCTACAGTTGTTTTACATAGAAAAGCAAGGGTTGTTTTTTGACATACAGCTACAGTTTATTTTACATACTTACAGGTATATTTTTTTTACGAACTTACAGCTACAGTTTCTTTTACATACTTACAGCTACAGTTTTTTACATACTTACAGCTACAGTTTTTTTACATACTTGCAACTGCAATATTTTACAGTGCACAAATTTTGTTACATATTTACAGCTACAGTTTTTTTACATACTTTTAGATACATTTTTATATATACAGCTACAGTTTTTTTTATATGGTTACAGCTACCGTCTTTTGGCATATTTGTTTTACATATTTATAGCTACATATTTTTTTACATACTGAAAGCTACAGTTTTTTATGGCCTAATACAGTTTCTTGGTATACTTAACAGCTACGGATTTTACATAGTTACAGCCACAGATTTTTGACATACATACAACTACAGTGTTTTTACATAAAGCTAAATTTTTTACATACTTAAAGCTACAATTTTTTTTATGTTTACAGCTTCAGTGTTTTGACATACATTAAGCTCCAGTTTTCTTTACTGACAGCTCCTGTTTTTTTGCGTACAGCTACAGTTTTTTGACATACATACAGCTACAGTTTTTTGACATACATACAGCTACAGTTTTTTGACATACTTACAGCTAGTTTTTTTTACATACTTACAGCTAGTTTTTTTTTTGACATACTTAAAGCTACAATTTTTTTACATATTAAACCTGCAGTTTTTTTACGTACGTACAGTGCCAGTTTTTTGACATACTAATAGATACAATTTTTTTACATGCCTATAGCTAGAGTTATTTTGACATACAGCTACAGTTTTCTTTACTTACTGCTACAGTTTTTTTTTATATTTACAGCTATAGTATTTGTATATGCTTGTATTTTTTACCATACTTACAGCTATACTTTTTCTGGTATACACACAGCTACATTTTTTTATATAGTTACAGTAAAGTTTTTTTAATATTTTCAACTACATTATTCATACATACTTACAGCTACAGTTTTTTTACATGCTTATAGCTACAATTTTTTTGACATAAAGTTCCAGTTTCTTGACATACCTACTGCTACAGTTATTTTGATACAATTACAGCTACAGTTTTCTTTACGTACAGCTAGAGTTTTTTAATACTCGCAACTACATTATTATTACATACTTACAGCAACCGAGAGAGGCATATTTCTAAACATGTTGAGAGGGGCATATTCCTAAACATGTTGAGAGGGGCATATTTCTAAACATGTTGAGAGAGGCATATTTCTAAACATGTTGAGAGGGGCATATTTTTAAACAGCGTAACGTTTCGTATGTGACAGTTTTTTTACAATATGCCAACCTTAGATTTTTTTCTAATGCCTATATGATTAGAAAGCCAGGTCAGGACTACTAGTCTGCCAGTGCCCATCAGACAGTGGAAGCATTCATATCCGTAAGAATGATTTTTGTTTCTTCTCTGCATTTGCCGTCAAGCTAAATTATGTATTTTTCCTTTTTTGAACCATTGATTTTTATAGTCACATTTAATAACTTGTAATTCAGCTGTATCAAAGTATTATTCAGCAGTTTCATTTATATATATATATATATATATATATATATATATATATATATATATATATATATATATATACATATGTACATATATATATACATATATGTATATAATATATATATATATGTATATAATATATATATATATATGTATATAATATATATATGTATATACTATATATATGTATATACATATATATATTATATACATATATATATATGTATATAAGATATATATATATGTATATAATATGTATATAATATATATATGTATATAATATATATAATATATATGTATATAATATATATAATATATATGTATATATAATATATATAATATATATGTATATATAATATGTATATAATATATATATGTATATAATATATATATGTATATAATATATATATGTATATAATATATATATATGTATATAATATATATATATGTATATAATATATATATATATGTATATAATATATATATGTATATAATATATATATGTATATAATATATATATGTATATAATATATATATATATGTATATAATATATATATATATGTATATAATATAT
>NC_136505.1:16546117-16653617 GCF_053919585.1 Euprymna scolopes | reverse complement strand
GCCAGTTTCTGCCCAAAATAAAGACCATTATTCGGAAGCTGGGAAAGATCAAAAACACAATAAATAAAAAAACATCTATTTTATTTAATGAAATACGCTTAAGAGAAAAAATGCTGCCTAAATACACACACACACACACACACACACACACACACACACACATATATATATATGTGTATGCATATATATATTTAAAGAAGAGAAAATACATTGAATTTTGTAAATTAATTAATTTAAAACATTTTTGAATTTCAGATAAGAAATATGTCTTCCTCTCTGCTCGTGTTCATCCGGGTGAAAGTAATTCCAGTTGGGTGCTCAAAGGTAATTGCTTTTCTTATTTAAAAAACTTATTTTCTTTATGAATTGCCATGTTAAAATTAATTATTTCATGAATTGAAACAAATACATTGAGGACATTGCCAAGGCTGCTGCAAAGAAGGTGGGATCCCTCTATCATGCTATGAAACTACTCACACTAGAGAGCATATCCTATATCTTTAAAAATCCACAATTCGCCCATGCATAGAATATTGTTGCCATGTCTGGGCTGGTGCATCTGCCACTAGTTTTTCACTCTTTGACAGGGTTCAAAAAAGAGTTTCAAATCTAATAGGTTTGCACTGTCTGCCAAGCTCCAATCTCTGCCCCATCGCTGCAATGTTGCAGCTCTGTGCCTGAATGTGCTCTAATGAATTCATAGTACTTGTGCCCCCTTAATGTGCATACTTCCAACTAACCCAACAAGCAGCTAAATCCTTTCTTCACTAAATTTTGGAACTCCTTCCCTGTTTTCTGCTTCCCTGACTGTACTGAACTGCAGAAGTTTAAATGTAATGTGAACAGACATCTTGCTGCACAATATAGTATCCCTGCAAATCTGCAAGTTCCCTGTAGGATACAATCCCAAATAGTAGCCCCTTTTGTTCTAAGTGGCAGTATATCTTGTTTGGCATGGAAAAGAATTTAAAAAAATCTAATAAAATGAACTAATTTTAGTAAATTATATGACAACGAATGTGGGATCCTCATTCAGCCATTTCTCACATGACTGAAGTACAATGACAGATCCATGATTAGATGGATCTAGAATGTGAAGTCGGAGCAAATTAGGTTGGAGTATTTGCTGAAAGCATTACATTTGCCTATCATAGAGGTTATCCTTAGGAAGGATTGGTTATGCTGACACAGTTTCACAGACCCACTCGTATGCCTGACACTGACAGTTTGCAAATCTCCTTAATCTTTTTCTTACAACTTATCCAGAATTGTGTTCGTCCTCCATTCTGTTTCCATTGGGATCTTCTGTTAAGACAAAATCAAAATGTAATGAGTCCTCAGATGTACCTCTTCATCATACGGTATATCGATACTCTATGGCTGATTGGGATAACTTCTGAACATTTATATCAGATATACCTCTGTGTTCCATGTTTAAAAAAAAAATGTGCCCTCTATAGTCTCTGAGCTGACGGAATGGTTAATTGTCGGTATAGATGGCTTCATATCCTCCAAGAAATTCCAGCAAAAGCCTGATAGCCAGCAGTGGTTCATTCCAGAATGTGCTGCTACCATTGCGCACACAAACCACTGTTTCTATTGCTTTCAACGAAATAGATGATATGAAACTAAAACTACATTTAGGACTACTAGCAACTCTAAAAGTTATAAAGAATGCGAGAGATTCATATGCTCTGTATGTTAAGTTTAAAGTAGATAGACAGCAGCTTGGTTTTCACCAGTGTTGGCAAATAACAAACAGGATCCTGATCAGAAGCGTGTGATCTATCCTAACCATCATCAATGGACCTGAGGTAATTTCATCAGCATCTAACAAAGCAAAACTTTTTGCCAAGAACTTTGCAGCAAATTTTTCTCTTTTTGACCATGGCTGCCTTCCCACCGTATTTCTTCCTGTATCTGAAAATATACTATGTGACATACAAATATCTGTGCGTGATATTGCCAAGCTTATAAAAAGTCTTGGTTCCAGCATTCAAATCATAGTGCTAAAAAAGCTTCTACAGGAACTAGCTCCCATACTTACAAAGCTATGTAAACGTTGTCTTAAGGAGAAATGGTTCCCATCACCTTGGAAACTTCATCGGTTTGCCCTGTATTTAAAAATTCTGGAAATCGGTCATCTGCCTCTCAGTACAGACCAATCAGTATCCAATGTGTCATGAGTAAGTTGCTAGAATCTGTGATAAATAGAGAAGTGGTCAACCACTTCATCAAAAATAACCTATTCAGTAACATGCAATAGAGTATTCATTCTGCTAGATCTACAGCTGATCTGCTAACTGTAATATATCACAGGATTAGTGAATCTCTTGACAAGAACTTTGTTTCTAGAGCAATAGCTCTTGACATATTCAAAGCTTTTGATAGAGTATGGCATAAAGATCTACTTTACAAGATTTCCAGCTATGGAATAGCTGGAAATGTCCTCTCAACTATTAAATTCTTTTCTCTCTTATAGGTTTATAAGAGTAGTTGTTGATGGGCAGAAATCAGAAGCTCATAGTATCAATGCTAACATTTCTCAGAGTTCAATCCTGGGCCCAACTTTCTTCTTAATCTTCATCAATGATCTCCCAAATCACATTCTTATATCATTCATAGACATTTATGCAGGCAACACCACAATCTATGGAAACACTTGTGAGGCTGACAATGACCAAAATCTTTCTTATTCTTTCTCTTCTGATCTTGAGCACATGGTGTAATGGAAAAAAAGGTGGCTAGTTTATTTTAATGTATCTAAAACCAAGCTTCTCTCTTTTCATCATATTTTCTTTGACCTGCATTTGGCACCAACTGAAATGAATGGCTCTCGTCTTGGAGAAGCACCAAGTCTTGATAAGCTTCTGGGACTGACCTTCACTCCTCATCTGAAATGGAACATGTATCTCTAAGATCGCTGGAAAAATGGTTGTATCATTGTACTGCTCCAGTAGGTATATCACTACCAATGTAGTTCTCTATCTGTATAAGAGCCAAGTACGTCCTAAAATGGAATACTGTTGCCACATCTTGTAGGAGCTGCTCGGCGTGCCCTGTCTTGCCTTGATAGAGTTCAAAACTGGCTTCATAACCTTGTAGATGATGGTCTTTTCTCTTCCCTAAAACCTTTTTCTTACAGAAGAGACGTTGCAAGCCTGTCTCTGCCTTATTGTTATTTTCATGGCAATTGCTCATGTTAGCCCCAGTCTATGATCCATGCTTGCCAAACTTTCACATTATGGGTTTTTGCCCAATGTTTAGGCTGACGTGATTTAATTATTTCCTCATAATGATTAATTTTCATTGGACACAAGATGATGTGATATATTTCCAAATATTTTTTCACTTGTTTAAAACATTCTTAGTTATACAATATGAAAATTCACCTCAGACCACAAGACAGGAAATTTTCTAATTTCCAAAAAACTATAAGGAGTAATAATTTGGCTTACTGAGCTAAAAAACTAAATTTTAAATCATCATTTATGTTTTGTAAAGATCTGTGTGTGCGCATTATAAAGTTCTAGATATGATGAATATCAAATTTTGATTTGGGATAGCTAATATATAAAATTTTGATTTGGGATAGCTAATATATAAAATTTGGATTTGAAATAGCTACTATATGAAATTTTAATTTGGAATAACTACTATATCTAATTTTAATTTGGGATAGCTACTATATCAAATTTTGGTTTGGGATAGCTATTATATAAAATTTTGATTTTGGAGAGTTACTATATAAAATTTTGGCTTGTGATATCTACTATATCAAATTTTGGTTTGGAAGAGCTACTATATCAGATTTTGGGTTGGAATAGCTACAGTAAATAACAAAACTGTGATAGACATTTTATTTTTCATCAAAGTTGGTAATTATTCTAAATTTTTATTATTTCTTTTATTTTCAGGAATTATAGATTTTCTAATGAGTAACAAGACAGCAGCACAAGAATTGCGAGCGAAATACATTTTCAAAATTATTCCAATGCTGAATCCTGATGGTGTCATAAATGGCAAGTGAGTATGTGCTGGGAGAAAATTTTTGTTATTTCCTTTCTTTTTTTAACCAAAAGGAAATGTTAAAAAAATTCTTATTCTTAAAATTCGGCAGATATTTTTTCAATATAATTTTAATTAGGTTATTGGCTCAGAATATTCCATAGTTTTCTTCCTTCCTCTATATCCAAGTTATTTCTCCTAAATCATGCTAGCCAATGATAGAATGCACTCTGTACTTCTAGAAACCTAGTTCCACTCAATGGAAAGGTGCATTTAGAAACTAGATTTGGACTCTTTTTTTGGCTGGTTTTCAATTCAGTCGGAAGTCATCCGACTGGCTCTTCATCTTAGCATGATTTTCACTACTTTGACACTATCGTTGGTCGGACCGTGCTTATGGTTACAGTTTGATGAAATTTCCAGACACGCTCACCAGGTCTAAATTAATGGAGCATCCTAATTATGAAGTTGTGCAGCGAGATGCTTGTTAACATCACATTCCAATTTCTACATGCAGGTACAGTCAGGGAAACAAGGAGCAAAAATTTAATTGTAATGAAGTGTATCAGTTTCTTGCCTATAACATGGTACAACAACAACAACAAATTGGCTAGTCAAAATCAAATTTTGATTTGTCAACTTAAATGCTATTTAGGTCTAACTTTTAAAATCTTACTGACATAATTTTATATACAGTATCCGTAATAAATGATTATATAATTTTATTTCAGTATAAAAATCTAACAAGGAAATAATATGCAAATACAATGTAGAAATTGGAAAAGATACACTTAAGGTTTTTGCAACATATCAGGTTGACAAGAAAGGTCTTGCAGTTTTTAACTTTTAAATTCAGATGCACGTATCTCGGCTCAAACAAAACTTTATTGATCAAAAGAAGCATCATCAGAATTAATACTTTTGCCAATGTAAAACAAGTGTATTTATGCCAGTTATGTAAAAATCTTGCTGGTCCTGGATATGACCTTAAACTATATCCAGTGGTGAGGTCCCAGCTTGCGGGCTTTGGGGAGTGTGGAGCTACCCTTTAATTGCCATTGCTCCCAGGTCCACTCTGACCCGGGGTGGTAGTACCTGTTAAGGTCCCAATTATGGGTTAAATAGAAACCGACTTGAAAACAACAAATACATTCTATTAAAAAAATTTTCTTCCGAATCTTTGGATTTGGCATTGCGTTCTGGTGGTGATGAAGTTGTTGAAGGCATTTTTGATATTGCTTAGGTATTTGAAACACTTCTCATGCAGAAAGTTGTCGAAACACTTGAAAAAGTGGTAGTCGGTAGGTTAAAGGTCTGGAGAGTATGATGGATGAAGCAGAGTTTTGTAACCCAATTCATTCAACTTTTGAAGGGTTGGTTTAGCAACGTGTAGTCAGGCATTGTCTGCTGACTAATGCTGAGTGTTGTTGTCGAAGTTTCTGATGCATTTCATCCATTTGTTGACAGTACTTCTTTGCCGTAATGGTTTCGTCTGCATTAAACAAAACTGTAATGGATTCGATCAGTCGCAGACCACCAAACAGTCAGCATGACCTTCTTTTGGTGCAACTATAGCGTCAGCTGAGCATCACCAGTTGTCGTAAAGAACCCACTTTCCATTGCAAGTCACAATCCGATCGAGACACAAGTCGTTCTTGTTGCGTAAAAGAAGGGAAGATAAAACTTCATAACAGTGTTTCTTTTAGTTGTTGTTCAATTCGTGAGGTACTTATTTATCAAGTTTTTATCTTTCCAATCTCTCTCAAGTGATTGGAAAGCGTCGTATACATTACGTCTAATTCAAAAGCAAGTTCTCAAACAGTTGTGCATGGATTAGATTTGACTAAGGCTCTTAATTGAGCGTTGTGAACATCCGATGTCCGACTACTACACTCATCAACTTAAAGACTCGTTGCTGTCACAAAATTTCTTAAACCACCATTGTACTATGCATTCAGTAGTGGTTCCTGTGCCAAATGCTTCGTTGATATTGTAAGCTGTTTCAGCTGCTTCTTGGCCTAGCTTGAATTGAAATAAGAAAATTGGCGAATTTCCTTTTTTTTTCATCTTGTATTCAACGTTCTGAGAAGAAGACATAATTGTTCTCAAATGATTGTAATTCAAACGATTAGATAGAGTAGAAAACGCTCTTTAAAATACTATATAAAGTAAAGGTATTATAATGAAAACTTATTGAAAAGTGCATCATTTGAAATCAAAATTAAAGATTCTGCAAGAAATTTTTTTCTCAACCTAATAAAACATAATGAAATAGTTTTGAAAGTTTTGTGTTCTCTTCATTAGTCTCATTGCATTTTGTTAATCTTACGGGACTGCATACTTTGAAGCTGCATACTTTGGCATACAGCTTCAACAACACTTGAGCAATGACAACTCGGATTTGTTAATTTCAAAAATGTTATAAAAATATTCTTTAGATCAACAAAACGAATGCTATTTTTTAAATTGTATTTATTTAAAATGATATTGTTTTCGTCACTTGGATGACAATTTCATTTTAAAGTGAATTCATCAATAAGTTTCCAAACTTTTTTCACATGAGCACTTTTATTGATAGTACACACATGAAACCTTAGTCCCCTTTGAAGTAATCTTCTCCGGCTGCAATACACTTGTTGTACCTTTCCAACAACTCCTTAAAGGCATCATGGAAGTTCTCTTGTGAGAGCATGTCAATGACCCTCATCACAGCCTCTTTCATCTCCTCAGCTGTCTTATAACAACAGCCTGTAAGATTTTCCTTGAGCTTAGGTAATAACCAAAAGTCATATGGAGCTAGGTCTGGGAGGGTGAGGAATTGCCCCTGACAATGTTTTCCTTTCTGATCTTCTCTGAACACCCTTGGGACAAACTTTGTGTAAATCTTCCGCATCTTCAGTTCCTTCTGAATAATTGTGTGCACAGTTCCCACACTGACATCAAACTGTGCACTTATTGTCTCTATAGACACACGATGGTCTTTATCTATGAAATTCTTTATTTGGCCTATCAACTCTGGTGTTCTGACTTCCTTACTCTTCCCGCACTTTTTATTATCCCCTATAGACTTCCTGCCTTCCTGGCCCTTAGGATACGCTGACTGCCCCCCTGCAGAGGGTAAAAGTCCCTCAATGGGGGTCCTGGATATGACCTTAAACTATATCCAGTGGTGAGGCCCCAGCTTGTGGGCTTTGGGGAGTGTGGAGCTACCCTTTAATTACCATTGCTCCCAGGTCCACTCTGACCCAGAGTGGTAGTACCTGTTAAGGTCCCAACTATGGGTTAAATAGAAACAGACATGAAAACAACAAATATATTCTATCCAAAAATTATTCTTCAAAATCTTTGGATTCGGCATTAAATAACCCGAAAAGGGTTGATATGCCGTAAAACAAAACCAACCAACCAACCAATCCTGCCTTCCTTGAATCTCTTATACCAATCAAAAACTGATGCTTGGTCCATGCAAGATAGTCCAAAAGCAATCTGAAGTATTCCATACGTTTCTGTGGCATTTTTTAAAAGTTTAAAGCAGGATTTTATTGCATATCATTCTTCTAAGGTGTCCTCATGTCCAGATGCTATTTTTGAAATTCACCGGCGCAGGGTGTATTCCAATTCTTGCTGTAGCTCTTCATTTGAAGCTTAAATCATAAAAATTGGCCAGTCATCTCCTAAGATGTATAGCAATAACATAGTGAATTTTCAAGAGTCTACGACAATTTTAAATGCCTGTACAAAATGTCTGGAAACTTATTGAAGGCACCTCGTGTATACATAGATTGTTGCTGATTATACATTATGACATCTGGTGAAGGTTGGATATCACATCGGCCAAAAAGTAATAGAAACATTGACAAAGCAAAAGTGAATAACAAATAACAAAAATGCAGACATGTTTTTTTTTTATCTCAATGATGATGATGATGATGATAGCTCACTTGAAAAACGATGATGATTTTAATTTTTCTTTTTAACTCTTGTTCACCTCCAAACAAGATATATTGCCACTTGGAATATAAGGGGCTACTATTTGTGACCATGTCTACAAGGGAAGGGGCTATGTAACTGAGATGTCTGTTCATGTTACATTTAAACTTCTGTATGTTAGTACAATCGAGGAAGCAGAAAACAAGGAGGGAATTTTACTCTGACGGAAGAAACTTTTAGAGTAGAAGACCTCAACAGGGAACGGGGTGGGATTTTGCTGTTGAGATCCCTAAATTCAGGAAAATATTCTACTTTAATAGTTTCTTCCCTTGGACTGGAATTCCCTCCCTATTTTCTGCTTCCCTGATTGTATTAACATGCAGAATTTTAAATGTAATGTGAACAGACATCTTGCTGTTCAACTGTTTACAGTCCTTTGTTAGATATGATACCGAATAGTAGACCCTTACATTCCAAGTTGCGATGTACCTTTTTTTACGTGAAAAAGAGTAAAAAAGAAAAAATCCCTCAATTTTGTGTAATCAGAAACTGAATATTGCAGAAATTACAGATGCCTTATGCACTCGGCCTCTTAGATAGTTCAGCCATGTACAGTGCACCAGTTTTTACATCAACTCCATAAAACGTGATTGGATATCCTGAACATTATGCAGCATGGTAGATGTAGGAAGACATAACAAAAGTTTGTAGGAGATAATATAGCTGTATGCAATGTAATGTATGTCGACTCTGTATCAAGATCAAGCATAAGGTGTTGCCTCGTGCTGCTCATCTTGGAGTCTGCGACACTTGCAGCACTTTAAATACCAAAAACCAAATGAAGAAGGAGAAAAAGTCTTTGTAAGAGAAAGGAAGAGGAGATCTTCTTTTTGCCATCAATTGTTATTGGCTTCTCTTCAATTTTCCAACTTCAATGTTGTCCGCAACTCACACCAGTTATGTCCAAATCATCCTTAAATCTCTTTTTAATATCTAAAACTATCTTATATTATATAAATTCTTCCTAATCTACACCTCTTCCTTTTATTTAATACTAGCAGGGGGTACCCGGCGTTGCCCGGATGTTTACAGGTGTGTGTGCTCAGGCGGGAGGGGGGGGATTATAATCAAAACAAAAGAATAAGCAAAGTAAATATTTCTAAATATTAAATTATTAAATATTTTTTTATTTGTTTAAATATTATATATGTTAAAACTTAAAAAAATCGAAAAAAACACAAAAAAACTAACGTAATGCAAACGAACGATGTTAAAATTTCTTAAAATCGGAAAAAACAAAAGCAAAAAAGAAAACGCGAATGTGATGGAAAAAAAAAAACAGAAAAACGAACGTTAAAACTTTTTAAAAAATCTGAAAATTTAAAAAAAAACAACATAAAACGTTAAAAATGGCTTAAATAACCCTGTTTCGACATTAAAATTAAAAAAATCGAAAAAAAAGAAAAGAAAAACATCTCGCACCACGATTCGAACTTACAACCTTTAGATAATGGCACCGACCTCTAATCAAGTGAGCTAAGACGACGTTGACGAAATTGGGTCGATTTTTAAAATATTTAAACTAAATCATGTTCGGGCGTCAATTGCGCATGCATAGAAGCCAACTTGTCATGAGAGGACGGTTTTTGCTACACCCTCCCTGTACAAAACTGATGATTTTAGGGTGAAGGAATTTATGTTTTTGGCCAATTTTTCGATATTTGTCGGGCGAAGGTGGGAGCTTTAAAATGATACCTATGTGGTGAAAATCCGTGGCTTGCGTCGAACGTTTTTGCCAGACACACACACACACACACACACACACACACACATTTTCGCTTTTATATATATAGACTAGCAGGGGTACCCGGTGTTACCCGGATGTTTGGAGGTGTGTATGTAGGAGAGGATAACCCTGTTTTAATACTATAAAAGAAACACAGTGTTAAGAAAAATTGGAAAAACCAAAACAAAGCAAAACAGCGAACAAACGTAAAAAAAAGGGGAAAAAGGAGAAAAAGAGGAAAAAAATTTTAGGTACAAAGACAGGCTCGAACTCGAAACATCGAGGCTAAGGCGGAAAAAAAATGCCTGACAAGTTACCCCTATGCCAAAGAGACATACAACTGAGAACAGATAAAATTAAACCTTTAAAAACGCTTGCAGGTGGTTTTAAACTAACGCCAACGTTTTCTAGGTCAAACATGACGTCATTGTCATAGTAGCAGGAGCAGAGAAAATGAAGGAACGATTTCTCCAGCACCCTCCTTATAGAAAAGGGCCTAGTTTAGAGTGAAGGAATTAATGTTTTTGGCCAATTTTTTGATATTTGTTGGGTGAAGGTTGGAGCTTTAAAATGATACCTATCTGGCAAAAATCAAAAGTTTTTGCAAGACATACAAACACACACACACACACACACACACACACACACACACACACACACACACACACACACACACACACACAAACAGACATTTTCGCTTTTATATATATAGATGGTACTACCAGATCAGGCTGTCTGCAGATACAGGCTTCCTGACCTAAAATGCACAAAACATTAATTTAATTATATTTTTCCTTTCTCTTTGCAAAACTCAATCATGTTCCACAAAATCAAAAACAACAATTTTCCTCTATAAAACAGCCAAACCAAACACCATGAATAAATATTTGAAGATATAAAAGTATAAAAAACTTTTTTGGATTCAGCATTACTAGGGGCGTACAATAAGTAATGCCCCTGACCCACTTCCAGTTGTCTGATCTAGCTGAAATTTTGCATGTGTAATGATTTATATCTCTACAGGTTATGTGGCAAATTACAGCTCTGAACTAATTGTGGTTTCTGTTTTACAGGTGTTTGAACTGAGTCAGGTGTGAAATGGAGCCTGTTGAATGTCGAGCAGTGATCCGGTTTTTGTATTTGAAAGGACGCACACCACAGGAGACTTTTGATGAAATGAAAGAAACTTATGGTGATAATGCCCCATCATATGACCTTGTAAAACGTTGGCATCGTGAATTCAAACATGGCCGGAAGTTTGTGGAAACAGCTCCCAGACCTGGTCGCCCCCCCTTCTGCCATTGATGAGGCATCTGTCCGTCAATTTGAGGCTGCCATTTTGGAAGATCGGCGCATTGCTATTCACCAAATAGCCCAAGATGTCAAGATTAGTACTAGGTCTGTGGAAACTATCATTCATGACCATTTGCATATGCATAAGGTGTCTGCCAGATGGATTCCCTGGTTGCTCACACCATTTCAGAAGTGAGAATGCGTCGAGTGCTCAAGGATGAATTTGGAGATGTGCCAAGAAGATGAGTCAAAGTTTTTCAAAAGACTGATTACACAGGATGAAGCCTGGGTCTATCACTATGATTCAGAGACCAAAGCCCAGTGATGCAGTCGAAGCACTTGGACTCACCACCTCCAAAGAAGGCAAAGGTGCAGCCCGCCGCTGGCAAGGTCATGCTCACAGTCTTCTGGAACCAGGATGAAGTAGTGATGACAGATTTCCTGGCAAAGGGTACCACAATTACAAGAGCCTATTATGCTTCACTTTTGAGGAAATTAAGGGAAGCTATTAAAATCAAGAGGCGGGGCAAGATCAGCAAAGGTATCTCCCTCCTGCAGGACAACGCTCCGGTCCACAACTCGCATGTCGCCAAATCAGAAGCACAGGCGTGTGGTTATGAAATTATCCACCATCCTTCCTACTCTCCTGACCTTGCACCCTCTGACTTTCACCTCTTCTCAGCTATGAAGCTGTTTTTGAAAGGAAAGCATTTCCCAGATGATGCAGCCTTTATTTCTGAAGTCACGTTGTGGTTGGAGGACCAACCTGGGGTGTTCTACAAAAACGGTCTCCAGAGCTGCATCAAATGATGGGAGAAATGCATAACTCTGGGTGGTTTCTATGTAGAGAAAGTCTAATAACTGTGCCAAGTTTCGTTGCTCTACTGGTATGGAAAGTGGATCAGGGGCATTACTTTTGCACACCCCTCGTAAATAGCCTGGAAAGGGTTGATATGCCATAAAATAAAACAACGAAATCCAATAATTTTAATGTTTATCCAAAGTTTAGAAAATATATTTTGAAAAAACGTTCATAATTTTGATTTCCTTTACAAATCTATTTTCCTATGATTTTGTTGCATTTAAACTAACCCAACGTTTTCAGTTGTGTGGTTATAACAATCAAATATTAAATTGGACACACTGCTGCCAAAAACTCACTACTCCAAATCTTGACGCTCTGTCAAAACTCAACTCCAAATCTCGATGCTTTACTGTTCAAACTCAACTCCAAATCTTGACGCTCTGCTATCAAAAACTAAACTCCAAATCCCAATACTCTACTGTCAAAACGCAACGCTAGAACACGACGCACTGCTGACACACTTGCTACTCTGACATCCAAATCCAAAATCAACCTATCATTTTCAATTTTTTTCCTATGTTGTGTTTCCTTGTCAAATTCGCTTGATACTTTTATCAAATTGTTTAGTAACATTTTTCTTTTGTGTGTTTCTTTTTTGTTTTTATTATTTCAGTCATCGTTGTTCTTTATCTGGTAATGATCTGAATCGAAGATGGCTGACTCCCTGTGCTAAACTCCATCCAACAATTTTTCACACAAAAGGTCTTTTACTTTTTACAAAACTTATCAACAAAGTGCCAATAGTAAGTTAAGGTTTATTTATTGTCCACTTGTTGTTTTCATTATTTTACATTTTTACACCTTTCCTCACCTATGGCGTATTATTTTTTTTGTTTCTGATCAAAGTTTTACTTGAAAATTCGAATTATGAAGCACCGGACTTTGAATATAGATGTGTCAGATGAAAGCCTTCTATAGTGGTATGAATTAAAAAGTGTACAACACTTTTTAATTGAGAAAAAGAACTTAAATTCACAATTGAACATGAAACCCACAAACTCCCAGGAGGCATAATAAGGTCGGATTGGCTTGGCTGATGCAGAATAATTACCATATTACCTATAAGATTAATTAGCACATTGTATATAAGCATAATTAGTGTATTGCCTATAAGCATAATTAGTGTATTGCCTATAAGCATAATCAGTGTATTGCCTATAAGCATAATCAGTATATTGCACATAAGCATAATCAGTATATTGCACATAAGCATAATTAGTGTATTGCCTATAAACATTATTATTAGTGTATACCTAAAAACATAATTCGTATATTACCTAAAGAATAATTAGTATATTATCTATAAGAATAATTAGTATATTATCTATAAGAATAATAAGCATATTGTCTATAAGCATAATTAGCATATTACCTAAAAACATAATTAGTATATTACCTATAAGCACAATTAGTGTATTGCCTATAAGCACAATTAGTGTATTGCCTATAAGCAGAATTAGTGTATTGCCTATAAGCACAATTATTGTATTGCTTATAAGCACAATTAGTGTATTGCTTATAAGCACAATTAGTGTATTGCTAATAAGCACAATTAGTGTATTGCTTATAAGCATAATCAGTGTATTGCCTATAAGCACAATTAGTGTATTGCCTATAAGCACAATTAGTGTATTGCCTATAAGCATAATCAGTATATTGCCTATAAGCATAATCAGTGTATTGCCTATAAGCATAATCAGTGTATTGCCTATAAGCACAATTAGTGTATTGCCTATAAGCACAATTAGTGTATTGCCTATAAGCATAATTAGTGTATTGCCTATAAGCATAATCAGTATATTGCCTATAAGCATAATCAGTATATTCCCTATAAGCATAATCAGTGTATTGCCTATAAGCATAATCAGTATATTGCCTATAAGCATAATCAGTGTATTGCCTATAAGCATAATCAGTGTATTGCCTATAAGCACAATTAGTGTATTGCCTATAAGCACAATTAGTGTATTGCCTATAAGCATAATTAGTGTATTGCCTATAAGCATAATCAGTATATTGCCTATAAGCATAATCAGTATATTCCCTATAAGCATAATCAGTGTATTGCCTATAAGCATAATCAGTATATTGCCTATAAGCATAATCAGTGTATTGCCTATAAGCACAATTAGTGTATTGCCTATAAGCATAATCAGTATATTGCCTATAAGCATAATCAGTGTATTGCCTATAAGCATAATCAGTATATTGCCTATAAGCATAATCAGTGTATTGCCTATAAGCACAATTAGTGTATTGCCTATAAGCATAATCAGTATATTGCCTATAAGCATAATCAGTGTATTGCCTTTAAGCACAATTAGTGTATTGCCTATAAGCATAATCAGTGTATTGCCTATAAGCATAATCAGTGTATTGCCTATAAGCACAATAAGTGTATTGCCTATAAGCATAATCAGTGTATTGCCTATAAGCATAATCAGTATATTCCCTATAAGCATAATCAGTCTATTGCCTATAAGCACAATTAGTGTATTGCCTATAAGCACAATTAGTGTATTGCCTATAAGCATAATCAGTGTATTGCCTATAAGCATAATCAGTGTATTGCCTATAAGCACAATTAGTGTATTGCCTATAAGCATAATCAGTGTATTGCCTATAAGCATAATAAGTATATTACCTATAAGCATAATGAGTATATTTCCTATAAGCATAATCAGTATATTGCCTATAAGCATAATCAGTATATTGCCTATAAGCATAATCAGTATATTGCCTATAAGCATAATCAGTGTATTGCCTATAAGCATAATCAGTATATTGCCTATAAGCATAATCAGTATATTGCCTATAAGCATAATCAGTATATTTCCTATAAGCATAATCAGTATATTGCCTATAAGCATAATAAGTGTATTGCCTATAAGCATAATCAGTATATTTCCTATAAGCATAATCAGTATATTGCCTATAAGCATAATCAGTATATTGCCCTTAAGCATAATCAGTATATTGCCTATAAGCATAATCAGTATATTGCCTATAAGCATAATCAGTATATTCCCTATAAACATAATCAGTATATTGCCTATAAGCATAATCAGTGTATTGCCTATAAGCATAATCAGTATATTGCCTATACGCATAATCAGTATATTGCCTATAAGCATAATCAGTATATTTCCTATAAGCATAATCAGTATATTGCCTATAAGCATAATAAGTGTATTGCCTATAAGCATAATCAGTATATTTCCTATAAGCATAATCAGTATATTGCCTATAAGCATAATCAGTATATTGCCCTTAAGCATAATCAGTATATTGCCTATAAGCATAATCAGTATATTGCCTATAAGCATAATAAGTATATTCCCTATAAGCATAATCAGTATATTGCCTATAAGCATAATCAGTGTATTGCCTATAAGCATAATCAGTATATTGCCTATAAGCATAATCAGTATATTGCCTATAAGCATAATCAGTATATTTCCTATAAGCATAATCAGTATATTGCCTATAAGCATAATAAGTGTATTGCCTATAAGCATAATCAGTATATTTCCTACAGCATAATCAGTATATTGCCTATAAGCATAATCAGTATATTGCCCTTAAGCATAATCAGTATATTTCCTATAAGCATAATCAGTATATTGCTTATAAGCATAATCAGTATATTCCCTATAAGCATAATCAGTATATTGCCTATAAGCATAATCAGTGTATTGCCTATAAGCATAATCAGTATATTGCCTATAAGCATACTCAGTATATTGCCTATAAGCATAATCAGTATATTTCCTATAAGCATAATCAGTATATTGCCTATAAGCATAATAAGTGTATTGCCTATAAGCATAATCAGTATATTTCCTATAAGCATAATCAGTATATTGCCTATAAGCATAATCAGTATATTGCCTATAAGCATAATCAGTGTATTGCCTATAAGCATAATCAGTGTATTGCCTATAAGCATGATCAGTATATTTCCTATAAGCATAATCAGTATATTGCCTATAAGCATAATCAGTATATTGCCTATAAGCATGATCAGTATATTTCCTATAAGCATAATCAGTATATTGCCTATAAGCATAATCAGTATATTTCCTATAAGCATAATCAGTATATTTCCTATAAGCATAATCAGTATATTGCCTATAAGCATAATCAGTATATTTCCTATAAGCATTATCAGTATATTTCCTATAAGCATAATCAGTATATTGCCTATAAGCATAATCAGTGTATTGCCTATAAGCATGATCAGTATATTTCCTATAAGCATAATCAGTATATTGCCTATAAGCATAATCAGTATATTGCCCTTAAGCATAATCAGTATATTGCCTATAAGCATAATCAGTGTATTGCCTATAAGCATAATCAGTATATTGCCTATAAGCATAATAAGTGTATTGCCTATAAGCATAATCAGTGTATTGCCTATAAGCATAATCAGTATATTGCCTATAAGCATAATCAGTGTATTGCCTATAAGCACAATTAGTGTATTGCCTATAAGCATAATCAGTATATTGCCTATACGCATAATCAGTGTATTGCCTATAAGCATAATCAGTATATTGCCTATAAGCATAATCAGTGTATTGCCTATAAGCACAATTAGTGTATTGCCTATAAGCATAATCAGTATATTGCCTATAAGCATAATCAGTGTATTGCCTTTAAGCACAATTAGTGTATTGCCTATAAGCATAATCAGTGTATTGCCTATAAGCATAATCAGTGTATTGCCTATAAGCACAATTAGTGTATTGCCTATAAGCATAATCAGTGTATTGCCTATAAGCACAATCAGTGTATTGCCTATAAGCATAATCAGTGTATTGCTTATAAGTATAATCAGTATATTTCCTATAAGCATAATCAGTGTATTGCCTATAAGCATAATCAGTATATTGCCTATAAGCATAATCAGTATATTGCCTATATGCATAATCAGTGTATTGCCTATAAGCATAATCAGTATATTTCCTATAAGCATAATCAGTATATTGACTATAAACATAATCAGCATATTGCCTATAAGCATAATCAGTATATTGCCTATAAGCATAATCAGTATATTGCCTATAAGCATAATCAGTGTATTACCAATAAGCATAATCAGTGTATTGCCTATAAGCATAATCAGTGTATTGCCTATAAGCATAATCAGTATATTCCCTATAAGCATAATCAGTGTATTACCAATAAGCATAATTAGTGTATTGCCTATAAGCATAATCAGTATATTCCCTATAAGCATAATCAGTGTATTACCAATAAGCATAATCAGTGTATTGCCTATAAGCATAATCAGTATATTGCCTATAAGCATAATCAGTGTATTGCCTATAAGCATAATCAGTGTATTGCCTATAAGCATAATCAGTGTATTGCCTATAAGCATAATCAGTGTATTGCCTATAAGCATAATCAGTATATTGCCTATAAGCATAATCAGTATATTGCCTATAAGCATAATCAGTATATTGCCTATAAGCATAATCAGTATATTGCCTATAAGCATAATTAGTGTATTGCCTATAAGCATAATCAGTATATTGCCTATAAGCATAATCAGTATATTGCCTATAAGCATAATCAGTATATTGCCTATAAGCATAATCAGTGTATTGCCTATAAGCATAATCAGTGTATTGCCTATAAGCATAATCAGTGTATTGCCTATAAGCATAATCAGTGTATTGCCTATAAGCATAATCAGTGTATTGCCTATAAGCATAATCAGTATATTTCCTATAAGCATAATCAGTGTATTTCCTATAAGCATAATCAGTGTATTGCCTTTAAGCATAATCAGTATATTGCCTATAAGCATAATCAGTATATTTCCTATAAGCATAATCAGTATATTGCCTATAAGCATAATCAGTATATTGCCTATAAGCATAATCAGTATATTGCCTATAAGCATAATCAGTGTATTGCCTATAAGCATAATCAGTGTATTGCCTATAAGCATAATCAGTATATTTCCTATAAGCATAATCAGTATATTGACTATAAACATAATCAGCATATTGCCTATAAGAATAATCAGTATATTGCCTATAAGCATAATCAGTATATTGCCTATAAGCATAATCAGTGTATTGCCTATAAGCATAATCAGTATATTGCCTATAAGCATAATCAGTATATTGCCTATAAGCATAATCAGTATATTACCAATAAGCATAATCAGTGTATTGCCTATAAGCATAATCAGTGTATTGCCTATAAGCATAATCAGTATATTCCCTATAAGCATAATCAGTGTATTACCAATAAGCATAATTTGTGTATTGCCTATAAGCATAATCAGTATATTCCCTATAAGCATAATCAGTGTATTATCAATAAGCATAATCAGTGTATTGCCTATAAGCATAATCAGTATATTGCCTATAAGCATGATCAGTATATTTCCTATAAGCATAATCAGTATATTTCCTATAAGCATAATCAGTATATTGCCTATAAGCATAATCAGTATATTGCCTATAAGCATAATCAGTATATTGCCTATAGGCATAATCAGTATATTTCCTATAAGCATAATCAGTATATTTCCTATAAGCATAATCAGTATATTCCCTATAAGCATAATCAGTGTATTACCAATAAGCATAATCAGTATATTGCCTATTAGCATGATCAGTATATTGCCTATAAGCATAATCAGTATATTGCCTATAAGCATAATCAGTATATTTCCTATAAGCATAATCAGTATATTGACTATAAACATAATCAGTATATTGCCTATAAGCATAATCAGTATATTGCCTATAAGCATAATCAGTATATTGCCTATAAGCATAATCAGTATATTTCCTATAAGCATAATCAGTATATTGCCTATAAGCATAATCAGTATATTGCCTATAAGCATAATCAGTGTATTGCCTATAAGCATAATCAGTGTATTGCCTATAAGCATAATCAGTGTATTGCCTATAAGCATAATCAGTGTATTGCCTATAAGCATAATCAATGTATTGCCTATAAGCATAATCAGTATATTGCCTATAAGCATAATCAGTATATTGCCTATAAGCATAATCAGTATATTGCCTATTAGCATAATCAGTATATTGCCTATAAGCATAATCAGTGTATTGCCTATAAGCATAATCAGTATATTGCCTATAAGCATAATCAGTATATTGCCTATAAGCATAATCAGTATATTGCCTATAAGCATAATCAGTGTATTGCCTATAAGCATAATCAGTGTATTGCCTATAAGCATAATCAGTATATTGCCTATAAGCATAATCAGTGTATTGCCTATAAGCATAATCAGTGTATTGCCTATAAGCATAATCAGTGTATTGCCTATAAGCATAATCAGTGTATTGCCTATAAGCATGATCAGTATATTGCCTATAAGCATGATCAGTATATTGCCTATAAGCATAATCAGTGTATTTCCTATAAGCATAATCAGTGTATTGCCTATAAGCATAATCAGTATATTGCCTATAAGCATAATCAGTATATTTCCTATAAGCATAATCAGTATATTGCCTATAAGCATAATCAGTATATTGCCTATAAGCATAATCAGTGTATTGCCTATAAGCATAATCAGTGTATTGCCTATAAGCATAATCAGTATATTGCCTATAAGCATAATCAGTGTATTGCCTATAAGCATAATCAGTGTATTGCCTATAAGCATAATCAGTATATTGCCTATAAGCATGATCAGTATATTTCCTATAAGCATAATCAGTATATTGCCTATAAGCATAATCAGTGTATTGCCTATAAGCATAATCAGTGTATTGCCTATAAGCATAATCAGTATATTGCCTATAAGCATAATCAGTGTATTGCCTATAAGCATAATCAGTGTATTGCCTATAAGCATAATCAGTATATTGCCTATAAGCATGATCAGTATATTTCCTATAAGCATAATCAGTATATTGCCTATAAGCATAATCAGTGTATTGCCTATAAGCATAATCAGTGTATTGCCTATAAGCATAATCAGTATATTGCCTATAAGCATAATCAGTGTATTGCCTATAAGCATAATCAGTGTATTGCCTATAAGCATAATCAGTATATTCCCTATAAGCATAATCAGTCTATTGCCTATAAGCACAATTAGTGTATTGCCTATAAGCATAATCAGTGTATTGCCTATAAGCATAATCAGTATATTGCCTATAAGCATAATCAGTATATTGCCTATAAGCATAATCAGTATATTGCCTATAAGCATAATCAGTATATTGCCTATAAGCATAATCAGTATATTGCCTATAAGCATAATCAGTGTATTGCCTATAAGCATAATCAGTATATTGCCTATAAGCATAATCAGTATATTGCCTATAAGCATAATCAGTGTATTGCCTATAAGCATAATCAGTGTATTGCCTATAAGCATAATCAGTATATTGCCTATAAGCATAATCAGTGTATTGCCTATAAGCATAATCAGTGTATTGCCTATAAGCATAATCAGTATATTGCCTATAAGCATGATCAGTATATTTCCTATAAGCATAATCAGTGTATTGCCTATAAGCATAATCAGTATATTTCCTATAAGCATGATCAGTATATTTCCTATAAGCATGATCAGTATATTTCCTATAAGCATAATCAGTATATTTCCTATAAGCATAATCAGTATATTGCCTATAAGCATAATCAGTATATTGCCTATAAGTATAATCAGTATATTGCCTATAAGCATAATCAGTGTATTGCCTATAAGCATAATCAGTGTATTGCCTATAAGCATAATCAGTGTATTGCCTATAAGCATAATCAGTATATTTCCTATAAGCATAATCAGTGTATTGCCTATAAGCATAATCAGTATATTGCCTATAAGCATAATCAGTGTATTGCCTATAAGCATAATCAGTATATTGCCTATAAGCATAATCAGTATATTGCCTATAAGCATAATCAGTATATTGCCTATAAGCATAATCAGTATATTGCCAATAAGCATAATCATTATATTGCCTATAAGCATAATCAGTGTATTGCCTATAAGCATAATCAGTATATTGCCTATAAGCATAATCAGTATATTTCCTATAAGCATAATCAGTATATTGCCTATAAGCATAATCAGTATATTGCCTATAAGCATAATCAGTATATTGCCTATAAGCATAAAATCAGTATATTGCCTATAAGCATAATCAGTATATTGCCTATAAGCATAATCAGTATATTGCCTATAAGCATAATCAGTATATTGCCTATAAGCATAATCAGTGTATTGCCTATAAGCATAATCAGTATATTGCCTATAAGCATAATCAGTATATTGCCTATAAGCATAATCAGTATATTGCCTATAAGCATAATCAGTATATTTCCTATAAGCATAATCAGTATATTGCCTATAAGCATAATCAGTGTATTTCCTATAAGCATAATCAGTATATTGCCTATTAGCATAATCAGTGTATTGCCTATAAGCAACCTGCAACAATGTGGAATTTCTGCTGAATGAACCAGGTATTTTTGAACATTTCGAACATCATAACACTTACATTTTTGTGTTTTCTGTTTTATTATCTACAAAAATTATCATTTTTTTTTGTCTGAACTTCTTTGTCATTTTTCTATTGTTCAAGTTTGTGAAGATTTTGCAAAATATTTCTTAACTTTGTTGATTGGAAAATTTTGTTTCGGATGATAACATTCAATGTTGCATTCTCGTTCAATAAAATAAACAACATTGTTTTATTCTTGTTCTCTTTGTAGTTTTTTAAGTCCTTTTACTCTTGATGAATTTAGACTTCTTTATTTTTTTTCTCTATAATATTCCATCACTAAGCTGACACTATTACAACACAAAAAGTAAAATTATAACATTAGAAAAACTAAAATTATAATAATACTAATACTACAATAATGGAAAAAATAAAATTATAATGACTCAAAAAATAAAATTAAAATAATATAAGAACTTAAATTATAATAATAAAAAACTAAAACAAAAACTAAAACTATAATAACACAAAAACTAAAATTATGACAACATAAAAACTAAAATTATGACAACATAAAAACTAAAATTATGACAACAAAAAAAACTGAAATTAGGACAACACAAAAACTAAAATTATAACACAAAAACTATAATAACACAAAAACTAAAATTATAACAACACAAAAACTAAAATAGACAACATAAAAATTAAAATTATGACAACACAAAAAGTAAAACTATAATAACACAAAAACTAAAATAATAATAATAACACAAAAACTAAAATCATGACAACACAAAATCTAAAGTTATACCAACACAAAAACTAAAATTATACCAACACAAAAACTAAAATTATGATAACACAAAAGCTAAAATTATAATAACACAAAAGCTAAAATTATGACAACACAAAAGCTAAAATTATAATAACACAAAAGCTAAAATTATAATAACACAAAAGCTAAAATTGTGACAACACAAAAACTAAAATTATGACAACACAAAAACTAAAATTATGACAACACAAAAACCAAAATTATTACAACACAAAAACTAAAATCATTATAACACAAAAACTTAAATCATTATGACACAAGAACTAAAATTATAATAAGACAAAAAGTTGTTGGATTTTGCTTTTTTAATTTTTGTAAATATTTGTACCATTGATAAAAATTTAGATTTAATCATGTTAGAATGTATTCATTTCTTTGTTATTGTTATCCAGATTTACTGCGATCTGCATGGACATTCTCAGAAGAAGAACATCTTTATTTATGGTTGCTCTTCTCTCCATTCTTGGAAAGTGTCAGATAGTGAAAACCCAACTTACAGAGAGGATGGCGAAGACACCTCGTATAAGGTAATTTGTTTCATGTTTTTAATATTTACCAGCTAAAAAGAGAGTTTTCTTTTAAAATATCGTACATGCAACAAAACTTGAAATTCATTTCAATCTTACCTCTTCTTGGAAAAATGAAACAATTTTGACCACCTTCTGTTATATAAAGTGCTTTTGTCTTTGTGTGTGTCCAGCTAAAATCAGCAACTACACAATACACAGCCACAAAGCTGATATATTCTTTTTCGACATTGCTTCAAACAAAATATGGTAAATTTTTGAAAATATTCATTCTTTTGGGATCACTAAAATTCAAATGAACATTTAAAGAAATTTTTTGTCTATGCACTTTTACACTGAAACTTGGACTAGGGTCAAAGAGTAGTATCTGTTCTGTCCTTTATCAGCATGGGGAGAATCTTTCTTGATTGAGAAGAAAAGAGGAGTATAGAGAAAGAAAGAAGTTTTAAAACTCTTCTATTGTTGCCCTACTCCTGGGCAACGCTGGATAATCATGCTGGTTTCTAATAAATTAATACGGGTTAAGCTAGTTAGTATCAAATTATTATTAAGACTATTATTATTAAAACATCTACTTAGTAAAAAATTATTATTAAGACTTTTAATTTGTGATACGTTTTGCAAAAGGGATATATTTGTGTGAAGTAGCTGAGTAGTTTTTGCTACACTTTCAAGTAGTAATCTGATAAGTTGCTTTACTGAACGAGTGTTTATAGTCGGAATTGGTATTTCTTAGCATGAGGTTTGCCACATATTTTTCATTGTCTCCCCCAAGTGTTTCTATCAGTCTGTATTATGGGTTAATCGACCAATCATAATCTCATAAGGAGGAAAAACCTGGATGTACTCATGGTCAAAATATCAGTTTGTGACTCTATAGAAGATTAATAATATGATGCTCCATGTCAAGGTTGCTTCATCTATATTTGATGCACTTTTGTACAATAGTTTTGTTACCTGTAAGTGTTTATGAGTGATTATAATAGTAGTGTTATAAGTTTAAATATCCGGCATCAAAGAGTGATTCATGTCAAATTTGGTCCAATAATTATTTTACCCTATTAGTATCTATTATTATTATTATTATTAGTAGTAGTAGTATTATTAGTTATGTCAGTATAATAGTTTTGATCCTTTGATGGCACACCAAGCACAATAGTAATAATTTTGGAATGTATAATTGTTCATTATTGGTACTATTACTAATAGTTATCTTATAAAAATGTAAGTCGGATTTTCAAACTTACACCTAAATAGCATTGTATCTGACGGATAGACATGTCTTATTATTTGGATTCTCCAAACTACTGTTCTCATCTTAAATGTTATTTCACAATGCTTCAGTTGATGTAACCTTTGATCTTGTGCAAGGACCTGTGGCATAGTGGATAAAGTACTTGGTAAAATTGAGTTGTAAAGTTACAATCTTCTGAAGGCGAAACTCGAAATACAATGGCAATTACTAAGAACTTTTATCCAATCATGGCTGATGGAATGAGAGCAGATTAAATGAAGAGCTCCATTCAAAATTTTATGCAGCTTTCCGAGTTTGACAAGATACACCTGAAGAAGGTCGGAAGTTATATCGACTGAAATATTGTGAAAATAATATTCAGGATGAGAACAGTACTTAGAAGAATCCAAATAATATGAATAATCAATCCTCATCTCAAAATTCAGAAAAATATATATTGGCGTTTACCTAGTCACTTAGTTACTGAATTCTTAGTTTGTGTTCTTCATAAACAAAATTTTGCTATTCAAATCGATTTAATCGATTACATACTATATCTAGTTAGAAATTTCTTTTGGTCATATATTTTTCTAGATATTCACTTTTATTGGATAATCAACAGTGAAAATGATTGCATTCTTTTCAACTGGCTAATGTAAATCATATCAAAAATTGTTTCCTACATAGTTATTCAGCTAGCATGGATTTTTTTCTTAAATTTTATCCACATTTTTACTTTTTTATTCCAAAATACAAAGCCAAAGTTTTAATGTGTTCGTTTTTTTTTCCATTCTTCATATTTTGCGGGAATTAAGAATCCAGCAATGTCAGTAAGACTTGAATAAATTTTCACTGAAAATCTGGTTTGTGGCCTCTTATTATCTTCTATATAAAGTAGAGCAAAATTTTTCTCGAGTAACATTGACTAGTGTAGCTTCCTAACCAAAAGCTACATATCAAAATCTATTTTGCTTTCAAACTAGACCAATTATGCCATATGTATCTTAATAAGTATTAATAAGTAGTCTATAGAAAGCTATTCTTTTCTCTTTCCTTCCTTGATTCTGTCACCCGACAGAATAGACAGAGGTGCTGTCACTTGTGTAAGTCACGTTTTGCATTACTTTCATCACATACAGATAGAGGATTGCATCAGCAGCGAGTTACCTACTTGAGTGGTAGAGTAATTCAACTGTTTTTCCAGCGATCTTGGCAACAGATTTGATTATAGTTATGGAAATTTTGCCTCGATTTATGTTGATGTTCAGAATTATGAAATGATACAAACAGCTAAATGCTAATTCGTATTCATACATTTCATAATCAAAGAACGCAATAATTGATACTTATAGAAATTAAAAAAAAACTTATATGGGGTTCAGAGGTGCGAGGAGAAGTTGAAGTGTAAGAAGTTTAAAATGGTTCAGTTACGTTACTTACTATCTTGAATCTATCAACATTATCTAAAACACACGCACGCACGCACCCCCCCCCCCGAGCCGGCCTTAGGCATAGACAAACTAGGCAACCACCTAAAGCCTCAGATTGGTGGGGGACTTGCACAGAAATCATAAGATAAAAAAATTATGTACATAAAACAAAATATAGGATTTTTAATATAGGTGTGTAATATCAATGCATATGTACGTGTATACTTAGAGTATAGCTATAACCCTTCGGATAGTATTGACTATTCCAATTACTGTTGCATCAGGGAATAGAAGTTTTTCTAAGTTGAAATTAATAAAAAAAAACTATATGAGGACGACAATGACGCAAGAATACCTAAACAATCTGGCAATGATATCTATCAAACGAGATTCTTGATTCTTCACAATTTATTCAGCACTTTGCTGCCATCAAAGCACGAAAAGTTGATTTTTGTTGAAGATGACATCTGAACAAATATGTTTGCATAAATTTCAATTATTTGTTGATTTAGTTATAAATACATCTAGTTTTTGATAAATTGCATAAATTTATTTTTTTGGTATTTGTATTTTATTTTTTTTTATTTCATTTTTTTTTGGGGGGGCACCAAATTCACTTTGCCTAGGGCCTCCGATTACCTAAGACCGGCCCTACACACACACACACACACACACACACACACACACACACACACACACACACACACAAAACGAGTTCATGTTGAGCCCCTTAGCATGAAAAAGTATGCAGGGTTTAAAGTTGTTCCCCTAGGACTTCATGAACAATTGAGGGCAGAGCAGACTGGAGAGAAGGCAGAGTCGGCCATGACATTTGAGATGTAAACACAAATGTCTTGTGAAATTGTAAGTCTTCATTGTACAGTCAGTAGTTTTTAAACCACCAGCAGCACTACAACCCCCACCCCCACCACCACCACCATCATCATCATCATCATCATCATCATCATCATCATAAAACTTGTAAAATATATAAACAAAGTCTCATTTAGTATTTCATGTATATACGCTTGTGAAATTATAAGGTGATATAATGGATTGTGTATATATTTTCAATATTTACTTCAACAGTGCTCAATATGTAAGTAGAGCTCAGTATGAAAATATTTATGGAAAACTATGTAAGCTATACAGAAGTGTCCAGCTTTCATCTCAGCAGGAAATTATCAGTTAATTGTATGGGTGTTAGCAATTGTTTTTATATCTAAGAAGCTTGTAATTATACTAACCAACCAGTTTATTTTTTTTCTATCTATCTATCTATCTATCTATCTATCTATCTGTTTTTCTATCTATCTGTCTGTTTGTCTATCTATCTATCTAATGTTTGTATAGTTTTAGTTTCTTTGATGTAAATCCACTGAAACTCCTGTGTTTACCAAAAAGTGCTTGTTGAATGTACATAGCATGTTTATACTAGTGGGTAATTGTTACGGCTTTACCTTATCATTAGCTACAAAAAAAAAAAAAATTCTTCGTTTCTTTTTCTCTCTTAGTTTCCCCTCTCTGTCCTGCTCAAAGTAAATCTGACGCCCTAGTCCACAAATTCCAAAATTTCATCATGACAAGTTTCAAGAAAAAATACACGATTAAACCCGGTTCTCCAACTTCCAACGTAGACCCCTACTACCATGTCTCCTTCTCCAACATCAGGGGTCTACGTTCTAACCTTCCAGAGGATGAAACCCAATTACAGGAGACTAAACCAGACCTTTTATTTTTAAGTGAAACTGGCATTGGACAGGCTATTTCCCTAGAAGAGTTCGCAATTACAGGATACTCTAACTTAACTTCTAAATCTGACCCCCAAGATCGCCATGGGCATGGAATATGTGCCTATATTAAAGATAGCTTTCCATGTGGTAGGGACATCTCCAGGGAAGATCCTAACTTACCCTATATGTGCTTCCGGGTTGCTTTAGCTCACACTACTGCATTTATATTTACTCTCTATCGCCCCCACAACAGTGGAGTTACTATCTTTCAAAGCATATCTGAGAAAATTGACCAAGTCCTATCTGCTTATCCTTCAGCTAACATTCACATATGTGGAGACTTCAATGTTCACAACGTCGAATGGTTGACCCACTCAAACAAGACCGATGATGAGGGGAGGTTCTGTCATGATTTCTCCATTGCCTATGACCTCACTCAGATTGTTCAGGAACCCACCCATGTGCCCGAAAATGATGGCCAGTATGCGAGCCTACTAGACCTTTTTCTCACGACTTGCCCTGAACTATGTTCAGTTTCTGTTCTGCCGCCTCTTGGATCTTCCGACCACTCTGTTGTATCAATTAAGATAAAAATGAAATGTAATAAGTCCCCAGACGTACCTCTCCACCGTACAGTATATCGATACACTAAGGCTGACTGGGATAGCTTCCGTACATTTATATCTGATCTACCTCTGCATTCCATGTTTAAAAAGGATGTGTCCTCTATAGTATTAAACCTGACGGAATGGTTAATTGTAGGTATTGACCGTTTCATACCCTCTAAAAAGTTTCAGCAAAAACCTAACAGCCAGCCGTGGTTCTCTCCAGAATGTGCTGCTGCCATTGCGCACAGAAATCACTTTTTCCACTGCTTCAAACGTAATAGATGTATGGAAACTAAAGCCGCTTTCAGGACTGCCAGCAACCATTGTAAGAAAGTAATAAAGAACGCAAGAGAGTTGTATGCTCAATCTGTTAAATCCAAAGTAGCTGAGCAGCGGCTTGGTTCCCACCAGTTTTGGCAAATAGCAAACAGAATCCTGAACAGAAGCGTGTGCTCCATCCCAACTATTATCAATGGACCTGAGGTAATCTCGTCAGCATCAGACAAAGCCACACTCTTTGTCAAGAACTTTGCAGCTAATTCTACCCTTTGCGACCAAGGCCGCCAACCCCCAATATTTCCTCCTGTATCAAAAAACACACTATGTGATATACGTATATCTGTACGTGATGTTGCCAAGCTAATCAAAAACCTTGATTCCAGTAAAGCAACTGGCCCTGACGGTATTCCAATTATAGTACTCAAAAAACTTCAACCTGAACTAGCGCCCATACTTACAAAACTGTTTAAACGTTGTCTTAAGAAGAATAGTTTCCCATCTCCCTGGAAAATTTCATCAGTATGCCCTGTATTTAAGAATTCAGGTGATCGCTCATCCCCCTCTCAGTACAGGCCAATAAGTCTCCTGTGCGTCATGAGTAAGTTGCTAGAATCTGTGTTAAATACAGAAGTCATCAACCATCTCAACAAAAATAACCTTCTTAGTGACACTCAATATGGTTTCCGTTCTGCTAGATCTACAGCAGATGTGCTTACAGTTATATCGCATAGGATTAGCAAATCTCTCGACGGTGGCAATCTTTCTAGGGCAATTGCTCTTGACATATCTAAAGCCTTTGATAGGGTATGGCATAAAGGTTTACTTCATAAGATCGCTAGCTATGGTATAGCTGGAAAAGTCTTCTCAATTATTAAATCATTTCTTTCTGATAGATTCATAAGAGTAGTAGTTGAGGGGCAAAAATCAGAAGCTCACAGTATTAATGCCGGTGTCCCTCAGGGGTCCATCCTGGGCCCGACTTTTTTCCTGATCTACATTAATGATCTTCCAAATCATATCCTTACATCATTTGTAGACATTTATGCTGACGACACTACCATTTATGGTAGCACATCTAAGACAGTAAACGACCAAGTTCTCTCCAATTCTCTCGCCTCTGATCTTGAGCACGTTGTACAATGGGGAAAGGAGTGGCTGGTTAATTTTAATGCATCTAAAACCAAGCTTCTCTCTTTACATCATCAACATTCTAATCCACATCTGGCATCAATTGAAATGAATGGCTCTCGTCTTCAGGAGGCCTCAAGTTTTGACAAGCTTCTTGGCTTGAACATTACTCCTGATCTTAAATGGAACACGTACATCAAATCTGTTGCCAAGGCCGCTGGAAAAATGGTGGGATCTTTCTATCGATCCGGTAAATATCTCACTGCTGATGCTATTCTCTATCTATATAAGAGCCAGGTACGTCCAAGGATGGAATACTGTTGCCACATCTGGGCAGGAGCTGCTAGAAAGGACTTGTCCTGCCTTGATAGAGTTCAAAATAGACTTCGTAGCCTCGTAGGAGATGTCCTTTTCTCTTCGCTGCAACCTCTATCTCACAGAAGAGATGTTGCGAGTTTGTCTCTGATGTATCATTATTTTCATGGAAAGTGTTCGACTGAGCTTCAATCTATGGTCCCCCCTCGCCAAACTTTCACAAGAAACACTCGTCTAGCTGTAAACACTATCAATAATTCCCCCCACTCTTTATCTGTGCCTAAACCTAAACGTAGATTCCATGAACAAAGCTTCTTTCTTAGAACTGCACGCCTGTGGAATTGTCTTCCGTTTTCCTGCTTTCCGGCTGACTACAATATGGTTGTCTTCAAGTCTAATCTAAATAAGTTCTTGATGAGCCGTTCCATATAAGTTATCAAATTTACCAAATTTTCATTACTAATGATTACTATATTGTCCAATTTCTACAGTACACTCTTTAACCCTTATCCTTGAGTGGCCTCTTGGCCTTGATAATGTGGTGATGCCTTTTAAAAAAAAAAAAATATATATATATAATTTTGTGTATGTGTTTACTATATAATTGTGACATGGCCATGACCATCTGTCTTCTGTGTGTGCACATGTGTGTAACAGTCATGAGTATGTGTGTTTGTGTGTGTGTCACATATAAGAAGACCTCAAGACATGTACCTTTTTTATTGTTTGAAGAAGTCTTTATTTGGATTCCATCATTGACAGAGCCACCTCGCATTGCTGAATCGATTCAGATCTTTTTTTCTTCTTTGTTCGTTTTCTCATCTTGCATCAAGATCCTCTCTAACTCTGGCGAACTCTAAAACTCGAATTGAACTGTCTAGCAAACGCATGTGCATCCCCTATTTATTTTAAGGTGTGTGTAGGGCTGTAACCGTTGTTAACTAGCTTGTACTCAAAATACACTCACTGACCTGTCTCGTGAGCCTTTGCTGTATGTAGGTGTATGCATTGTCAAGGGAAGTCAATGGATTTGATCTATGTTAGCCTCGACCCTTTGACCTCTGTGCACTCAACTTGATACAAACAAGTTGCGTTCAATCCAGTACCGCGTTAACCGCATTACTGACACACAACAGTGCCTTGTTTTAGAGACATCGTTTCATAAGGCCATAATATTAACGTTAGAGCTAAACTCAAGAATGTAAAATTATTCATATGCAGAAAGTTTTATCTAATTCAAATCAAGAAGGGAATAAATGGAAAAGAAACAATGAAAAAACAAAAAAAAACTCCCTTAAAATAAAAACGAAATTTACTTATGAAATTGTTGATTTTCTAGCAACCATATTGTTTTGTTTTCTTGTCTGCCTGCCTCTCTCTCTTTCTCTCTCTCTCTCTTTCTCTCTCTCTCTTTCTCTCTCTCTCGGTCTATTTATGTGTTGCACTTTCACAGTTATGGATGAGTATATAAGCCATTATACAGCCATGTCATCATCGTGAGATTCTTTTCATTTGCTAAGAAACTTACTTCGACACCGGTTTTTTATATAAAAATTTTATTTAAAAAGAAATCTTCAGAAAAGAAAACATCGGAGAGACAAGTTATTTACGCAGAAAAGAAAAAGAGTGAGACATTGTACCCCCCCCCCTCATTGAGGACAGCAGCCAGATGCATCATTCCTCTTTAAAATCTAACCAGCTAAGAGAGAGAAATTCCCCATCCAGAAGTAAGATGGCTTTGTTCAATTTCACTCCTTAACCTTTAAAAATGTCATTCGAACCCTTATGTTCGAACACGGTTTCTCATTATATAATATGTGAAATCAAAAGCGGAAGAAGAAAGAGGAAATAATTTATCTACAAAATACATGTTGGGGTGATTTTGTTTTATCTGGTAACTCTTAACAAAAGCTGTAAATGAAGATTCGTACGACCCAAAGTCTTAGTTGTATTTACAACAACTTTAATTATCGATGTTCCCCCATTGTAAAGCTGCATGCTGGTCTTAGATTTTTACTATCAATATTTTCGGACAGTCTCCCCTGCTCAAAGCCATTACAGTCAGTGAATCGTCTCTCCCTCTGACCGCCAACTTTTGACTCATTTCTATGTGTCTCTCTAAAAACCATCTCCTCCTCTAAATGACATAATCAACACGTATTACTACAAGACCATTCCCTAATCTCTGTCACATAGTCACTTATTAAATTCTTTCCCTTCGCCAAGGGAACTATTTTAATGTAAATATTTTCTCAAATAAATACCTTTTTTACTTCGACAACCTTCTTTCAGTTATTCAAGCAATTTTGTTTGTTATCGAAATATTTCTAACCTAAATACTGACAATCGCCCATGCAGCAAGCTAACCGGTATTTTGTGGGAACCAATAATATAACAGTTGCATTAAAAAAAAATGATCGAAAGAAAATTACAAGATGGTGACATCTTCATTAAAGTTGCTAATCTGTACAGAGTGGAATGATAAAATTATCGCCCTAGAAAAGATGACATGATTCCATTTCCATTTGATGAAACCTATTTTATTTTGTTGTTGCAGACCATCTACTAGTTGGCCAGTTGTGTCCAAATCCCGAGAGCAATAGGAGTCTTCTATCATGTCTAAAAGTAACACAATATTCAACGAACGAGATCGGAAATGTACAGCTGTATAACTCCTTCTCCTTACTGATCCAAGTTATGAACACAGTATCTTTGAAAGTCAATAAGAAAGTGTACCTGGATGTACTGAAGAGATTGGTGATCCCCTGGTGCAATCAGGTGGCTGCTGGCAGACCCTGGGCATGACAGCAGGATTCGGTGCTGGCCCACAAGTCCAAAGAGACCCAAGCTTGGCTTCAGAAGAAGTACTATGACTTTGTACCCTGTAAAGCTACCGTGTTGCATTCAACTTGGAAGCAGAACAGTGGAACAGTGTTCCACAGGCGGGCAGATTTGGGAAAACCCTTTGTTCATGGAATCTGTGTTTAAATTTAGACACAGATAGAGAGTGGGGGGAAATTGGTTATAGTGGTTGTAGCTAGTAGATTGTTTTTTGTGAAAGTTTGGCAAAAGGGAACCATAGATTAGAGTAATTAACTTTTCATGATCAAATTTCAGTGTCAGCGAGACATTAGATGTACATATGATTTTGGAATGCTGCGTCTTGTGATGTATGCGGCAGTCAAAATATACCATCGTTTTCGATCTGAAGCCGGATCCATAGCATCATTTCAGTTTCTTTCCATTGTAATCAAATCTCACTCGATTGTTTGGTTCCAGTTCATTTTTGGTATTCATCTTTTCTCATCAGGGTTCCATATCTGTCATCATTGTTTCTGGGGACAATCTTAGGGTATGTCAGATCCAGTATAGACATCGTTTACAGATTATTGTATGATTCAATAACTAGCAAGACATTCGCCACCATAAAAAAAAAAAACAACAAAAAACAAAAAAAACCCCAAAAGCAGTGTATCAAATTTTTGAGATTGTATCATTTCATGAAAGAAAACAAAATTTTACATAACATTAATTAGTCAGATGATATTTGTCTGAGAATAATAATATTCAATTTAAATAAAATAAATATGTATTATATACGTTTGAAGCCAAAACAACGCATTATTACAAAATAAACAGACATTTATTTTGTTTGAAATTTATATTGAAATTCATAAATAAAAAAAAGAAAGAAAGACATACTGAAGATGCCGCTTTGCTTCAAAATATATTTATGAATTTCAATATAAATTTCAAACAAATTAAATGTCTGTTTATTTTGTAATAATGCGTTGTTTTGGTTTCAAACGAATATAATACATATTTTATTTTATTCAAACTTACCCAGCGCTTCTAAGGAACAAAAATCTTAACGTGAATATTCTATTTAGTTTTTAATGGCTATGAATGTTAAATCCAGGTCTAATTTATCATGGTAGTATTGCTATTAAATTATCGACTAATAAATTTTTTATCGTTGTTTACATTCCTTAAATGTTGATTTGAAAAAAAAATTTGAATTCAATTTTGAATTTTTTTTGGGTTTACTTTTAAAGATAAACTTGACGCATAGTAATGAATCACGCAGAACACAGAATATATACGGCTAGTGATTATTATTATTATTATTATTATTGTTACTCACTAGGAGTTTTCACACAGGCCGTCATCAAAGAATTTTCTTTGAAAACAAGTCTCCCCAGATTTCCAGTACTCACCACCTCTTTCAATAACCTTTGCAAATTAGTTTGCATTATTGCAATAGCCGTTTAGTATTGATTCCTAATTGGTAGCGACCATTGATTTTCACTGGAGTTTGGGTGGCAATATACCCCTCCTTAAGGTCTCAGTCCTCTTCTCACTCATCCAATAGAAGTCTGATTAGTGCTTTCTCTTCTTGCTCTTTTCATCCTCCTTGACCCTCCTCACTTATTTGGTGTGAAGCCAGTTTAAGGTGACACTAAAAAAAAAGGTGCATTATTATTATTATTATTATTATTATTATTATTATTATTATTGGGGTGCTCAGGGAGTGATTAGTACCTTTGGTAAGAGGGCTTGCCATGTTCTTTTTTAGGACAGCTCGTCTGCTGATGACTGTGCACTAGTGGCCCACACAGAACAAGACTTGCAGCAGATGCTGGACAACTTCTCTGAAGCATCCAAGCTCTTCGGCTTGACGATCAGTCTTGGAAAGACAGAGGTGTTCTGCCAGCCTGCACCATACTCCTACTTCCCTCCCCCTACCATGACCATTGACGACACACCACTTGCCAATGTGGAACATTTCACATATCTGAGGAGCACCATATCCTGTGATGGCTCTTTGAACAGAGAAATTGACATTAGATTAGCAAGGCAAGTCAAGCACTGGGCAGACTCCACAATTGAGTGCTCAACGAACACAACACCAGCCTATCTACAAAACTGAAGGTCTACAATGCTGCGGTTCTTCTCTCCCTCCTGTATGGTTGTGAGACGTGGACACTGTATCGCAGGCCTCAGCAGCGATCGCAACAACTGACTTCTGATGTCCCCACTGTTCAAGACTTTGTGCCTCTAGGCTGGGGTTGCAGAGCCACCTCCGTATTCATAGATGAGATGCAAAACAAAACCGTCATCATCGGATCCGATAGACAACCGTCATTATACTACTACTACTACTACTACTACTACTAACTTATTTCATTATTAACAACATACTCATAGCCTCTCATCTCTATATAAAGTTAAATATGTTTATATGTGTGTATATATTGGTATGTAAAATATTCACTTATAAAATGACTAACCAATCGTTAAAACTTTTGGAACACAGCTGTGATGCTTATGTATGTGTGTGGTTATATTTAGTGTAATACAAATGGGGTAAAAACGGTCTGGAAGCCCTTGCTAGAAAATCCAGGTACCTCCAATTTTTGTGAAAGTCTAACAATAGTTATTAAATACGAATTAATAAATATTCCCTAAATTTCAGCGTCTTTGGAAACATTTTTAAATAGTTCTTAGCGAGTGAGCACAATATAGGCATCATTTCCCATTTGAAGATCCAAATATTTCAGGTTTGCATTTAATTTGATATATAATCATCAGACATTAATGAAGCATTCAACAATCCCCACCACTCTTTATCTGTGCCTAAATCTAAATGTGTATTCCATGAACTAAGCTTCTTTCCTAGAACTGCCCACCTGTGGAACTCTGCTCCACTGGCCCGCTTTCCAGCTGACTACAATATGGTCGTCTTCAAGTCCAATGTAAACAAGTTCTTACTGAGCCATCCTCTTAAATAATCAAATTTTGCCAAATTCTCACTACCAACGATTAATACGCTGTTGTCCAGATGATTACTATACACTCATTGACCCTTATTCTCAGGTGGTCTTCAGCCTTAATAAGTAGTGACCCCCTTGTAAGAAAAAAGATTCCCTTAATTTCAGTTTCTTCTTAAGACTCCTTAAGCTAAAGCCTTAAATGTTAGACATTTTCTAGAATTACAATCATGTAATGGATTTTAGTATCATTATATCTTGATTCTAACTTTCGTAATGGAACATAAAAATTGGTGCCAAATTGTTCTGTTGGGGGGGGGGATTAATTTTACCCAGCCTGAGACAAATGTTCAAGTTATTTATAAAGTTATTATGTAAATCAATAAATGTTTTCCATTTTTTATGTGCTTGTATTATGTCTGAATCAAATGTGACAGTAATAATAACTTGATAAACATTACCGGGCAGTGCTGACTAGGAACAGCTAGTTAAACCTAAACATTTTATGGTCATTTGTGCTTTTATTTAGTTTTTTCCAGTTGTTTCATAAAATAAATCGATCTCGTATTTGTTTGAAATCCGCAGATTCTTCCATATATTTTGGACCGAGTGGCTCCAGCATTTTCCTTACAGGACACAAAATTCCAAGTGGAAAAAACCAAAGAAGGGACAGCTCGGGTTATTGTGTGGCGAGAAGTTGGGGTTGTAAAAAGTTATTGCATGGAGAGCACATATTGTGGATTTGACCAGGGAATATACAAGGTAAGACTCAGTTTAGAAAGCATCATCTGTATAAATAAAACAGCTGATGTACGTGTGTGTTTATGTATGTGTGTGTATATATGTGTGTGTATTTTTTTTTTTTTTTACAAGGTAGTCACCATTTATCAAGGCCCGGAAGCCACTCGGGGATAAGTGTATATGTGTGTATGTGTATGTGCGTATATGTTAACATTTAACCTATAAACTCTCAAACTACTGGTCACATAACACTGAAATTAACAGGAAATAGTAATTATACACCAAGGACGGTTTATACCAAGTAAAATCTTTGTTTGGATGGATAAATAGCACAAACAAAAATACGTCAGCAAGTTAAAATGGAAAATGTTCATTTCCATTTGCTGACATGTTTTCATTACTTTTTTTTGCACATTCATGGCTTGAAGTGGTTTAATTTTAAATCTTTCTTATCTATCTGCCGATAGATCAAACTGTAGGGAACATAGCTGGAGTGCTAAATGTTTTGATTTCAATTCTAGCTGATGTCATCCAAGCCAATTTTAAAAAATCTTTTTAAATCAATACTATTGTAACATAGTGTGTATGGCAAAATCAGCAGAGCTGTCAGATAGCTGACTAATGAGAGTATTAGCAGCAGCAGCCGCCGTCTTAGCACATATGCAAATTAAGCAAGTGTGCATGCATTGATGTCACGGGAAGGAGGAGAAAAATAGGCAGAAAAAAGGATAGCACAAGGAAAAGAAAAGTTCATGTTGGGGAAGATAAATATGGGAAATCAACTTTAAAGACGCTTTTAAGGTTTTTCCTAAAATGGGAATTAAAATGTAAAGATACCTAATCAAACAAATTCATATTTTTATTTTATTTGCTGTTCTTTTCTACATAAAACTTTTTCTTTCTTTGTCCATTTGCAGAATTCTCATGTCAGTACGCATCATCTACATGAAATGGGCCATCGATTCTGTGAGTCTGTCTTACAGATCACGCGACCAAATATCGAAGTCGAGATGAGAAATAGCTGCATGGATTCATCATCTTTTTCTTTGTCTGAGGAAACCAGTGCCAACGTTAGCAGGTAAAAACAATTTTTATAATTCATTGTTTTTCATTATTTTTTTATTATTGTTTTTATTCATTATTTTTTTATTATTGTTTTTTTTCATTATTTTTTATTATTGTTTTTTTAATTATTTTTTATTATTGTTTTTATTCATTATTTTTTATTATTGTTTTTATTAATTATTTTTTATTATTGTTTTTTTTTCATTATTTTTTATTATTGTTTTTATTCATTATTTTTTATTATTGTTTTTATTAATTATTTTTTTATTATTGTTTTTTTAATTATTTTTACTTATTATTTTTTTTCATTATTTTTTATTATTGTTTTTTTTTCATTATTTTTTATTATTGTTTTTTTCATTATTTTTTATTGTTTTTTTATTATTTTTATTATTGTTTTTATTCATTATTTTTTATTATTGTTTTTATTAATTATTTTTTATTATTGTTTTTTTTTCATTATTTTTTATTATTATTTTTATTCATTATTTTTTATTATTGTTTTTATCCATTATTTTTTATTATTGTTTTTATTAATTATTTTTTATTATTGTTTTTATTCATTATTTTTTATTATTGTTTTTTTATTATTTTTATTATTGTTTTTATTCATTATTTTTTATTATTGTTTTTATTCATTATTTTTTATTATTGTTTTTATTCATTATTTTTTATTATTGTTTTTATTAATTATTTTTATTATTGTTTTTATTCATTATTTTTTATTATTATTGTTATTAATTATTTTTTATTATTGTTTTTTTCATTATTTTTTATTATTGTTTTTATTCATTATTTTTTATTATTGTTTTTTTAATTATTTTTACTTATTATTTTTTTCATTATTTTTTATTATTGTTTTTTTCCATTATTTTTTATTATTATTGTTATTAATTATTTTTTATTATTGTTTTTATTCATTATTTTTTATTGTTTTTTTCATTATTTTTTATTATTGTTTTTTTTCATTATTTTTTATTATTGTTTTTATTAATTATTTTTTATTATTGTTTTTATTCATTATTTTTTATTGTTTTTTTCATTATTTTTTATTATTGTTTTTATTAATTATTTTTTATTATTGTTTTTATTTGAAATTTGCTCAGTCACGTATTCCTGCCTCAAATGTGATCTCCTCTTAAAGTCTTTATTTTCCTACAAGTGAAGTCATTTCACATGCTTTTTTATGCGTGCGTCTGTGACATGTTACCCTCCTTAACATGCTGAAAAAATTCTTTCACACGAATTTAGAACCTGCTTCAACGTGAAATAAAAAAACACAAGAAAACTCAAGTTCACAAAAAATGAACAAATTAATCTAAAAAAATGTCCCCTCATTTTACTTTTCGTCAGAAATTTCTTTCTTTTCTTTTTTCTTTTTTTTCTTTTCTTTTCTTTTTTCTCCATTAAAAAAGAAAAAGAATTCCAACATATTTCTCTAAATATGTAAAGACAACGTTTTAACACGTTGAAATAGGAAATTTACTTTTATATGTGTCCATGCTATGTTGAACAATCATTCAATCTATTGTTTCCTCCTGCTGATGAATAAATTTTCGACTAAAGTTCTCATTTTTACAAGAAAGCTTTAAGTAATTCAGGACATCCTAATGAAATCATATACAAACGAAATTCTTCTAACGATAGACTTGAAAGAGACTAGCATCGTCCTTTTTGTGATAAATTTTGTTATATTTGATAAAAGTAATAGAATTTTGTTATATTTGATAAAAGTAATAAAATTTTGTTATATTTGATACAAGTAATAAAATTTTGTTATATTTGATAAAAGTAATAAAATTTTGTTATATTTGATAAAAGTAATAAAATTTTGTTATGTTTGATAAAAGTAATAAAATTTTGTTATATTTGATAAAAGTAATAAAATTTTGTTATATTTGATACAAGTAATAAAATTTTGTTATATTTGATAAAAGTAATAAAATTTTGTTATATTTGATACAAGTAATAAAATTTTGTTATATTTGATAAAAGTAATAAAATTTTGTTATATTTGATAAAAGTAATAAAATTTTGTTATATTTGATAAAAGTAATAAAATTTTGTTATATTTGATAAAAGTAATAAAATTTTGTTATATTTGATAAAAGTAATAACATTTTGTTATATTTGATAAAAGTAATAACATTTTGTTATATTTGATAAAAGTAATTAAATTTGTTTCTCATTTAAAATGATTTTAATTTTTAGGTTTGATTTGAGCAATGAATCTGGGTGTACGTTGAGTCAAGACGAAGGTCTGCATTTTGAAGGGCTCCGTGGGTACCTGTTGGGTGAAAACTGTGATGCAGAAGAGGAGGAAGAAGAAGATGGATATGCAGATGAAATCTATGCAAGCAGTGGTGATGAGGAAAATGCGCAGCAGGCGATGGCTGTCGGCTGGTGTGATGGAAATGCATGCAAATCGTCACACAACGCGAGAGACTATGACAATGAAGTCGATTTCTGAAGATGACTCCGTATTTTCGACACATTTCTTATTCTTCCAGACATTGCCTTGCTTTATTGCATTCCATGTTTTCCCATAGTGCCTTTCTCTTTTCCTCCTCCTTTCTCTTCTTTCTCTCTCTCCCACTCTTTTTTACTAGCACTCTAGATACCCATCCTCCTACTTCCTTTGTCTTTCTCCTACTCCCCTTCCTCCTTCATTTACATATTTTCTTTTTTTCATCTCCTCCATTCTTTTACTCCTCTACACCTTAAATTTTTCTCACCTCTAATACCTCTACCTCCTCCTCTTTCTTCCAAATCATTTTCTACTCTTCCTTCTACTTTGATTTTCCTCCTACTTTTTCTCTTGAACCTTCTTTAATTTGTTTACCTCCTTCTTGCAAAATCTTTTTCTACTTTCCCTGCACCTTCTCTACTTTTTCTCTTACCTTTTTCTCCTCAACCTCCTTTTATTTCTCTATTTCCTCCTCTTCCTCACAAATATTTTCTACTCTACTTCCTCCTACTAACCTTTTCCTCTTTTCTGATCTTTTCTCCTGTCTTTTCTTTCCCAGTTCTACTTTTCCACCCTCCTAATATTTCTCCTCTCCCTTCTCCATTTATTGTCCTATTTATTCTTCCTTCTCCCTCTTTTTCCTCTATATTTCCTTCTTCCCAATTTTCTTACATTCTTTCTAGTCATCCTCCTCTTTTTTAAAAATGTCTTCCACCCCTTCTCCCCATTTTTCGCCCTTTTCTCTCTCCTCTTTCTTCTCTTTTTTTTCTCACCCTCCCAACACCGCTTCTTTTTTTCATTCTCCCCTTTTTTTCTATTCATCCTTATACTGTTCGCCTATTTACCCCCTCCCCTTCTCTTCAGCAAAATCACCATTATTTTATTTTTCACCTTTTCTCTTTCTTTTTTTTAATCCAATTTTTAAAATTCTGTGATGCTTTTTTTTTTTTTTTAAATATATTATTTGTTTCCTCCAATTCTTTCGGACATTAAAAAAAAAAAAGAAATTATTTCGGAGAAACATTATACCAAACAACTTTCTATTCCCCCCCCCCCCATCTTTCTCTTTAACAACTTCTCAAAATTATATTCGACCACAACTTTCTATCCCCCCCCCCATCTCTCTCTTTAACAACTTCTCAAAATTATATTCGACCGAATAATTCTCTTTCCTTTTATTTATTATTCAAACAAATATGTATATCTGGACATTATTTATATGTGGACATTACTTTGTCAACGGGTACAATCCATGTTAATGGTTATTAATATTTAAATAGCCTCATTTTTTTAATTAAAAATAGTTTTAAAAAACTGTCAAAAAATATTTGACCTTTTAAAATTTAATTAAATTATTATTTTAATTCAGCGAATGAATGTATCGTTGACATTTTTTTTTAAATTAAAATATTTTATACTTGCACAAGTTTACAATTTTTTGTTATTCTTTGCTGAATCCATTTTCAATTTTGATATTTTAACAAAAAATTTATTGTACTTATTTCGATGTGTTGTTAAATACATTGGTATTATGAATATTCGATAAGGTAAAACGTCTCCACTCTGCAAGTTTTCTTGATATGTCCAGAAAGAAACCAACATTCAATAAACATTCAATAAAATGTATCCATATGAATGGAAAAAAAAAAGAAATTAAATGAAGAAAAAATATTTGTTCAAACTCCTGCTTTCCCACGACTAAATTCAACTGAAATTTTCCTCCGTCCATTCTCTCTCTCTGCTGTCAAAAAACAACAACAAAAAAAAACTGCCGTTGTGCTTCCAACTCGTCCTTTTCATAACAGATTCTGTCCTCTTGTGCAAATCAATGCCACATGTATATTACCGAGCCTCCTATAAATGAAGATTTTTCTTTGTCTTTCCCTCCCTCATTTCGCCATCCGACAGGAAAGAGAGATCCGCACCCGTTTGTGTAAGTTACTTTCTTTATTTCTTTCACCACGTAGTCAATTTTTTAATTACATTTTAGAGCACACGATGTAAAAACAAAACAAAACAATGTTTTGCATGTTTAGTCGGCGATTTTTAATTTGAGGAAACCTGCAGGCACAGATTGTTGTTTCCTAAGAAACGATATATGAGCAGACATATCCTAAGCATGCATAAAGTACAAACTCAACACAAACGTGGAACTGTACAAGAATGATAAATGAATATGAGTACATCCGGGTTCTTCGTCCTTACAAAAATATGATTGGCTGGTTAAGCCATAAATACCAACCGGTAGAGCCAACTCAGAATGCATATGAATATATGTATGTTGCATACACATATGCATACGAATATATGTATGTATGCATATACATACGTATATATGTATGTATGCATATACATACGTATATATATATATATATATATATATATATATATACATATATATATATATACGTATGTATATATATCATTTATTTAATTTGACTTCAGTCAGTACTTCTGAAGGATTGCTACGACTTTGTACCCTTCTCTTACTAGTCCCCCTCCTCCCCCGACCTGAATTTGCTGGACTACTTCGTTTGATCATATGTCGAGAACATCACGAACATGACCTCTCACAACACTAAAGCCAGCGTGATCGCCACCATCTGCTGAGTATTGGCTGAGCTTCCGGCGGCACTTGTGGAAAAGGCGTGCTCCCAGTTCCGAACCCATATCAAGGTTGTGATTGAAGCTGAAGGTGGCTACATTGAATAGATGTTAGCTCTACTACGTAATCAAGTTACCTGAATTGATTTTTTCAATAAATTTAAAAAATAAAACTGTATTGTTGTTATTTTTAGGGCGACACTTTTATCGTTTTATCCTGTACTTAAAAAAATTGAAATTTTTTGGAATATTTATTAATTAATGTCTGATACATATTGTTAAAATTTAACGACATCAGAGATATCTATATTTTCTGAAAAATGGAAAGGGAACAAAACAAAAACAAACTGGCAGTGTTAAACCGTCCTCTTGTTGATACAACGCACAAAAGTCTTTTTTTCTTTCTTTCCTCAACTTGCAATAAATCCTCATGTATTCGATATTATCTTCCACCGTTCGTTCTCGTTCTAAGCTGACCAAAACAAACTCAACTCAACGATCATACTTTAGAATTTGTCCCTTTTAACAGTTAACAATTGTGTACATATGCAAATTAATGACATACATTCACTAATGAGCGACCTACAAAATTACGCTTGTCTTTTCTTCTTCTTTCCTACATTTTCTGCCGTCATTTTACAAGCTGAGCAAACACAAGGTCGTTTGCAAGAGTGATGATTTCTATTACATTTTTAAGGACTTCCACATTCTTTTTACTCTCTTTGCATTAAACTACATAAAACTAAATTAAACTAAATAAAACTAAATTAAACTCAATAATACCAAAAAAACTGAATATAGCTAAATAATACTAAATTAAAGTAAATAATAGTAAATAATACTAAAAAACTAAATTAAACTAAATAATACTAAATAAAACTATCCGATGCCTCCGTTCAGTCTTGAAAGACAATGGATACCCTCTGTAGGGGCAGCTGCGCATGTAATTGTGTGGCAAGGGTTGCGCAATCCCCAACCATACCTCTCCTGAATCGGCACTGCTTGAGTCCAGTGGTAAGGAAAAGTCCAGGACAACTGGAAACAATGCTGAGATAAGCAGAGAGCACATACAGCACCTGGAAGTTCCAAATGGTCACCCATCTCGTACTGGCCAGGCTCATCGTTGCTTAAATTAAACTAAATAAAACTAAATAAAACTAAATTAAGCTAAAATAAACTAAAAACTGAATGAAACTAATGCAATAATCCTCTTGTCGACTCTCTTCACACTGCCCCACTCCATAATGATCGGTTTTCTAACTCAACCACTCAGGATTGTCACTAAAGCAAAGGAGCTTGATATAGTTGTAGAAAACATTCGCAAACCAACACATCACGTGACATTGTATCAAGATGGCAACCAAGGTATCCAAAGATTATTTCCTAACAGCAAATACTTTCTGTCCCCCAATACGTAACCCTGGTATGGTCCATTCTGGAGTAAATTATCTAGGCAACAAATCTCTCAGAAGCTTATCATACGCGTTCAACATTTGGCAACCAGAATGATGATTGAAGTCTGTATGCTTACCTACAAAGAATAATCTCAAAGAAGAAATCTGTCCCCGATCGAGCAACAAAGGATGCGAGGAGACCTAATTCTGACATACAACATCATCAACAAGAATTTGGATCTATGTTCTCTGGAGTTTTTCACCCTCGCACCTAATCCTGGTCTCCACAACTATCTGCAGTGAATTTCATCTCAACAGAAGAAAGGTAAAATTCTCTCTCCGTGTTTCATCTTCCTGGAACAGCTTGAGAGGGTCATGATCATGCTAACAATATCCATCTTTAAAGTCAACGTGAATAAACATCCATATATTTTAGAGCTGCAATATTTTCTGTCTTTTAACCTGACTTCAAAAACTTTTTTTTATTCATTTTCATCCCAAACGAGACATAATGCCACGTGAAACGTAAGGAGCTACTATTTGGGGTCATGTCTAACTGTTGTATAGTCGGTTCTCTCTATAACGATTTGACCCAAAATGAGGGCGAAACTCGAGTCTTAGACTTCCGGTTTGTTGGCTTTCTTGCATCTTATGGGCTGCGACGTTTCGACTGTGAAAAATTATATATATTCTCTCACACTTTCTGAATATATATATATATATATATATATATATATATATATATATATAAACAAACCGACCATCAATCAGGTTCAGTATAAGGGGGAGGGCACGCTGAAGTGCTTTTAACAATTTTAAATGATTTTAATCAACTTTTTTAATAAATTTACTAAACGCAATTTTTTAATTCATCACTTGCCTGAAGACAACTCATGGAAGTTGCCCAATCATGGAGATCGCTGGATCTGTGAGGTGTGTGATCAGGCTCTGTTGTCTAAGGCAGGTCTTCTTAATCACATGAAAGTGCAAGAATACTAAAAAGAGCTCTCGGTTGGTTTCAATAAAAAGCAGAGATATGTTGGCAGCTGGTTTGGCTGCCCCATACCCAGCGTTACAATCTTCAAAAGAAGAAAATTAAAAAAAAAAAAAATACAAGTTTTGTTGATGTTGGTTTCATCCAAACCAATAACTGTCATGTGTGCTTGAGGGTGTGCAAGTCACTGGCAGGACTGAAAAGTCATCTTCATGCACATGGACGTTTGATTACTGAGGAAATGGCACTCATCTGACAAGACGTCACAATTATCATAAGTATATACATATGCATCTATATATAATATGTACAGTCTATCACAAAAGTGAGTACACCCCTCACATTTCTTCAAATATTTAAGTATATCTCTTCATGAGACAACACCGAAAAAATGATTTTTTGACACAATGAAAAGTAGTCCGTCTGCAGCATATATAATAGAGTTTATTTATTTTCCCCTCCAAATAATTAAAAATATAGCCATTAAAAGCTAAATCCCTGCCAACAAAAGTGAGCACATCCCTAAGAAGCTACACCCCTAAAAAGTGAGTACAATCCCCCCAAAAAACTACACCCCTAAATGCCTAAATTGAGTACTGCTTTTTTCCCCCTCCAAAATGTCATGTGACTCATTAGCGTAACTATGCCATGTGTTCATAGGGAGCAGGTGTATTCAAATTTGTAGTGCAGCTCTCACACTCTCTCTTACCAGTCACTGAAAGTTTCAACATGGCACCACATGGCAAAGAACTCTCTGAGGATCTTAAAAAACGTATTATTGCACTACATAAAAAGAAGATTGCTAACACCTTGAAACTGAGCTACAGCACAGTGGCTAAGATCATCCAGCATTTGAAAAGAGCAGGGTCCACTCAGAACAGGCCTTGGGTAGGTCGTCCGAAGAAACTGAGTGCACGTGCTGAGCATCACATCCAAATGTATGTTGGGTAGCGACATGTCTGTTTGCATTACACTTGGATTTCTGCATGGAATCAGGGGCCCAAGAAGGAATTCCAAAGAGCAGCAGTTCGAGGGAAAAAGCTATTCGAGTAGAAAACTTTATGGCATCTAGGGATCTCTATAGTGTAGGGGTGAGATTTTGCTGCTTGTAAGCTTTATCGGGGGTATAGCTGTCGAGGGGATACTAGTGCTTGCAGTTTATCAGAACACATGCCATTGAAATAATCATTTCTGGACTATTCTAACTTTTTAATTCTGTCTAATCGCTCAAAAATCGAAAATTAAACAAAATACCGGCAGAACATAACATTTTCGCTTAATTCTTGACATTTATTTGATACTAGCGGGGGTACCCGGCGTTGCCCGAGTGTTTGTTTCCGGGACGGGGGGGGGGAGTTTTAAAAAATGTTATGGTAGGTAAGTAGGAAGGATCAAACTCGGAGTCATGAGTAAAAGTAGGAAAATAAAGTGTGAAAAAAAACAAAAAAAAAAATCTGCAACATTAACAGTTCGGCCATCAAGAAAAGTCCATTCCAGTTGTTTAGGAAAAAAAAAAAAAAAAAAAAACGACTACGGTAGGTCGGCGCGAACGTGAAAATATAATGTGAATTGTCCAGCACGCTAACCACTACGCCACAGAGCACTGCAGCTTAGTTTAGTGATTTTAAATAACTTCACATGAAAGAACTACGAAGCCAAACCGGTGTTCTCTTCTCAACTGTTCCTTGTGAACGATCCCCAAACGGTGTTAAGTGGTGGCAGGGGGAGGAGGAATTTATTAGAGAGAAAATATTTTACCACTTCCATTGATCTTAACCGATTTTGGCCGTGACTTCTCAGCAGAAAAAGTATAGAAATCTAAGATTATCAAGGAATTTGAGAAATAATAAGCCTATAACACACCTCAGATATTGTTCTGCCGTTTGTGCATATTATATTTGCATGAAATATCTTGATTTTTAATCCTATTAATGTCAAAATCAGACGGGAAAAAATGAGTTCATTTTATTTATATAGAGATGTTTGTACGTTTGCTTAATTTTCAGTTTTGAGCAGTTATCAAGAGTCCTTGTATAGGGCAGATATTTTTTCATTTTCATTTAAGAAAGTTGGCACTAAGTTTGTTTTGAACTAAAATCACGCTTTAAAATAAGTTTAAAATCAAAGTTTAGCCTTTGGTAACATTTATTAATTGCATATTTGCTTTTCTTTTTCTTTTGTTATGTTAGATATAGTAAAAAATGACCGAATCTAATTCTTCTTGTTTTATGTGTGTGTATACGTTTAAATGTAGATATATTTTTTTTATTCAGAAAACTTCACATGTTTTCCTTTATATATTTTATCCAAGATTTTGAAAAAGTCGTCATGAGATTTTCATTTATATTTTTCACTTGTGTCCAAAAAATACAATAAAACATTAATTATTTCTGAAAAAGTCGGTGACAGACAATGACCGTGTCAAGCCGGCGCCAATGAAATTGCAAAAACAACAGCATCCAGAGCATTTGAAGTCTTTTAATAATCAAGTATGAACTCCCTGATAGGAGGCATAAAAACGTTCAGTGAGTAGATGAGAAAATGTTTACAAAGAGAATAGGCAAGTTGACTCTGAATGTTTACTGTGTTTACAGTGATTGACCAATAAAAGAAATAAATTAGAATCTGAGAATAAATGTTAAATCTGAGAATGGGATTCATAACCCATTCTACGAACCATAGCCAAAACGGACTCTCTCTTTAAAAATCTACCAAAAATCAAGTAATTCTCCAATCAATACGAAATTTTTTCCGATTATTAAATGAAAAAAGACCTTTATATGGTGTATTTTGTTTTCATAATCGATATTTATATACATTTTTGCCTACACCCCCCTTCTTTATTTGTGAGTACCAATATGTGTAAAGTAATCAGCCGAAACTGAACAAAATATATTGTATTGTTGGAAGGGTGAGTTTTGTAAATAAAACAAACAAACAAAAAACAATTGTGGGCGTATCAGATTTAAAGTTGAAAATCCGAATTTTGAATGTATATAATTTTTCATCTTTTGTGTTTTGAAGTGTGAAATTCATTGAATATGTTAATAATAATTATTATCTTTCAGATTAGCAAAAAAAAAAAAACAACAAAAAACAATATATATGTTCATTATTTTTACGAAAGACATTACTTCTAAATTTTTGAAAAATAAATTAATAATTTTCTTTTAGTTAATATTGCTAATATGCTATTATGTAAGAAATGCTTTGAAGAATCGATACCAAAAAAGGAAAAATCGATAAATAACTGTGCATTTTGCTAAAAATACGATGATTTCTTATGGTAATTTGCTGCTGCATATTCATCTACGGAAGACCATACAGTCTAAAAAACAGTTGTTCTGTAATTACAGACAGTTATTATCTCCGCCTTTTCTAAAATTACATCCAAGTCTGCCGCTGGTGATGCTGTGACTTGCACTTGACTTAGTTAAAAGTGTGGAGACTTGCATCTACCACACTCTATCGTCCTGAAACACTTGGTACTGATGGCAATACAGGGTCAAGATGACCAAGCGTGATACCAGATGCAAGTGTTGTTGCAAACACGTACGGCACCTAGCATTCCCCGAATGGTCACCCATCTGGTACTGCCCAGCCTCATCGTTGCTTATCTTCGGGGGGTTATGTAGGCAACAAATATATATATATATATATATATTTTTTTTTTCATAAACGATACATACATATATATATATATTTATGAAAAAAATTAAACCTTTATTCTTCACTTAAACATAAAACAAACGTTAGGAATTTATTTTGCCTTGTAAAGCCTACCATAGTTTCTTTAAAAGTAACGTTAAATTTTAGATTTTTTAATTTCGCGACGTGGTATCTATAGACTGATGTAAAAGATGGAATTATTTGAAATTCAGAAACTTATGTTATAATATTTTTGCATAGTCTTATAGCACATCATCCTAAATCTTATTAAGACAAGAAATAAAAAAAACATAATTGATTCAAAAACCTTTTAAAAAAAAATATTTCAATGTATTACCCATCGAGACAAAAATTTTGGGAAAGTTAAAAATTTTAAATTGTATTAAAAATAGTAAAAAAAGTTTTCTATTATTCTGTATTCAATAAAATTCAGGTTTTTATCTTTCTGGAAATGGAAAAAAAAGTTGCACAAGAATGATAATCATTTTGGAATCGGAAATTAGACTAACATTTTTCTTATACTATTTTTTTTTTTTTTTACAAGGTGGCCACAACTTATCAAGGCCCGGAAGCCACTCAGGGATAAGGGTTATTGCATGTACAGTACGTTAGAGTGGAGATTTAATAAAGTGTCTACTTAAGGGGGCGGTTCATCAGGAATTTGTTTACGTTGGACTTGCAGACGGAACAGAGTTCCACAGGCGTGCAGTTCTAAGAAAGAAGCTTTGTTTATGGAATCTACGTTTTGATTTAGGCACAGATAAAGAGTGGGGAAAATTTTTGACAGTGATTTCAGCTAGATGAGTGTTTATCGTAAAAGATTGGCGAAGGGGGGGGGGAACCAGAGAATAGAGCTCAGACGAGCACCTGCCATGGAAATAACGATAAAACAAAGATAGGCTCGCAACGTCTCTTCTGTGGGAGAGAGACTGCAGGGAAGAGAAAAGGGTATCCCCCACTAAGCCACGAAGTCTATTTTGTACTCTGTCAAGGCATGATAGGCTGTTTTTAGCAGCTCCTGCCCAGATATGGCAACAGTACTCCATCCTTGGACGTACTTGGCTTTTATATAGATAGAGAATTGCATCAGTAGTGAGATATTTTCTGGAGCGGTAGAAGGATCCCACCATCTTTCCAGCGACCTTGGCAACAGACTTGATGTACGTGTTCCATTTCAGATCAGGAGTAAAAGTCAAACCCAGAAGCTTGTCAAAACACGGGGCCTCACCCAGACGAGAGCCATCCATCACAATTGATGCCAGATGGGGATCAGAGCGTTGAAGATATAAAGATAGGAGTTTGGTTTTGGATGCATTAAAGGTAACCAGCCACGTCTTCCCCCACTGAACCAAACACTCGAGATCAGAGGAGAGAGAATCACAGAGAACTTTGTCATTTACAGCCTTTGATGTGTTGCCGTAGATGGTCGTGTCATCAGCATAGATGTCAACGAATGATTTAAGTATGTGTTTAGGGAGATCATTGATGTAGGTCAGGAAGAGAGTTGGGCCAAGGATGAACCCTTGAGGGACTTCAGCATTAATACTGCAGGCCTCTGATTTTTGTCCATCGACCACTACTCTTATGAGCCTATCAGAGAGAAATGATTTAATGATAGAGAAAACATTTCCAGTTATACCGTAGCTGGAAATCTTGTGAAGTAGGTCTTTATGCCATACCTTGTCGAAGGCCTTTGATATGTCAAGAGCAATTGCCCTAGAAAAGAAGCCTTTGTCAAGAGATTCGCTAATTCTATGAGACATAACCGTTAGCACATCTGCGGTAGATCTTGCAGAACGGAAACCATATTGCGTGTCACTAAGAAGGTTATTTCTGCTGAGGTGGTTGACTATTTCTCTATTTAATATAGATTCCAGCAACTTACTCATGACACACAGGAGACTTATTGGTCTGTACTAAGAGGGAGATGACTTATCACCTGAATTCTTAAATACAGAGCAAACTGATGAGGTTTTCCAGGGTGTTGGAAAGCACTTCTCCTTAAGGTAACGCTTAAATAGTTTTGTAAGTATGGGAACAAGTTCTGGTTGAAGCTTTTTTAACACTATAATTGGGATGCCGTCAGGACCAGTTGCTTTATTGGAATCAAGGTTCTTGATTAGCTTGGCAGCCTCATGCACAGATATTTGTATGTTACCTAGCGTGTTCTGTGTTATAGGAGGGAATATGGGGAGTTGATGGCCTTCATCGCATAGGGTAGAATTAGCTGCAAAGTTCTTTGCAAATAGTTTGGCCTTGTCTGATGCTGACGAGATTATCTCTGGTCCATTGATAATGGTTGGGATAGAACGCACACTTCTGTTCAGGATCCTATTTGTTATTTGCCAAAACTGGTGGGAACCAAGCCGCTGATCAGCTACTTTAGATTTAATGGACTGAGCATATAGCTCTCTTGCATTTTTTATTACTCTTTTACAGTGGCTGCTGGCGTTCCTGAAAGCAGCTTTAGTTCGCCTGCATCTATTACGTTGGTAGATATGGAAAAAATGATTTCTGTTCGGGATGGCAGCAGCACATTCTGGGGAGAACCATGGCTGGCTGGTAGGTTTTTGTTAGAATTTTTTAGATGGTATGAATCGGTCTATGCCTACAATTAACCATTTGGTCAGGTCTGATACTATAGAAGACACATTCTTTTTAAACATGGAATGCAGAGGTAGATCAGATATGAGTGTACGGAGCTATCCCAGTCAGCCATGGTGTATCGGTATACAGTACAGTGGAGGGGTACATCTGGGGACTTATTATGTTTCATTTTTATCGTAACTGATACGACGGAGTGGTCGGAGGATCCTAGAGGAGAATGAATGAAACATGAACATAGCTAAGGGGAAGTTGAGAGAAAAAGGTCTAGAAGGCTTGCATACTGACCTGTAGTATTGGGCACACAAGTGGGCTCGCAAACAATCTGAATGAGGTCATAAGCAATAGCAAAATCATGACAGAACCTCTCCTCATCATCTGTCTTATTTGAGTGGGTCAGCCATTCCACGTTATGGACGTTGAAGTCACCACAGAGGGGAATGTTAGCCGAGGGATGTGCAGACAGGATGTGGTCTATTTTCTCAGATGTACACTTAAAGATAGTAACTCTGCTGTTATGGGACCGATAGAGGGCAAATATAAATGCAGTGGTGTAAGCAAGTGCAACCCGGAAGCACATATAAGGTAAATTAGGATCTTCTCTAGATATAACCCTGTCACGCGCGAAGCCATCTTTAATGTAGGCACATATTCTATGCCCATGGCGATCTTGGGGGTCAGATTTAGATATTAAGTTAGAGTATCCATTAATTATGAACTCATCTAGGGAAGTGATCGGCCCTATTCCAGTTTCGCTTAGAAAGAATATGTCCAGTTTCGTCTCCTGTAATTGGGTTTTAACCTCTGGAAGGTTGGAGCGTAGACCCCTGATGTTGGAGAAGGAGACATGGTAGTAGAGGACTACATTGGAAGATGGGGTTCTAGGTTTATTCGAGCTTTTTTTTCTGGAGATATTTCATGTTGAGCTTTTGGGATTTGTGGAACAGGTCGGCATACTTGGTTAGAGCAGGATAGAGAGGGAAAGTAAGAGAGAAAATTCTTTTTTTTGTTTAGCACATGATAAGGTAAAACTGTAACAATTACTCACTAGTATGGCATCGAGAGGCCTCACCAGAATCCATTCACCAAATGGCAATATAGCAGCCACAGTACTTTGCACCTGATAGGACTTTGCTGATAGGACAGCCTCCTTAGTGGTTAATCCAAGGTTCGGGTCCCTGACTATCAGGCGGATAACGTCAGCCCAGAGGAAACGTTTACCTCCAGCACCCTTACTAGTGACATAGCCACAAGGATAGACATAGAGACAGAAAAATTTCCGACATCTCAGACTACTCTTCACCAAGTACTACCGACCTTGAAAGCAGTTTTTTCTTCACCCTTTGTCAGAAAAATCACTCATTTGAATGAGGACTGAGGGACAAAAAAGGAGAAGCGAGAGTTACTGGAGCTGCCTATAACACATCCACTGCATTATCTACTCTCCATTAAAAAAAGGTAATAAGTACGAGGGACTTATTAATATATACTTAGAAGTCCGGTACTCAATTATCAATTCAGGACGCTGTTTGAAGATAATCTCCCCTCCCATATTAATGTGGGGATGTTTTTCGCGTTATCTATCTCGAGTTTGAATCATTCGAGTTTCACCTTATAAGTAAAATCCAATAATGAACTTTTATTAATTTGTGAAGTCGGCTTAAATTTTGTATTAATTTACATTTGAGTTTAGATAATAGTTGAAAGTTTTAATTTGGAAGATTCTCGTTTTCATGGGTGACTTTTTCTTTTCTTTTTTTCTTTTCGTTTTACATGTAACAAGACAATATTGGTTAATAGCATATTTGACAAAAAAGATTTCAGAACAAAAAGGAAAAAAAAGCAAGACAAAATAGGTAAAATGAAGTTACGGGTTTTTAAGTCAAAGCTGCAATAAGAAAACAGTTAGCGGTAATTAGCACAAAATAGATTTCAAAAAGTTAGATATAAACATTTTTTAACCTTAGCTTAAGAGTCTGGAAAATGTGATCTACCCTTCTTCAGGTCATATCGGAAATGGGAAGCTAGCAGACTTTAATTCTGGGTACATAAAGATATGGTGGACGTTGTGTGTGCATGTTGGGAAGGGGGGTAATGCTTTTATTTATTTTTATTTTTATTTCTTTGTCTATTTTTATTTTTATTTCTTTTTAATTTTTTGCTTTATCTATCGGGTTTGAATCTTCAAGCTTCACCTCATAATTAAAATCCAATAATGAACTTTAATCAATTTGTGAAGTCGGCTTAAATTTTGTATTCATTTACATTTGAGTTTAGATAATAGTTCAAGGTTTTAATTTGGAAGGTTCTCGTTTTCATGGGTACCTCTAAAAGTTCCGATTTTTTCGATTCCAGATTGTGATTCTGATCAATCGTCCCAACGCTAGTATTATATATATATGTCGTTGCATATATGTGTATATATGTATGTATAGATATGTGTATATACATCTGCATATATACGTACATGTGTATGTATATATACGTGCATATGTATTAAGCATATATACATGTGCATATTATATGTGCACATATACATGTGCATGTATATATACGTGCATGTATATATATGTGCATGTATATATACGTACATATATGTATATATATGTATATATATGATTATATATAAGTACATATATATATATTTGTGTGTGTATATATATACGTACATATATGTGTATGTATATATACATATATGTAGATTTAATGTTATATATATATGCATATGTCTATATATATATGAGAGAGAGAGAGAGAGAGAGAGAGAGAGAGAGAGAGAGAGAGAGAGAGAGAGAGAGAGAGAGAGAAGGGGACACAATTTTAAGACTGTAAATTATATTTTACATGAATTTATTGTGTGACAAAATATTCAAATAAGATATATTGAAATTTCCTTAATCTGCAGAGTTTCAAAGAAATGTGTTCTTCTCATCAGAGAATATTAATATTATAGCAAACCTATGAATTTGCTGGTACTGGCATTAATTGAAACAGAATTACATAAAACTAGTCATACATGCAAAAAAAAAAAAAAATTGTGCAAAAGGTCATAAAATGGGGAAAAGATTTTTAAATAAAAGGATAAATTAAATGTCAAAGATTAAAATACCAGATATAAATATATGGAAAGGTTATGTATTTTAAAGACGAAATGATGACAGGAGACAATGTTCTCATAAGAAGAACCTGGAATCATACTGTTGACTAATAAATTCAAATTGAAATCCAAAATATGTGTAATCCAGGTTTGTAGAAAAATCCGTTTGCAAACAGCCGAGGAATAAAGATTATTTCAAATCGTTAAAGGTTTTTCACTTATGGATAATTTAGCCGGCATTTTCATGGCCGTGAATTATGGTTTTAAGTAATAACGAAAAACAAAATTTCCAAAACAATAACGGAAATTAATTACAATGGAAACGGAATTATAAAAAAAAAAACGATATTTAAAAATGAAAAAAGCGATATATTATTTGAGTATCCTGTCGAACAATAAATTCATGTAAATAATAATTTACAGTCTTAAATTTGTGTTATTGTATAACAAGCTCTATTTCTTATCTTGGTTGTACTAAACTTTTTTATTTGGTTGCGATTTCTATATAATCATTAATATTTATATTTACTTCAAGTTTCCTGAAGCTTTTGGCTTATAAACATAATCTTTACTGTTTGATTTATATATATATATATATATATATATATATATATATATATATATATATATATATGTGTGTGTGTGTGTGTGTGTGTGTGTGTGTGTGTGTGTGTGTAATACTTTTGAAAGTTATATAATTGTCCTTCGCAATTTAACTATAGTCTAACTGAGTGCTGACTGGCCTGAGAACGATACGAAAGTCACGGTGTCATAAACACTAAGATGTCGCTATTCCGGTGGGGATAATGGTAAGTTGCTGAATATTCTTTGGGGACCAAAAATTCTTTTGTTATTTTCTTCGTATTTTCAGAGAATTGTGATAATTTAAGTCACATTCTCTAAAAGACTACCTTCATCAACAGCTGTAAGTACTTGTCACCATCTGTGATCGTGCTGCCAACTGTGTATGACCTTCGGAAGGATTTCTGGGTCAACAAAGTCCAAAAAAAAAAAAATAGAAATGAAAAGAAAAAAAATAATTTGGGTTTTCATCTTGTCCCAATTACGTGATTCCACATCTAGAAAAAAAAATACAAATAAAAACAAAAATAACACCCCCCTCCCCCCCAAACTGAATAATCTGTTAAGCAAATGCTTACAGACTGTTGACTTCTTGAACATGTTATGCATTCTAGCAAATATAGTGGAGGACGGTTTCTTTCGCTTCTTAATACAACTCTATTTATGGAAGAGACTTTGCTAGTCTCTTTCTATTCTATAATTACTTTCATGGAAGCTGCTCGACTGAGCTCCAGTCTTTTGTTCCTCATCGCGAAACATTCACAGCAAAAACTTGTTTCGATACTGCAATGAGAAATAACTTCCTTTTCTTTCTCCATGTGCTGATCGCCAGGCGAAATTTCCACAAACAGAGCTTCTTCACAAGGGCTACGAAACATTACTGTAAGACTGCTTCCTTTAAGATTGCAATATAAGCGTCTTCAAATCCAATGATCTTTAAACTTTATAGACTAGGAGAAATATGTTGTGCTTGATTGTATCACCATCAAGTCTGATACATACTTTGCGTTGTCGCATCAGCTGTGTATCATTGAGTTATTGCTGATAGTCCTTGATGGGTTCCTTAGAATTGGAGTAAAAAAATAAGCTTATTCAGAAAAGATCTCTTTAGGTACTACCTTTCTATCCTTTCTCTAATTTTTCTTTTCGACAGTGCGAACAGATGTTAGTATCTCTCTGATCTTGTTTTTCAGTGAAAAAGGGTAGATTATAATATTTTTCTTATGTACAAGGTGTCTTCAATAAGATTCCAGACTTTTTTCTTAAGGGGACTTTTATTGATAATACGCACATGAAACTTGAATCCCCTTTGAAGTAATCTCCTCCAGCTGCAATGCACTTGTTATACCGTCCCAACAACTTATGGAAGACCCCATGGAAGTCCTCTGTGTGAACACGTAATGAACCTTGTCACATCCTCTTTCATCTCCATTGTCTCATAACGAAAGCATCTCTAGATCATAGCAGTAGATCCAGCTTTCATTGCACGTCACCAGAATAGCAAGAACTGCAGGATCTGAATTGATCAGCTCGACCAGCTCCCTGCTGTCATTGCAAAGTCTTTCTTTCCGATTTTCTCTGATCACCCTTAGGACAAACTTTGTGCAAATCTTTATTTCCTCACGAATAATTGTGTGTACAGTTCCCACACTGACATCAAACTGTGCACTTATTGTCTCTATAGACACACGACGGTCCTTATCCATCAAATTCAACTATGGTGATCTGACTGCCTTACTTCTCCCACACCTTTCATCATCCATCATACTCTCTGCTTTCTTTGAATCTCTTATGCCACTCAAAAACTGATGCTCGATTCATACAAGATAGTCCAAAAGCAGCCTAAAGCATTCCACACGTTTTTGTGGCATTTTTTAAAAAGTTTAAAACAGAATTTTATTGCATATCGTTCCTCTAATGTATCCTCACGTCCAGATTGCATTTTTGAAATTCACCAGCTGTGACAATCAGGCTTTAGTAAGGTGTATTTCAATTCGAAAAAGGGACTACCACAACATACGGCGAATCGACTCCAAAGATGGGGTACCATACTTCTGAATTACAATTTTCAAATGGAGTATGTGCCATCTAACAAATTTGGTCATGCAGACGGGTTATCGAGGTTAATACCTAAGCAGACAGAACCATTGAAGGATATGGTAATATCAGCCATTCAAGCGGAAGTTGAAGTAAAAAATACGTTATGTGACACAATAAGAGAACTTCCAGTAACGCTTAGTGAGATTAAGAGTAAGGCAGAGGTGGACGAGTTTATTATATGCACAAAAGAAAGGATCAACAATAATGAACTGCATGAAGACATTTATTCAATTTGAGATAACGTTATGTTCTATAGCGACAGGGTCGTAATTCCTGCGACATTACAGAAAAGAATGCTCAAGGAATTCCATGTAGGACATCCAGGTATATCAAGAATGAAAAGCCTTATGCGCTCTTTCATTTATTGGCCAAACATGGATAAGGATATAGATGGAAAAATCAGGGAGTGTAGAGGATGCGCAATAGCTATGAAACCTCCTCCGACTCAATTCGGATCGTGGGAAAACCTTGGTCTCGGATTCATTTAGATTTTGCAGGACCGCTAGATGGGTTCTACTATCTCATTGTTGTAGACAGCCTATCTAAATGGCCGGAGGTATTAAAATGTAAGAACTCCACATCCGAGGTAACTATCAACTTCCTGTATGAACTATTCGTTAGGTTTGGAGTAGTAGACTGTATTCTTACAGACAATGGAACGCAATTTACGTCTACCGAATTTAAACATTTGTGCGAGGATCACCTAATCGAGTATATAAGCATTCCGCTATACCACCCAAGAAGTAATGGACAAGCAGAGAAATTCGTTGACACATTCAAGAGAGCTCTGAAAAAAGCTAGTGGGTCGTCGACGGATAAGTCAATCCAACAGTTTTTACAAGTCTACAGAGTCACTTCGAATGCAAACATCGAAATGTCGAAGACACCTGCTGAGGTTATGTTCGGATGCAAGTTGTTGCCAAATTAGGATAGGCCAAACCTAAAAAAAAACCGATAACAAAAAAAACGGTATAAATTTGGCGAAAGTGTCTTCTACAAGATTCATAAAAATGATAAGACTTTCTGGGAGTCCGGTATTGTTGAGAAACAAATAGGCAGCATGGTCTACATGATTGATGGACCAGACTTGGCGCACAAACGTCATACTAACCAAATTCGGAAAAGATACTCGAACAGTGAGGTGATCAGATCGCCCGACAGGACATCACGGACACAGTGTTTGATACTTTTCAGGTGCCCATACCAGAGACAGCTCCGGAGAACAGAAAATCAAACAGAAAACGGAAATCAGCAGAATTGATTACGGTGAACTCAAAACAAAAACGTTATTAATCCCAGACGGGATATTTTCAAATGGGAATATTATACCGGTCTCCCTTGAACAGGGGAATTTACACCGATTAACACTATAAATAGCACTAGTAATTCCAACACCGGTGAGAGAAATGCGACTGCACTTCAACTGCTAGCCGAGTGCCCAGCAGATATAACGCTTTCCTATCTTTGTACATTATTGTTAATACACTTGTTTCTTAACCGAACCTCGACTTGCTTGTTCTTATTTTCACTGTTGTTCCACGACACAACAAAAAACGGAGCTATAAAACCTGACATAGTGATATATAAAACAAGAATGAGAAAGAAACAACCTTAGTAGAAGTCAGTGTCTTCAATGATGCTGGGTTAAACAGAATTGAAAGGGAAAAGATAACTAAATACCAACGTTTTATGTATGACATGAAAAGAAACTGGAATCTTAGGAAGATCTCTATCATTTCAGTTATTATAGGACTAACCGGACTCATGAAAAAGAAATTTCAAAACCTACCTGACAGATATACCCGGTGAACCAAGCGCAAGACAGATTCAGGCAATTGCATTTAAAGGGACGGTAAGAATCTTAAAAAATCTCTTGGTTGGAATATCTGAGTTAGCGGGTGAATGTCTGGCATCCGATAGGATGCTCCATCCCCAGCTTGAACAAATTGATAAGTAAATTAGCAAAAAGAGAAAACCGTGCCCCACCCAAAAGAGGGAACAGAAACACCTTTTAAGTAATGCAGTTGTGTTTTTTATGTACTTTATTCGAATCAATCACCCTGAGGAAGTCTATTAAAATGAAGGCGAAACGTTGATAAACTCATAAATAATTTAAGTTTTTCATTACGTCGGAATATTATTTCCATTTTTTTCTCATATATATATATATATATATATATATATATATATATATATATATATATATATATATATATATACTAGCTGGACACCCAGCATTGCCATGTCATACAATAAACTTAAACATGATATTGTAATGTGTGCAGATTGCGTATGTATTATTATAGAATCAATCCTCTATTGAATATTATATATTGCGAAGAATAATTTGCCCGGTTGACTAATTCACAAATAAATAAATAAATAAATAAATAAAATAAAAAATAATAATAATGATAATGTCGTTCATCAAATTCCATCTGTGTTTGTTTACAATTTAACGTCAGCTGATATTTAGGCTTGACGCTGAATGCTCTGGAAAAGTCACTTTTGATTAATGTTTAGTTTTAAAATATGCAAACGAAGAAATGATTTGTAGCGATTTTAAATGATACCCCTTCTTTTATTGTAAAATCAAAATAAAATGATGCGGTACACCCGGGTTTTACAGGGGATCATTCCATCTATAGTCGAATGCTCTACCAATGAACTATGTCTCCAGATGACAATTGATCTGTTTTCTTTTAAGAAGAAATGATTTGCTGAGATTCTATTCCTTATGTGGCCGGTGTAACATAAAACATTCCCCTGTAAATTTTCTTTTTTATCTGTAAGAGAAGAAAGACTATTTTAAGATTGTATTTTTTCAATTTTCAATAATTATCAGATGAATTTATTTACAAAACATATCTAAGAACACTGCCAGACATATAAATTAGCTTTGTATGAAATTTGCAAAAGATGGGCTCAGCCGTTTTGGAACCTATGAGGAACCCTCTCTCTCTCTCTCTCTCACACACACACACACACACACACACACACACACACACACACACACACACACACACACACACACAAAGTAACTTTTATATAATAGTAGAGATAGAGATATATATTTGTTCAATTTTCTTATATTTTGTTATATTCTGTTATTTCATACACTCCAACTGAGCTTACTTTTTAAGATTTAGCCATCACTTTAAATGCAATTATTTATGTTATATATAGTGGTTTCATTATTATTATTATTATTATTATTATTATTATTATTATTATTGTTGTTGTTATTGTTCGTTGTTATGAAGTCTTATTAAAAGTGCCTTAGAGAGTCTTATTAAGAGAGATATTGCGTTCTGTGTTCGTGTTATGAAGAGATTCATATATATAAAATGTTCATACTTAGAAGTGTAGTGAGGAGACAGTGTTGAGACAGTCTTAGTGTTCACATTGTAGATATGAGATGTAGAGACATTGTATGTGAAGACATTTTAAAACACAGGATATATAAGACATATAATGACAATTTCACTTTACCTTTTGGTAGAATTACAACACAAAGACGACGTTTATAAAAATACATGACGCGTTTATTTCTTCTTCGACCGGTCGGTGGCTTTCTTAGTCAGGAATTCAAAGTTTTACATTCTATGTTTCAAAGGTGACCGTCTCGCTTCCAGACGTTCGACTGTCCATCTCTCGACTCTAGACTGTCGTCTGTCGTCCTCAGACTCTCTCTCTCTGCTTAACTCTAAAGTTTCTAACTATATCGAGAACTTCCCATTTTCCATGACGTCATACACATGTTAAAACATGTGTCTTCTTTCACGTGTTCTGGAAATGCGTGTCCAAAACTTTTTCCTTTGTTTACAAAAGGAATTTTAACCTATATTTCCAGTAACCTATATTTCCAATATGTTAAAAACATGTTTATTAAATTATCCTATTGTTGCATTCCTCATTCAATTTCATAACAGAATTGAAAAATGCACATTCCTTTTCTTAAAACTATTTTATCTCTAAGCTAAACAATGGTTTGTTTTTACATTCCATTTTCTAATTCTCTCTCGCAATCTATTTCTAAACCTAAATTACGAGGTTCGAATTTCGTCTATTCTATTTCATTTTTACATTTAACTAAATCTCTCTATTTTTATACTTACATGAAAAGGGGACAGCCCTTATCATGTAACATTTATATCTTTCTTGCACTTAGTTCACCGGGTATATTTTACCAGATAGTCTTTGAAATTCTTTTTCATGAGTCCGTTTGTTCCTATAATTACTGGAATAATGGAGATCTTCCCAAAATTCCAGTTTCTTTTCATGTCGTACATAAGACCTTGATATTTCACTATCTTTTCTCTCTCAGTTCTATTTAACCCAGAATTGGAGACACTGACTTCTACTAAGGTTGTTTCTTTCTCATTCATGTCTCATATCACAATGTTAGGTCTATTAGCTCTGTATCTAGGTATGCAACTGTAGAAATTGCATAGTCATAGTTTATGGTGGACGACGTATTTCCAACCATTCATTCTGGTGTTCGTTCAGGACTTGCTGCTGAATTCGATAGTAAACTTTTTACAGATCATCCATTGAAAATATTTACACACTCCATGGCGTCGCATTGTATAGTAGCTTTCTCCCAAACAGAACTTTACAGCTGAATGTCACGTGGCTCAGATGAGCCACCTGACATTCAGCTGTAAGCTTCTGTAAAAGCATTGGCCGTCAAGCCTTGATCTTGGGCAGCAATTATAATCCTTTCTTGATCATTGTGGGGCGATCCTTTTGTTAGCCAGTCTATAGAACCTTCCTTCTTTTATATAGTCCTCACTAAATCCATCCATTAAATACTTGGCACATTGTTGATTGTGCTATTCTTCCATCTTTTGCAATGTGATATCTCGGTATGTTTTTTTTTGTGACTTTTTTGGGCTATTTCTGTAGCAAACTTGATTTCTGATTCTGTCTTATTTGTTTTAAGTGATTAATGAGAATTTTTATGCATTATAACATAATTTTGCAACTTTTAATTATTATTGAGTTACCTCCCTTTGTTTGATAGATTGTTTCCAAAATGGTGGACAAGACAGCTGCTGTTTGGTTACTAATAAAATTTGATTTTCTTATTTAAAAATTAAATTACTCGATCAATTTATATGATTTTTGGAATATGATATTTTTGTTTTGTCACACGTCTCTCAAACTACAATTCAACGATTTATTATCAACGAAGGTTGTTTCAGAAGTAAATCCTCCTATTTTTTTTTTACACAAAACTAAAACGTTGAAGAGTTTCTTGTACGGAAGTGGTACCATTAAAACGAGCGACCTTTTGTGCTCCAGAATTTACTTTTCCACATAGTCACCACCATTCCCAATGCACTTTTGCAAGCCTCTTTTGATGCATCACTCATAAAAGTCTGGAACGTGCTTTATCGCTTAACATCTCTGTTGCCACTATGAAATCAACGAACCCATCTCCTAATTGTGCTGACATCAACTACATCGGCTTCGGAAACGTTTAATAGGCGCCGGTGAATGTTGATCGGTTCAATTTTTTTCTGCATGCAAGACTTCAATGACGCATCTCTGCTTCCGACTCACGTCTATGATGGAGGTTGTTTTCTTAGTCTCACCCCTTCAATATATACAACAGAGAGATGAAACTTTCAGATCATGAATGCATACATCATAACAATTTGCAATCCCTTCTGACCAATTCGGGCGGAATAAAAATTAGGAGGCATTACTTTTGGAACGTCCTTCGTACAAGTAATTAAGTGTTTATTTTACATTAGTGAATTTTTAAACCAACGCATTTCGGATGAAAACATATAAAGTTAAAAAATTACGAAAAAAATAATAGAGTAGATGATGTGATCTGATGTATTAAAACAAACAAACAAACAGACAAACAAACAAACAAACAAACAAACAAACAAACAAACAAAAAAATCAACCACAATTATGTTCTTGGACAGCATGTTTAAAGATGGTGGACTCTTAATTTAAGTCAAGGGTTATTTCCTTTGTTTGTTATCTGGAATTGGTCTCACAACTGCAACTGCTCTACATTAAAACATATGATAACACTTGATAATTGATAGATTTTAATTTTAGATGTAATTATTTTTCTACTAGACCATTTTTCGAATTTTTGGAATTTATTCTTATTTCGACATGGCACGTAAGTAGGCAATAATATTTTCATCTGAAATACGTTGGTTTAAAAAGGTCACCAATATATTTAAACAAGCACGAATTAATACAAATTTCCACGTAGGATTTTTTAAAACTTTAAATTATCTCCCTTAGACCATCTTTGATGTAAGCCTGATGACGCAACTAAACATTTGTAGAATATGTTCCGAATATGCGGGAGACAACTCAATTTTTTTTTTTTTACAGAACCTGACAAAAACAGGATTTTAATGTAGAGTTTTTATTAAAATTGAAAAATTAAAAATAAATTATGACTAAAGGTTTTTTTTTAAATTATTTATTTATTTATTTATTTTTTACTTAAGAAAAGTAGGGATACTCATTTAGAATTGCACTTATTACAAAAAAACAAAACAAAAACAAACAAACAAAAAACAACAACAACACACACACACACACAGAGAAAAATCTTTATGACGTACTCGTCATAGAACGAAGATGCCATATTCCAAAAATCACGTAAATTGATCAAGTAGCTTTTTAAATAGCAAAATCAAAATTTACAACTTTGAGCGATTTGAAGGCAATTGTACAGTTTAATCAAGACATTAAAAAATGAAAATATCGAAAAAAGGTTATATTGTACGTATCTGTTTTGGACTGAAGAAAAAAAAATTTCATTTAATTTGATCGAGTAGTATTTTTTTTTTTTTTTTTACAGCGGAAAACACGTTTTTATGAGAGCGCGTTGAAGTCAGCTATTGCAAAATTTTTTAACATGCCACGAGGAGATAACTCCATTCAAAGCGCCGACACTCCCTCCTCATCTTTAATAATAGCTTTTCTTCCGTAAAATCGAACCTTTTGCTCGGTATCATAACAAATTGTTTTTTCGCTGCAAAAAAAAAAAAAAAAAAAAAAAAAAAACTACTTTATGAAATTAAGTGTATTTTTATTTTCGGAGAACTTCGTTCCATAACGGATACGTACAATATAACCTTTTTTCGATAGTTTCATTTTCTAATGTCTTCTAATGTCTCGAGATGTAAAATAGTTCGTCTCAAAGTTGTGTTCATGAGTGGAAGTTAATTCATGAACGAAAACATGGAATCATTCTCTAAGGAATTGAAACGCAACTTCTTCCTTTTTTTTACGCATCGCTTCTTCTTTGAATAAAAATTGCTGCTAAATATTTTAATTTTTTTGTTTTTTTGGATTCTGTTTTTTTATTATCTTATTCTATGTATTTCTGTCAATATCCTAATTTGTCACCGCTTTGTGTTTTTAATAACAATAATAATAAAAAACAAAACGTTTTTTTGGGATAATAATGCGTTGCACTATGTAAATTTCAAACCTCACACGTCCTAGAATTAAATAATTAAAAATAGGTGCTACAAAATATTTGAAAACAATAACAAAAAAAGTAAATAAAGTTAAAAAGTGAATTTATTGAAAATAGGTGGAGACTATGGAACTAAATACCAAACTGAATAAATGATAATAAAAAAAAACTTAGCAAACGCAAAGTTTTAGTAGGAAATAAAATTCTTTAAACTTTTATTTTTTTTTACAGGGGGATAGTGTGGGGAAAAAAGCGCTATTTATTAGTTTCGGAGGCCCACTAAAAAAAAAAAAAAACACCTGTTTTTCTTATTTCCATAACAATTCACCGAGAGAAAAAAATAAAAATAAAACAAAAGAAAACAAAGCTGTTTCGTTTCATTTTTTGTAGTTTTTTTTCTTAATTAAGTGAAATTCAGAAGAAGCACAAAATTTATTAATATTTATTAGATATTTATATAAAAAGACAAAGCATGCTTATTAATGTACGAAATTTAATAAAACAATATTAAGATAATTAAAAAAAAAATTCTATAAAATTTTATCTACAATTATATATATATGATGCCTCTATTCAGCCTCGAAAGACAAAGGATACCCCCTGTAGGGGCAGCTGCACGTGTAATTGTGTGGCAAGGGTTGCGCAATCTACAATCACACTTCTACTGAATCGGCTCTGCTTGAGTCCAGTATGACTGGAAATAACGCCGAGATAAGCGGAGAGGACATACAACACCTGGAAATTCCAAATGGTCACCCATCTGGTACTGACCAGGCTCATCGTTGCTTAATTATTATATAATATATAATGTTATATATATTATATAAAATCATATGTATATAATTTTATATATACACATGATTATATATATATATGTATATATATATATATATATATATATATATATATATATATATATATATATATACTCGGGTTTTTTTATATTCAAAAGTAATGGACTAATGAATTCAACGAGGTTGTTAGATAGTGCTCAATAAAAAGAGCTAAAAATACTTGTTTATTGTTATATAAACATGCTCACATCCCGCTGCTACAAATAGCCACTTGTTTCAATCAAACAACAGATATCATCAGGCAGCGACTTGACTATTCAAAAATTCAATGAATAATCTATTGACTTGACTATTCAAAAATTCAATGAATAATCTAATAAGTTATTCATTGAACTTTTGCATAGTCAAGTCGCTGCCTGATGATATCTGTTGTTTGATTGAAACAAGTGGCTATTTGTAGCAGCGGGATGTGAGCATGTTTATATAACAATAAACAAGTATATATATATATATATATATATATATATATATATATATATATATATATATATATATATATATAACTTTATAACTATATATATATAGTAGCAGCTCAGCCCGGCTTTGCTCGGGCCCTATGTACTGTTCATAACTTTATGTGCATATGCATATATATATTAAAAATTTAACTCATGTCCAGGTAACCTACATCTAAAATTTCAAGTGCTTAGACCCACAATTGGCGAAGGAGTTTGGTAGTATCTGCAAAGGTCAACTCTTTCAACTTTGACCTCTTGGTAGCCAATTTGTCACCGAAAAACTGATTAAAAACCTTGCTGCATGTCTGAATACCCTTTATATAAAATTTCAAATGTTTAGACCCAAAATTGGCTGAATAGTTTGCTACAGACCGCAAAGCTAAAATCTTTTGAACGTTGACCCCTTGGCAGCCAAATTTTCGGCTAAAACCCGATATAAAAAAAGCTTGCCCTATGTCTGACTACACGTTATGTAAAATTTCAATTTGGACATGGATCTAACTTAATAACTCGATTTGAACACAAAACAATAAATTTTAAGGGGTAATAATACGGTCAAATTTAAAAAAATTGACCGTTTTTTTTTTTTGCTCAGCATACATCTCCAAACACCCGGGCAACGCCGGGCCAAAATGCTAGTATATCTATAAAAGTGAACGTGTGTGTGTGTGTGTGTGTGTGTCTCTCTCTCTCTCTCTCTCTCTCTCTATGTCTGTTTGTGTACATTTCTCTACGCAATAATAATAATTTTTAGTCTAAAGACTCAAAATTTGATATACAGGGTACTGAGATTTGGGAAAATCTATGTGATTGGTTTTCGGACAGAAATTTGGCTGTTAAGACTTTGAGAACTCTACCAAACTCCTTCGAGAATTTGGGGCCTAAAGATTTGAAATTTTAGATATAGGTTCCTTGGACATGGATCTAACTTAATAACTCAATGTGAGCCCCCCAAAAAATAAATTTTAAGGGATCATAATAGGGGTCAAAGTTTAAAAAATTACCGCTTTTTTTGTGCTCAACATACACCTCCAAACACCCGGGCACCGCCAGGCTGAAATACTAGTCTATCTATATATCTATAAAAGTGAACGTGGTGTGTGTGTGTGTGTGTGTGTGTGTGTACATTTCCCTACGCAATAACTTTGTCAATTTTTAGTCTACAGACTCGAAATTTGATATAGATGGTACTGAGATTTGGGAAAATCTATGTGATCGGTTTTTGGCCAGAAATTTGGCTCTTAAGGGGTCAAAGTTCAACGATTTTACCTTTCAGAACTCTACCAAACTCCTCCGATAATTTTGGGTCTACACACTTGAAATTTTAGATATCGGTTCTTTGGGCATGGATCTAACTTAATAACTTTATTTGAGCCCAAAACAATAAATATTAAGGGGTCATAATAGGGGTCAAAGTTAATAAAATTGGCCGCTTTTTTTTTTGCTCAACATACATCTCCAAATACCCGGGCAACTCCGGGCTGAAATGTTAGTATATGTTAATTGTGAATTAAAAATCAGTTTAAAAAGGAAAAAAACAAACAAAATCAACTAGAGTGAGATGTGTGTGTGTGTGTGTGTGTGTGTGTGTGTTCATGTGCGTATTTTGATTTCGTGTTTGATACTTTTGTCCTTCGTCTAACTGAAAGCCAGTCCTGGATTGTTTGCTGTTTTGGCAGGTTGTTCGTTCGTAACCTTCATTGCTTTCTTTAAACTTCACTTAGTGCATGACCAGATGCAAAACGCTATGTCTCGTTATGATATTTACTCTGTTGATCCACAACCCTGTCGTTGTGTTGTTTACAGAACCTTGGCCCCCAAATGTGCGAGTGACTAAATGATGACTAAATGATGACTGAGAGAAACTGTGCGTGTGTGTGTGTGTGTGTGTGTGAGAGAGAGAGAGAGAGAGAGAGAGGGAGAGAGAGAAAGAGAGAGAGATTCTATTATTCTTTCTCACTTTCTCTGTATCTATCTGTTGACCATTATATATGTTTTCCCTCTATCTCTTTCTCTATCTCTACTATTATATAGAAGTCACATTGTGTATATGTGTGTGTGAGTTTCTTTCTCATAGGTTCCGAAACGGCTCAGCTTAAATTTCACACAAAGCTAATTTATATGTCTGGTAGTGTTCTTAGATATGTTTTGTACAGAAATTTATCCGATAAGCATCGAAAATCGAAAAAAAAAATCCGACTTTAAACATAGTCTTTCTTCTCTTATAGATAAAAAAAGAACTTTTACAGGGGAATATTTTACGTTACACCGACCAAGAGAAATAATTTTATTATCTCTCTTAGCCGGTGTAATGTAAAATATTCCCATATAAGAATTATTCTTGTTGTCTATAAGAGAAGAAAGACTATGCTTAAGATACTCAAGCCAAAATATTACGTGATATTGTAAACAAACACAGAACGAATTTGATGAACGACATTATCATTATCATTTTTTTTTATTTTTTGCGAAGTAGTCCACACTCGAATTCGTTACTGCTGCCAGTGCTGCCTGCCTCCTGGACCCCTTCCTCACAGCCTTCCACTCCAATTCTTGCAACTTCCAACGATTCCAGCTAACTCCTTTAGCGACTCAAGCTCATTCCTGCAGCTTCCAATGACGTTAACTTATTCCTACCTGCTACCCACTAGCGTCCAGCCATCTGTACCAGTATCTTCTGACGTCCAGCTACTTGCTCCAATGATCACTGACGTCTAGCTATCCGTACCAATGCCCACTGATATCCAGCTTCCTGTTCCAGTGCCCACTGACGTTCGGCTACCAGTTCCTACCTCAAGGACCCCAAAATCTCAAACTCGCGAGACGTGCGTTCTCTCCAGCTGATCTGGAATCCATTGCCGTAGATTTGACCTTTTCTTGGTAAACAATAAAATGCGATATCCTACCGATTATAAACGATCATCCGTGTTTGTCATCATTTATTTTTGCTATTTACTGTTACTTCTTTGCCTTGCGTTTACCTTAGTTATGCGGTCGATTGGCAATTTCACACCTTTCGCGTCTGCCACACACACACACACACACACACACACACACACACACACACACACACACACACACACACACACACATGGATCCACAATCATTAGACACTAATTAAACCAAATTCTATAAATTTCAATTTTTTCTCCAGATTCCTTAAGCGTAAGCCTTAACATTTAGGCATATTCTAAAATCTATATTATATATTTTATTCTTTTAAATTCGAAGAAAGGTTAGATTATATATATATATATATATATATATATATATATATATATATATATATATATATATATATATATATATGTATATATATATGTATATATATATGTGTATATATATATGTGTATATATATATATATATATATATATATATATAAATAAAATCCAACCGGATCTCCAAGGTGGAGACGTTAACCTTAATATCGTTTAAAAATCAACAACAAAAACTACGTAAATAGATAAACGATAAAAACTAAACAGTAAATTGTCTATGGCATCATAACATAATGGATTAAGACGCTGGTCTGAAATACATAAGGTCCGGAGTTCGAATCCTAACAACAGTCAAGCTACGCTGAAGAGGGATAGGGCCTCGAAACACGCGTATACGTAGATTAATGTTTATATATATATATATATATATATATATATATATATATATATATATATATATAAAACACCGTCTCTCTCTTAATAGATGCCAGGCTCGAGAACCAACGGACAAGACCTGGATGACTGACAGATTCGATTCGCACCCGCTATCTTCATTTGTATTTCATTTGTGTATGTAAGTGTATGTACGGGCATGATTGGGCCTCTCTCTCTCTCTCTCTCTCCCTCTCTCTCTCTCTCTCTATATATATATATATATATATATATATATATATATATCCTTATGTGTGTTTATGTATATGTTTCTATGTGCGCCTGTATGAATGTATGTGCTCATAGGTCGTGTGTATATACATGAATGTATATTGGTATATCTATGTCTATGTGCACATGCATGTGTTTGCGTACATCTGAGTGTTAGTGTCTGTATATATGTGTATAACTATGGGTATGCATGGCTGAACGTAATTATACAGATATAGCAATATTTGAATTCATATGCATATTTGTATTTGTATATATGTGTTTGTATGTACGTACATGCTTGTATCCACAATAGATTTATCACTGAAAATAAAGTTAAACATAACCACTGGCCAAAGCATCATGTTAGGAGCCCATCCCATATATATATGAACTGCGTAACTTAACCACCACTCTCTTTTTTTCTTTTTTTAATCTCTCAATCCATTATTTTATTCTATCTCTACTCCTATTTTCATCCCTATTTTTACCTAGATCCCTATAATTTTTTTAGACACTATAACTTAATCCAATAAGTAAAGGAAATCAATACAGACCCCTAAATATTAAACCAACAACATGTTTTTGAACATATCTTACAGTGCGTCTACCTAACCTCGCATTATTAACTACACCCATGTATTTACTTATTTATTTATTTATCCTAACTTTACTTTATTTATTTGGTATAAATATACACATGTCTGTATATATATATATATTTATATTTTTATAAATATGTATATTTATGTAATTGTATATATGTACATGTATGTATATATACATCTACCTCTCCACGTATATGTATATATGTAGGTGTGTGTGCGTATATATATGTATATGTGTGTATGTATATATGTAAGTATGTATATGTGCATAGGAGTTATGTGTATGTGTGTGTATGTCTGCATACAGATGTATGTATGTTTCCATATACATTGTTTATATATATGTGTATGTGCGTATGTGTATGTATATGGATGTGTAGAAATGTACATATGTATGTGTATGTATGTATGCGTATTTGCACGTGCATTAGCGTATGTATTAATCCTTAACTACCAAAAAACAACTCATTGTCAACTGAAATGAACAAGTCGACTTATAGCGACTACAAAATTTTAAATGGAACCTTTTACTTGTCAAACACATATGACACCTACACAAACTCCTCCCTCTCTCTCTCTTTCTCTCTCTCTCTCTCTTTCTCTCATCTACTTCATATACCTGGCTGAACAAGCAAAAGGCAGTCAAAATTTAAAACCTAAAAATTGAAACTCCTCCTCCCCTCTTCTCCTTACTCACTTTCTTTTTTCTTTACCATTCTCTCTCCACCTCCCCCTCCCTATATCCATATATCTCCACCACGCCTACCTGAATCTGCTACCCTCACACACACTACAATCTAATGTATTTTAACCTTCAAAACTGAAATATTGTCGATACCCGTCTCCCTCCACCTTATTATCTCCTACCCCTGTTTTTTCTCGTATTTCTTCTAAAACAATTCTTCCAAATACTAACAACCATTTCTGTAAGGTCTGACGAGGCTGTTGGATCGTAAACATGGTCCAACATCCGAAACATATGTAACCAAACAGATAAAATTATTTACTATAATAAGTATTTACTATAATAATTATTAAATACCTACAGACACTAGTGTTTGAGCCTTTCGGTAATCATATATATATATATATATATATATATATATATATATATATATATATATATATATATATATTTGTATAGATGTATGTGTATATACTCCAGGTTAAAAATGTCCAAAAGTAAAAGTACTAAACTGCTACGAGGTTTTTGATAGTTCTCAATTTAAAAAAGCAATATATTATTTTATTCAATCGAGGGAAACAAAATAACCATAAGTTGCTACCATATATATATATATATATATATATATATATATATATATATATATATATATATATATATCCTTGGTTGATACTATGGAATTTCCTTCCAGTATCTGCGATCGCATCATGAAACTTCGTGTTCCTCTCTCACATGACAGATTCATCACTATTCTTTCGGTATTTGCTTCAAGCGAATAAAGAGGTAACCTTGTGTTTCTATGAGTCTCTGCTCTCTGTTATTGCATCTACGTCAATTAAATAAAAACTTGTTATTCTTGGTGATTTCAATGCCCGTGTTGGGAAAGACTATGAGACCTGGAGTCGGTACCATGAATGCTAATGGCCTTAAGCTACTAGAGCTGTGAATGCTAATGGCCTTAAGCTACTAGAGCTGTGTTCAGAATTTAATCTTTCTATCTGTAAGAATTTTTTTCACTGTAAACTGAAGCACAAAGCTATTTGGATACACCCACGTTCAAAGCCTGGTCACCTAATTGACTTCATCATGACTCGAAAACGCAACCCTCGAGATGCATATATTGTTGGCGTCATGCGCAGTGCTGAATGTGACACCGATCACAAGGTGGTGAGAGGAAAATTTAATTTACGAATCCGTAAGAAAGTTCGTCATAGTGGTGTTAAGGTGCCTAGTCGTATTAATGGCGCCAAGTTAAATTTGTCTGAAGTTCAAAAGAGTATGGCGGAAAAGCTCGATAATCTTGCATTTGATGGTACATTGGTGAATTTTAAGACTCAGGTTTATTCTGCTGGTGCTGAAGTTCTTGGCTTCAAGGGGGATAAGAACAAGCACTTGTTTGACGACAACAATCTTGAAAATAATTAGTTGCTAATGAATAAACAGACAATTTTTTTACATGGGGGTCACCACTTATCAAGGCCCAAAGGCCACTCAGGGATAAGGGTTATTGCGTGTACAGTAATTAATGAGATAGTATTGTAGTAATCATTAGTATTGGGGTTTTTGATAGAGTGTCTTACTTAAGGGGGCGGTTTGTCAGGAGTTTGTTTATGTTGGACTTGAAGACGTCCAAGTTGTAGTCAGGTGGGAAATAGGCAAGCGGCAGAGAGTTCCACTGGCGTGCAGTTCTAAGAAAGAAGCTTTGCTCATGGAATCTACGTTTGGATTTAGGCACAGATAAAGAGTGGGGAAAATTATTGACAGTAGTTTCAGCCAGACGGGTGTTTCTCGTAAAAGATTGGCGAGGGGGGGGACGAGGGATTGAAGCTCAGACGAGCACCTGCCATGGAAATAGCGATAAAACAAAGACAGGCTTGCAGCGTCTCTTCTGTGGGAGAGAGGTTGCAGGGAAGAGAAAAGGGCACCCCCACTAAGCCACGAAGTCTATTTTGTACTCTGTCAAGGCAGGATAGGCTGTTTTTAGCAGCTCCTGCCCAGATGTGGCAGCAGTACTCCATCCTTGGACGTACTTTGCTTTTATAAAGATAGAGAATTGCATCAGTAGTGAGATATCTTCTGGAGCGGTAGAAGGATCCCACCATTTTTCCAGCGTCCCTGGCAACAGATGTACGTGTTCCATTTAAGATCAGGAGTAAAGGTCAAACCCAGAAGCTTGTCAAAACATGGAGCCTCTCCAAGACGAGAGCCATCCATTTCAATTGATGCCAGATGGGGAGCAGAGCGTTGATGATGTAAAGATAGAAGCTTGGTTTTGAATGCATTAAAAGTGACGAGCCACCTCTTCCCCCATTGTACCACGTGCTCAAGCTCAGAGGAGAGAGAATTAGAGAGAACATTGTCATTTACGGCCTTTGATGTGTTGCCATAGATGGTCGTGTCATCAGCATAGATGTCAACAAATGATTTAAGTATGTGTTTAGGGAGATCATTAATGTAGATCAGAAAGAGAGTTGGACCCAGGATGGACCCCTGAGGGACTCCAGCATTAATACTGTGGGCTTCTGATTTCTGCCCATCAACCACTACTCTTATGAACCTATCGGAGAAAAATGATTTAATGATTGAGAAAACATTTCCAGTACTACCGTAGCTGGAAATCTTGTGAAGTAGGCCCTTATGCCATACCTTATCGAAAGCCTTTGATATGTCAAGAGCAATTGCCCTGGAAAGGAAACTTTTGTCAAGAGATTTACTAATCCTGTGTGATATAACCGTTAGCACATCTGCTGTAGATCTTGCAGAGCGGAAACCATATTGCGTGTCACTAAGAAGGTTGTTTCTGTTGAGGTGGTTGACTACTTGTTTATTTAATATGGATTCCAGTAACTTACTCATGACACACAGCAGACTTACAATTTATGAATCTTTACTTCGTGAAGATCATTCTGATCATACAACTAATTTGCGACAATACAAAAAGGTCAAAGCCACGTTGCAACGTGAGATAAGAAAAATGAAAAACCAATGGTTGATGAATATAACGGAGCAGATCCAAAAGGCGTTTGGCACAAAAAATTCGAAGGAATTTTATGGACTCCTACGTCAAGTATTTGGTCCTCCTACTTCTTCAATATCTCCCCTGATGTCGATAGATGGTTCTGTAGTCATTAAGGATCCAGAAAATATCTTGAAAAAATGGTAAGAGCACTTTACTGATTTGTTTCACAATCCCTCAGCAGTAGATGCACATGTGTTTCGCGTTGTTAGTAATCTTTCATTAAGGGGAGCGGCGGTTTCTCACGTCTAACGCCACTGTCGACTTCTCCCAGTAAGAATGATTAACGGAAAACCTCCCTCCCTGCTAGCACTTTTGCGCATGTCTGGAACTAAGGAAGGGGTGAGGAACTTCATCAGGGATGTACACATTCACTATTGTTTCGATGGTCGACCAGACGATGTTCATTTTTTTTAGGCGTTTCAGTTTCTTGTTTCTGGTCTACTTACCCTCTTCTCCCTCTCTCAGTATCACGTTACCCTCTTTTTCTCTCCTGTATACAAACTTGTTCGCTGACAACAGACACAAGATAAAACCAAAATAAAACAAGAAAGTGATAACTACAAACGATGCGTGCTCAGCTTTTTAACAGTTCAATCCAGACGTTAACCCTCTCCTATGCTTCCATAACGAATGCAAGCTTATATTTGAATTTTTTAACAAAAGGACATTTTTCTCTTATGATATTTAGTGCGGTTCTTTTTGGCATTGGCTGTATGATAGTCTTCCACAATGCGATATCATATTCAGAATGGATCGTTTGCCGAATCTGGTTGAGGTGCAGTTGGCTATCGCACAAATAAGCAGTGGCAAGGCACCTGGTTTGGATGGTGTTCCGGTAGAACTTCTTAAGATTGGAGGTGTGAATATTGCTAATGCTATCTTTGGTTTTGTTAAGGAAATCTGGGAAGGTGATTCTGTTGCACGGGATTGGATTGATGGTGTCTTGGTGACCCTGCTTAAAGGAAAGGGACAGAAGAATGTTTGTGACCACTACCGTGGGATTATGCTTTTGGAAGCTGCTGGGAAAGTTCTCGCACGACTTCTATTAAACAGGTTATTGGAGGATGTTTGTCCTAATACTATTCCAGAGTCACAAAGTGGCGTTAGGTCTGGTAGAGGAACTATGGATATGATTTTGTCAGCCCGATAAATTCAGGAGAAATGCATTGAACAACAGATACCACTGTATCAAGTGTTTGTGAAGAATGCAAACATCGAGTCGCCAAGCAATGCTATTTGCTGCCGCGGTAATACCGTTCTCTACAATCTGTCCCACAGAGACCTAATTATTGCGGGTTATCATTTATTAGTTAGGCCGTGATATTAGTTCTGGGTATTCCCACGAGGTCCATTCTCCCAGGTCTTGCCTTCTCTTTTGAGAAAAAGGTTGTTAGTTGCCAACTGTTCAGGCGCCCCAACAGCAAATGCCGACGGGATGCAATCTTTAAATGGCTAGGGTACACATATGCTAGCATATTTTCCCAACATTCCGGTTTCGTGTCAGATCATTCCGAGATAGAAAGGATTTGCGCAGTGAAACTGGTTGCTAACATCCTAAATACCAGTTCGAGATACTATAACAGAGCGCGCGTGGTAAATATTAGCAGAAGCGTGCGAAGATATTAGCGTTACATGATAAAGGCTGTCCCCTATTCATGTAAGTAAAAAATAGGGAATTAATTAAATGTAAATATGAAATAGAATATTCAAGGATTCGAACTTGCGAAGCTAGATTTGGAATTGAAAATTTCAATCATAAGTTAAAATAAATACAGAATGTTATTGAAACAAAGAATGTGGAATTGCAATTGTTTAGCTTACATATCTGTATATGGAAAAGGAATGTAATAATGAAATTTGTTTCTGTGAAAATTAAAATAAGGAATTTAATCGTCAACTGAAATTGTAAACATATTTTGTAAAGAGGTTATTTGAAAAATAAGTTACTGAACTCGGGGTCATATCAAGTTTGGCAACGTGACGCATGTCAACCAACGTACTTTATGAGCACATGTTTAATCATGCGATGACGTGATGAGTTCTCAATATAGGTAGAGTTTTTAAATGCAGTTTGACAGAAGAGAAGAGTTGGGGATAGGGAGCAGAGAGAGAGAGAGAGAGAGAGAGAGAGAGAGAGAGAGAGAGAGAGAGAGAGAGAGACAGAGAGAGAGATCAGAGACGGCTGCTGACGTCAACCTTGGAAGCGAAAGGTTAGAGAAGAAAAAGCCACGTAAAGAAACTTGAACCAGTCATGAAATAAAGGACGTCATCATCTTTGTGTATCTGCGTCTTCGTGTTGTGATTAAACAGAAAAGGTATTGTCCATTCATATTATAAGAACTTTGTGAAAATCGTCATCTCAAAAATAGGTAAGAAATATATGTGTCATTGGTTATAAAAACACTCCCGTCATACAGAACAATCAAAAGTATAAATGTCAAACCCTCGATCTATCTATCTATATATCAAATCACCTCTCATTGTGTAGTAACATGTAAACTGTCTATTCTATATATAAGAACTGTCTCTCTCTTTATATATACCTGTTTATGTCTCCAATGTGCTATCTCTTACAACATGAATATCTTAAGACATATGAACACTCAACACATCAACACTCCTAAGACTCTAATCTCTCCCTAAGACTGTCTCTATCACTCTAAGACTCTCACAAACAAGAACACTAAATAAGAACTCCCGTAACATACGCGCACAAGTGGTACCTTCTAAAAAATAACATCCCTATATAATATTAGCAGCAGTAGCCAAAAAAACAAAAAAACAAAAAAAAAAACGCATATGTAAATGAGGAAATGTGTGCGAGTTGGAAGGAGAAAACATGATGCACGTGCTCGGGGAAGAAACAAAGTCGGCGTCGAAGAGAATGGACGTATAAAAATGCAGGCGAGAAATAGCTGGCTGCGGCCGACGTGAGGTCGAAGAGGAATAGTGTACACCGGACGAGGTGGACGATGGCGAAGACTTTTTTTTTAAGTGTCCCGAAAGTAACGATAATAAAAAACTTTCGTTAAAAAAAAAAAAAATACCGATACGAATTTTTATTTATTTATTTCTATTCCTGTCTCATTTGTTTGTTCGTTTGCGACGTTAAGGCTACGTTACAATACGTCCTAAACAATCTGTCTGGTAGAAAATGGGCCATTGTGGTAGCCTTTAATCTGTTAGACTGTGGCATTAGTTATGAGTATTCGTGTTATTTGAATTCTTCAAACTGCTGTTCTAATCTTGAATGTTATTATTTTAACAACGTTTCGGTCGATGTAACCTCCGACCTTCTTCGGGTGTATCTTGTTGAACGCGGGAATTCTGTTAAACTCTGGAATATCAAATTCGGAATTTCGGAGGAAACACTTTAACTAATTCACGAGGGTAGCATGTTTTCCTGTCAGCCATGACTGTATAGAGGTTCTAAGTAATTCGCAGTTGTACTTGCGGTTGCGCACAGTTAAGACTGAATCTTCAATCTTCAGGAAAAGGTCACGTTTACAACTGAGTTTATTTTCCAATTACTTTAACGACTGTGGACGGGTTATTGCGGAAAATTCTAGATCAGATTCCAGAGACTTGTTTCCTTTAATAATTACAAGAAACCTTCTCAATCGCAATGGCCAGAGATTCATTATCTGAAAGTACTTCTTTTAAACTCCTCGGCCTAACATTCACAGGAAACATGAGTTGGAACAATTACATTAAGAGCATTGCCAGGATCGCTGCAAATAAGGTAGGTTCTCTCTACTGTGCTAGAAAGCTACTAACTCTCGAAAGTAATCTGTACCTCTATAAGGTCACCATTCGCCCATGTATGAAGTATTGTTGTCATATTTGGGCTGGTGCATCAGCTACTAGTCTCTTGCTCCTAGACAAGGTTCAAAAGAAAGTGTCCAGCCTAATAGGTCCTGAACTGTCATCCAAGCTTCAGCCTGTCCCACCGACGAAATGTTGCACCCCTCTGCCTGTTCTACAAGTATTTTAATGGTGAATGCTCAGACGAACTGCAAGCACTTGTGACCCCCCCCGACGTAAATACCCCCGAGAAACCCGATAAGCAGCTAAATCCCACCTCTACACAGTGGAGATCCCTAGATATAAGAGAGCTTTCTACTCCAGTAGTTTTCCCCCAGAACCGCTAGACTTTGTAATTCCCTTCCGGGTCCCTGCTTCTCCAACTGTACTGGCATGCTGAAATTCAAGTGTAACATGAACAGACATCTTGCTGGCCAACTACCTACATAGTACCCCAGTAGCTTATGTCCCTGATAGTAGCCCCTACACAAAAGTAGCAATGTGCCTTGTTTGGGGTAAAACTGTAATAAATTTAAAAAAAAAGAAGATGAAAACTATAGTCCGAAGAATCCAAATAATACGGATAACTAATTCTCATCACCAAAAATCCAGAAACGTAATTCCGAGCATAATAATGTTTACCATCACAGACACTACTTTCTTTCTTTGGGAAGAAGCTAGTTATTTGTTTACTGCCGCAGGTATATCTACTGCCGCGGCTACCCGGGCCAGAATGCACCATATCCGCTGGCTTACTTTCCTCTTCCCCATACGTTCTCGCGTTTAAGAGGATGTAAATAACGCCTAGTAATGCTACTTCATGACATGGTAATACGATTCGAAGATATATACTCGACAATCAGTCTGTCATAGACTAGGACTTTTCGGTGGCCTTTCATCTGTCAGGTTGTGTTATAAGTTCTGGGTAGCCATAGTAATACAAGCTGTCCATACGTTACCTTTTCTCTTTAAGAAGAAGTTAGTACAAAACTAACTGCTTTAGGCACCTCCACTGAGAAATGACGATGAAGGAAATTTTAAGGTGTCAGAGTGTATTTGTTGCGCTGTTATACATTCTCTATCATCTGACCTTGTGTCACAGCATTCTACTGAGGAAGGAATGGAGATACTGAGTCGAATAGTACCATTATTTTCTAATACGGTACATATCTGAGGTGGAATGTTAACAGGGCGGCTAAGGCAATTTTTAAGGAAACAGATTTCACCACCTTGTCTCCGACGTCTTTTCATGTTGGGAGGAAAGTAAAAGAAAGAGGAGAGAGTATGGGGAGAAGAAAGGTGGAAAGGAAAAAGAAAACGAAATAAACAAAAGTAAAAAAAAAAGAGTAAAAATAACATTGTGGAAAGAAAGGAAGAGGATCGACTAAGTGAGAAGTAGGTACAAGAAGGAAGAAAGAAAAGGAGGAAATAAAGGAAACAAATCAGAGAAGTGTGTCATCGTAACCCGACTCTAAGATAAATCTCGACGCTGTCACTTATAACGAACAGACATGTTTGAGTTGGCAGTTTTGCCAGAACCCTAACCCAATTTAAAGACATCCTTCTGTCAGAGGTTATCGATACACCGCGGCGGAATCGTGTTTTTGGAACCAAACGGGAATTTTGTGGAGACGCTCTAAACGCACTGGAACGCGTATCCGATCTGATAATCCTGATTTCACACACATCTGTAAAGTATGACTCTTTCTACAGTGGCTATATATATATATATATATATATATATATATATATATATATATATATATATATATATATATATATATACACTTTACAAGACACGCACAACCAATTAAATGTACAAGGTTCGTTCAAAATGTTATCTACAAAAATTTATCAAAACAGAAACGGATAATCAACAAAACTCTTCTCTTTTCGCAGATACGAGATGTACCAAAAATATTTTGTTTTATTAACTCGCACAGACATTAATTATTAAACTACACTTTTTGTCCTTTAAAAAACAAACAAAGGTTATAGACGTTAACTAAGAATGATTTCTTTATGGCAAATTGAGGGTGTAATATGGTTAAATTTGTGCTCATTTTCTCATTAAATATTAACCCCGATAAATCCCTATTAATCCCTAATAATTCCTTCTGCGTCTTATCATCACAAAAGCGTCCGAGAAACCCCCTAAAGTAAATGTGGTATTTTTGTGAATAATCTCTATTAATCCGTATTAATCTCTAACTTTGAATCGAATGAATACCAGAATACTTAATTCGCTGCACCTTACCACAACAAAGTTTAATACAAAACTTGAGCCAGAATAGCTCGGAATTCTCCGATAAAAAGTGAAACGAATAGAAAGACTAAGAAAAATATGATATAAATTGATATATATTTCGAATAAATACTTCTAATCTTAAAAAAAAATAACCAACATTTATTTATCACACACTTTTCGGTAAACATGACGATTTACGACAAAAGTTATTTTTGTATATTAGAAGCTGCGGGATAGTCTTTTGGGCATGCAGACTAGATTTTTAGTGTTTCCATAAAATTGAAGATATCGATGAACGATCGCACTAATGTACAATCTTATTGAAAAATAAAAAAAATATTTCATAAAGCAGAAAGAATGTTATAAGATAAATATTTGAAACAATAAACAGATTTAGAATTTACCGATAAGTCAAATATTTTAAAACCACAATAAAATATTTAAAGAGTTTGCGGTAACAAAGGATTTGAGATTTAGTTTAAAAAATTAAACAATAAGATTGACCTGTTTACGTAAAGTTCGTAATTAACAAAGAAATAGGTTTTGATATATACACGTAAACACGAACCAGTTAGAGAGTCGGTTTACTAAAGACCGGATCGGCGAAGGATCGTTATTTTTGCGTTTTTATCGGGCAATATAGCAATATGTAAAAACAAAAGGAGAAACGTTGGCGAACCCTGAACGAAGCTTGAATACATGAAAATAAAATTATATGTAAAATATAGCCTATATAGAAAGTATCTTCGTTTACAGAACCAGAAGCAGAGGAAGCAGTACAAGAAGGCATGTTTCCTTCCGTCTTTTCACCACCCACGTATAGAAGTTATTACATTCATAACCTCGTACTGGAATTGAAGTTAGTAGTCCGTTATAAAGAAGTTTTTACAAAGGAGTCACCACTTATCAAGACCCGAGGGCCACAAGGATAAGGATTAATGAGTGTACAGTCGTCAATGGGACAAAATGATAGTAATCGTTAGTAGTCGAAATTTGGTAAGTTCGATTATTTAAGGAAACGGCTCATCAAGACCTTGTTTACATTGAAGTTGAAGATGACCATATTGTAGTCAGCTGGAAAGCAGAGAAACGGAAGAGAGCTCGACAGGCGTACAGTTCTAAAAAAAAAGCTTTGTTCATGGAATCTACGTTTAGGTTTAAGCACAGATAAAGATTGGGGGAATTATTGATAGTGGTTTCAGTTAGACAAGTGTTTTTTGTAAATGTTTGGCGGAGGAAGACCATAGACTAGAGCTCAAACGAGCACTTGCCATGAAAATAATGATAAAGCAGAGACAGACATGCAACGTCTCTTCAGTGGGAAAGAGGTTGCAGAGAAGAGAAAAGGGCATCCCACACTAGGCTACGAAGTCTATTTTGGACTCTGTCAAGGCAGGATAAATCTTTCTAGAAACATTTGCCCAGATGTGACAAAAGTGCTCTATCCTTGAGCGTACTTGAGAGTCTTATACAGGTAAAGAATTGCATGTACTAGTGCGGTAGAATGATCCTACAATTTTTACGTGTTTCACTTCAGATCAGGAGTAAAGGTCAAGTCCAAAAGTTTGTCAAAACATGGAGCCTCCCAAAACAAGAGACATTCATTTCAATTGATGCTAGACGGGGATCAGAGCGTTGATGATGTAAAGATAGAAACTTTGTTTTAGATGCATTAAAATTAGCCAGCCACCTCTTCCCCCATTGTACCACGTGCTAAAGATCAGAGGAAAGAGAATCAGAGAAAATTCGGTTAATTACAACCTTTGAAGTGTTGTCATATAGAGGTAGTGTCGTCAGTATAAATATCTACGAATGATATTGGCATATGATTTGGGAGATCATTCATGTAGATTACAAGAGATTTGGGCCCAGGATGGACCCCTGATTAATACTGTGAGCTTCTGATTTCTGCCCATCAACCACTACTCTTATGAATCTATCAAAGATAAATGATTTAATAATTGAAAAGACATTTCTAGCTAAACCGTAGCTGGAGATTTTGTGAATGTCATACTCTATTAAAGACCTTTGTTATGTCAAGAGTTATTGCCCTAGACAAGAAGTCTCCGTCAATAGATTCACTAATTCTATGAGATATAACTGTTAGCACATCTTCTATAGATCAAGCAGAACGGAAACGGTATTGCATGTCATTAAGGAGGTTATTTTATTGAGGTGGTTTACTACTTCTCTATTTAACACAGCTTCCAGCAACTTACTCATGATGCACGGGAGACTTATCGGTCTGTATTAAGAGGAAGATGATCGATCACCTGAATCTTTAAATACGGGACATACTGATGAGGTTTTCCAGAGTGTTTGAAAGCAATTCTCCTTAAGATAACGCTTAAACAGCTTTGTAAGTATGGGAGCTAATTCTGGTTGAAGTTTTTTCAGCATTACAATTGGAATGCCGTCAAGATAAGTTGGTTTACTGGAATCAACGAGTTTTATACTTTAACCGACTAGTTCCCTGGCCCCCAAGATCGCAATGGGCACGGAATATGTGCTCACATTAGAGATGGCTTTCAATGTGGCAGGGATATCTCCAGAGAAGACCCTAAATTACCTCATGTGTGCTTCCGGGTTACACATGCTCACACCACTGCGTTTATATTTGCCCTCTACTGCCCCCCCCCAAATAGCGGAGTTAATATCTTTAAGAGTATATCTAAGAAAGTTGACCACATCCTGTCTGCTCATCGTTCGGGTAACATTCACATCTGTGGAGACTTCAGTGTTCACAATGTAGAATAGACAGATGATGAGGGGAGGTTCTGTCACGATTTCTCCATTGCTTATGACCTAACCTAGACTACTCACAGACACACCCATGTGCTTGACACTGACGGTCAGTATGCAAGTTGCCCAGACCTTTTTCTTACAACTTGCCCTGAGCTATGTTCACCCTCAGTTCGGTTTCCACTGAGATCTGCGACCGCTCGGTTGTATCAGTTAAGATAAAAACAAAATGTAATAAGTCCTCAAACGTTCCTCTCCATCATACAGCATATCGTACTCTATGGCTGACTGGGATAAAAATTCTTTTTAAACATAGAACGCAGAGGCAGATCTTCTATAAATGTACGGAAGTTATCGAACAGTGCTCAATACCTTAAATAGAACATACATGTAATTAGTGCGGCATCCATATTGAATTAAAAATTGTTCAATATGTTAGATAGTGAACTAATTACTACTACTACTACTACTACTACTACTACTACTACTACTACAACAATAATAAAATTAACGCCTGCTTTTGCAATCACAATTAAAAACTTACAGCGATAAATATTAGATAAAATATTGATTTATTTAATGAAACCTATATTTCAACATGCCCAGTTATATGTTGCTCTAAGCAGTGCCAGACAAAATGGAAATGTCAAAACTTTTGTAAACAGAAATAGATGTACAAAAATTATTGTAGACTAGCTGTATCCGCCCAGCAACGCATTGCCGTACCTGAGTCTGATTGACGCAAGTATTAGAGACACACGCACACACACACCCATAAAACACCCCCACACACGCACAGACACACTTAAGCACAAACCAAAAAAAAAAAAAAAAACACAAATACGGAAAAAACACACGCACACACACGAGGAAAAACACACACGGAAGCACACACACCAAAAAACAAGCAAACACACACACACATACACGCACGCACACACACAAACACACACGGTAGCAGACACCAAAAAACATACACACACGCACAAAAACACACACGTACACACAAAAAACATAAACACACATATATATACGGATGCACACACACACACACACACACACACACACACACACACACACACACACACACACACGCACACACACACAAGCAAACCCACAAATAAACACACGCACAGATATCCGTACGCACACACACGCGCAAAAAACACAAAAACACACACACAAAAACATAAACACGCATACACACACACGCAAAACACATGAACGCACACGCACAAACAAACTCACACAGACATGGAAAACACACACACACGCACACACAAAATAAACAACACGAACACACGCACACACGCAGAAACACACGGACGCACACACGCACACAACCATACAAACTTACACACCCACGCACAAAGTCACGTACACAAACACGCACACACACGTACACACATGCAGACACACACTTCGAAAATAGTAAGGAGTAAACAGTTTAAAGGTAATAAAATCATATATAACGAGATTTTGAAGTACATAAAATGTTAATTTACGGTGATGATTGAATCTTAGAGTGAAGCATTATAGTTTACTGTGTAAAGAAAAAACTAAGAAAATAGCATTGTTGAGTATCTGATAAGGAGAATCGAAGTAGGAAGCGAGGCTATTTTTTCTAGTATATGATATGGTGCTGTGTTAAACAGAGCTGAGAGGGAAAAGATAACAGAATACAAAGGTTTTACGCATAAAATAAAAAGAAACTGGAATCTAAGGAAGATCTCTATCATTCCAGTTATCGTAGGAGCAGCTAGATTCATGAAAAATAATTTCTATTTCGCTTAGAGGGACGGTCAGAATCTTAAAAGGATCTCTCGGTTGACGGACGCGAACACATACTCACACGCATACGCAAACACGCAAAAACACACGCACACATACAAACGCACACACACACACACACAAACGTAAACACGCACAAACAAATTTACAAAGACACGAAAACGAAACACACACGCACACACAAAATAAACACAAACACACACACAACCAAACTCACGCACATACAAAGTCATGTACACACATGCGCATACACACACGAACACACACACGCACACAAAAACAACCACACAGTTGCACCCACACATACACACCCACCCACATGCACACACTTCAAAAATAATAATAAGTAGACATTTTAAAGGCTTTCAAATCACGCAAAAAGAGATTTTCAAGTACATAAAATGTCAATTTAATGTTAACGTAACTGTGTAAAGAAAAACAATGCTAACCGTAAGTGTTTATTTTTCCAGAGATTGTATTTTTAGGGTGGGTACTGGAAAGAAATCAGAGTAAAAAAAAATTTCGTTTAATTGGAAAAATGAACGCCCCATTAAAAAAACAAAATAAATAATAAAAAAAACAAACAAAAAATAGCATCGTTCACTGTTTGGTACGGAGAATCGAAGAAAAAAGAAAGTAATACTAATCGTAAAAGTTAATTATGTTTTTTTAAGGGGGTTAGTTTCCTGATGATAATGACTGTAGGTAATGGTAAGGGTACATACACTTACGATTATGAGCGGTTAAGATTTTTTGTAGTTTAATATTTATAAAATGATTGCTCTGTGAAGAGAGAGACGCCATGTTTGTGACGGTCTAACGCGTTCGTGTTTTGAATGAGTTGTTTATTCCCAAATAATGGATCCGTCAGTTCGCAGCCAATGAGAAAAGCTGGAAATTTCGAAGGGAGAAATTACTATTTTGTAATCGGTAACTGGAAAGATAATGGTATGTATATGAGTGTATAAACCAGTTACGAAGGGTGCCGGGGGGAACAGTTATAACGTGTGTATATAGTCCCGGTGGTGTGTGAGGGCGGAAAGAGGACTGAAGATTTAGAGGGAAAAATAGGAACTTCCTCCTCAAAAGATGTCGTGATTGTGATAATGCTGCTCCTAGTTTGTAATGTAGGATTTTATTATAACGATTAAATGTGTTTAAAATGGCGTTCTAAAGTTATAGAAGATAGTGGCTAATTATCTATACATAATAAATTTGAATTTGTCATATGTTGTTGCAAACGTACGATATGTTGGTTAAAGGGGGAATTTCTGAAATCATGTTATTACATTATATTAATATGTTTTGAATCAGTAATTTATGTTTCAAATAAATAAGATTTGCCTTAATACATTGGAACGATAAAAGTGTCGGCCTAAAGAAAACAACACTACAGATTTATTTTAAAATTTTTATTGAAAAAAACAATTCAAGTAATTTGATTATGTAGCAGAGTTGACATCTGTGACATCTATTCAATGTAGCAGCCTTTAGTCTAAATCACCACCTCAATACGGGTCCGGAACTAGAAGCATGCCTTTTTTCCACAAGCGCCGCCGGATGGCGACAATCAGGCTGGCTTTGGTATTTTGGGAGATCATGTTGGAGATGTTCTCGACGTATAACCAAAGTAAATAGTCCAGTGAGTAAGGGCAGGATTGGGACTAGTGAGAGAAGAATACAAAGTCGTAGCACTCTTTCTGAAGTCAAACCGTGATCTCTTTGTTCTTGTGGGTCAGCACCAAGTCCTGCTGTCACACCTAGGGTCTGCCAGTGGTCATTTGATTGCACCAGGGGATCACCACATTCTTCAGCACATCCAGGTACACTTTGGTGTTGACTTTCAAGCCGACTCAGAAGATGTGAGGTGGCATGATGTGGCCTTCACTTGAAACCACACCAAAACCATAACCATGGCCGGAAATTTTGTTTTCATTACCCTGGGAACGTTTCTGTTATTCAACAATGCATTTTGAGGGTTGTGGCAATGGCCTTGTTGTCAAAACTTGGATCGATAGAGAACATGAGTTAAAAAAGTCTCATCAATTTGTTCAAGCTGGAGATAGAGCATCCTACCGGGTGCCAAACATTCACGCGCCAACTCAGATTATCCAACCGTCACATTAAATTTTCTGGCCGTCACTATAAGTGCAATCGTTTGACTATCTCTTGCATTTGGTTCACGGGTATATTTGCCAGATAGTTTTTAAAATTCCTTGTTGCTCCTATAATAACTGGAATAATAGAGATCTTAAGATTTCAGTTTCTTTTCATGTCGAACACAACACCTTGATATTTCGTTATCTTTACCCTTTCAGCTGTCTAACAAACCGTCATAACATTTGTAAGAAATTGGCATGGATAACAGTTCTCATGGAGTCAGTTCCAGAGAATGCCGAACAAACTCCGGAAACGACCAAAGCAGTTGACGACGTGAAAGCCGTGAAAATTAACGTAAAAATGAATATGAAATTAAACATTTGGAGTTCACTGGCTAGGCTGGCTCAAGATAAGATGGAGTAAAGGGGCTTTGTTGCTGCCCAACACACCACTGGGTGTAATGGTGTGTGTGTAGTTTGCTCGCTAACAAATCAGACTCTTTGTTGAATTATAATTTCATAACTTATTAATCACGTATTAAGCACTGTCGAAGTAACTACTAAAAATTATATATATATATATATATATATATATTAATTCAATAACGCATTACTGCTTCTGACGCACGTCAATGTAAGGGGTGATTTTCTTGGAGTCTCACGCATCAATATCTGCAGCAGAGAGATTAAACTTTCAGATCATGAATAATGCATGAGTTCAGTCATGATAACAATTCAATTTGCAATATTCTCTTGTCCATTCCGTCGAAATAAAAATAAGATGCATTACTTTTGGAATACTTGAACTAAATTCTTTCCAAGAATTACCACGGAACTACTTTTCTCAACACGGTCGCCAATATTAACAATTACTTGTCGCGCCGTCTCTTGAAGTAATGAATTTCTGCCCATCCCACCCCTAAATGCTTCCATAATATTGCTCATCATTAAATGGACAATATCATGAATCGTTATCCTCAAATGGATTTCGGCCTTGATAAGTGTCGACTCATAAGTAAAACAAATCGAGATAAAGACTTTCATTGACAATTTCTCTCATGTCGCAATGTGAACCGATCAGAAATGAACTGCTGTCGCTGGTTAGCATTTAGTAATGCAGCTTATTGCGTTGCCAATGAACAATGGATTCGAATGGCGTCACGCACCGGAAGGTTAAAAGTCAACTGATTTTAATTGAAAATTGCCGTTTACACAGCGCATTTTTGCTTTTTGCGATTGGTCGTTGAGGTCAAGCCGAGGGTAGAGTCCGGTTTGGTAATTACGCCTTAGGTCATTTCATAATTCTTATCACACATGTGCACTATGTTCGTATGACACACACACACACACACACACACACACACACACACACACACACACACACACACACACACACACACACACACACACACACATGTCAACTAAGCTGCAACCTCTGTCACATCGCCGCAATGTTGCATCTCTGTGCTTGTTTTACAAATATTTTAATGGAATGTGTTCTGATGAACTCGTTGCACTTGTGCTCCCTCCACGAACGTATTCCTGACAAACTTGCTTAGCAACAAAATCACACCTCTTCACTGTTGAGGTCCCTAAATGTCAGAGAGCTTTCTACTTTAATAGTTTCTTTTCCCGGACAGCTAGACTTTGGAATTCCCTTCCTGCTACCTGCTTCCCTGACTGCACTGATATGCAGAAGTTTAAGTGTAACGTAAACCAACATCTTGTTAATCTTTCCTAGGCATGGTCTTAAATAGTACGTCCAAGTAGTGATATGCCTCGTTAGGAGTGAACGTGAGCAAAATATATATAAAATGTTTTAACAAAACAATATTAAACATTAATAATTGAATGTTACAAATGACGTTCAATACGTAATGTTCCTAACCAACTTCTACTTGTTTGATCTTGAAATTTAGCGTGTGCAATGATTTATATCTCTATAGAAAATATTTGGCAAATTACAGCTTTTAACTAATTGTGGTTTTTGATTTACATGTGTTTAAACTGAGTGTGGTGTTTGTTGAGTGTTGCACAGTGATCCGGTTTTTGTATTTGTAAAATACCTACACCACTGGAGATTTTTGATTTTTGTATTTGTAAAATACCTACACCACTGGAGATTTTTGATCAAATAAAAATAGCAAAAAAACAAAACAAAAAAAAAATCCCAAACAAACAAACAAACAAAAACAAAAAAACAAAACAAAACAAAACAAAAATAAAAACAAAAAACAACAATAAAAAAGTAACAAAAATATGCCTGGTAACAATGTCACGTCTAAAATGCTGATTTCATGAATATAAACATGTCTGCAAATATGTGAAAACAGGTCCCAAATTCCCTGCTATTGATGAGGTATCTGCCAATCAAGTTGAGACTGACATTTAGAACGCGTGAATAAAATAATCCAGAAGGTCCAGATTATCACAGGATCTCGAGAAGCTACTATTCATGACTATTTGCATATGCATAAGATATCTGCCAGATGGATACCCAGGTTGCTGACATTCAGAAGCGGAAACGTTTGAGTGCTCGATGATGGATTTGGAAGATGTGTCAAGAAAATGAATCAACGTTTTTCACCAGACTGATTTTACAAGCTGAAACCTGGATCTGTCATTATGACCAATGCAGTCGAAGCACTTGGACTCAACACCACTGTTGTGAGCCCGTAAGAGTCGGGGGAAAAAGACATAACTTGGTATTTCGTATGGACAACATATATTGAAAAAGAAAAAACAAAACAAACTAAGTATAACAAATAAAGAGAGTAGTTATGCGTCAGTCCGACTGCCAAGTGTGCCTAATTTGCGCATACCACCGAAAGACATATTCTCTCAGTCTTGTCAGAGGAAGATAAAATTATTATTCGTAAGGTGGATACCATAACACCCCCTCCCAAATTTGAACTCAACAGCGATCTCAGTCTTATTTTCTCTTACAGTCGATAATAAAGAGTTCATTATCATCTTAAAAGTGAGCACGACTACAGCCATTTCCAAACCTTAATACCGCAGGTGTGGGTGTATCAGAATTTTCGTAGGAATTTTTGACACTCCTAACACGAAACTGCGAATAAAATATAAAAAAAAACTCGAATTTTTAATTTCTCTTTATTTTCTTTATGGATTATACTTCCAAAATAAACTATTAAAGTTGTATAAAAACTAATAGAAATATTATTTTTTTTTATTTTTTAAAAAACAGTAATGAAAGTAATTGAATTTTACGAGTTCAGAATTTTCAATTTTTAAACTTTAAAAATCTATCAAAATTTTTCTATTGATTCTACTTTTACGATATTTTCAGGATCAATGTGAAATGTTATGCTCTTTCCAATACACCGAATATAATATTTTAGACAAACTTTTTTTTTTTTAAATCCACGCTCCCCCCATTTTGAAATGTCTATTAAAAAGTGAATAATTAATTTACTCACAAAAGTTTTATATATCACAAATTGAAGATAAAAGATCAATAAATAATATATTCAAATTTAAAACAACAACAACAAAAAAATAAATGCTTTTTAGAAATTTACCTGTAATGTCCGAAGTTTAAAACCTTTTTTTAAAACCACGTTTTTTTTGTTTTTGTTTTTTTTTAATGAAATCTTGGTCCTTGCTCCTTTAATTGAAAATAAAAATTAGGGTTTGAATTACATTTTTCGAGTAGTTATAAGCTTGGAAAGGCAGGGGGTCGAATTAATTCACGCCCCTCCATTTTCCAATGTCTTTTAAAAAGTAAATAATTAATTTACTCACAAAAGTTTTATATATCACAAATTGAAGATAAAAGATCAATAAAGAATATATTCAAATTTAAAACAACAAAAAAGTAGTGTTTTTTTAGAAATTTACCTGTAGAGTCCGAAGCTTAAAACTTTTTTTTTTTTTAAATCACGTTGTTTTTTTTTTTTTAAATGAAACCGTGGTCCTTGCTCATTTAATTGAAAAAAAAATAGGGGTTGAAGAATTACATTTTTCGAGTAGTTATAAGCTTGGAAAGACAGGAGGTCGAATTATTCAATATTTTTCACGAAGTTTCTGACACACCTACGGCAGGGGTCTCAGTATTACTTTGGTTATGTGTATTACGATAAGGCACGATGACTTCCGTTTTCTTTTTTTTTATTATTGTCATAGGGGTAATTACTTACTGTTTGGGACAAGATTTGCAGGGATACTATTTATGGAGTTGGGCAGCAAGACGTCTGTTCACATTACACTTGAATTTCTGCATGCCAGTACGGTCAAAGAAAGAGGGACCCGGGAGGGAATTCCAAAATGTAGCAATCCGAGGGAAAAGGCTATTTGAGTAGAAGTCTTTACAGCATCTAGAGATATCTACAGTGTAAATGGGTCATTTTGTTACTTGTCGGGTTTGTCGAGGGTATTTTCGTTCAGGGGGTATTAGTGCTCGGAGTTCGTCAGAACGCTTTCCATTGAAATACGCGAGCTGTTTAGATTTGGTTTGGTTGTTTTATTTTACGACATATCAACCCTTTTCGGGTTATTTGATACCGAATCCAGTTATTTTGGAAATAGTATTCATATTGCATTCAGTTATTTTGTAGAAGTTTTTTTTTATTCTTCAAGCTCTTTGTATCTTCACCTGTTATTTTGCAGTGTTTTGTTTATAGCGAATTTTATCCTTTTGTTCCCCGGTCTGCAGAACATAGATAATAAGATTTTTTTTTTTCAATTTTAAACTCTAAAAGTTTTCCATTTTAAATCTGAATGTTTTCAAAGTCGGTGTTGTCTTTTTACCTTGACATTTGTATAATGTCGGCTTCTCCTTCTCTTCGAGCGAGAAGCATTTAGCTTCGAAATGTCATGGCCTAAAATATTTCTCCTTATTCCCCTTTCTGTAACCCTTATTGACTTGATAATGTAATAAATGTAATGTAATTTTACTCTTTATCTTCTTAACTTATCCGCTCTCTCTCTCTGTATATATATATATATATATATATATATATATATATATATATATATATATATATATATATGTATATATATATATTTATATATGTATATATATATATATGTATATATATATATATTTATATATGTATATATATATATATATATATATATATATATATATAATGTGTGCAAGAGAGTTTAGTATAAAACTAAAATATTTATATGTTGACATCTTTTAACTGAGTGTTTATGTTTGGGTTTTATATTATGTTTTTATATGTAAACGTGCATGTCATATGAAGTGTACACCTTTATCCAAAAAAGAGACGATGATTATTCCCGATTTTAATCCGTTCTCTATTAATTGGCCATTTTATTAACTTGACAGCTATGTCACGACATTGTCCTTCCGTTGCTGGGAGATGGCTAAACACATCAATATAGCCACCAAGAAAAAAAGCTGATATATCGAAACAAAGACGAGAAAAAAGTCAAAGCTATGGAAATGTCTTTCATCATCATCATCATCATCATCATCATCATCATCATCACCACCACCACCACCACCACCACCACCACCACCACCACCATCATCATCATCATCATCATCATCATCACCACCACCACCACCACCACCACCACCACCACCACCACCACCACCACCACCACCACCATCATCATCATCATCATCATCATCATCATCATCATCATCATCATCATCATCATCATCACCACCACCACCACCACCATCATCATCATCATCATCATCATCATCATCATCATCATCATCATCATCATCATCAAGAAGAATAAAAATATCCGTGCTGATGTAGACTACTAATTTTAAACTACTAGCGTAACTTATATCTAAAAATAATGTATTTGTACGTTTGGAATAATATATGCACATATTATATGGGTTTTGCAGTAATTCGACTCTCTCCATCACAAAATAACTCTATATTTAGACATTTAAAAAAATCAGAATTGGTAATATTTCTTATGTCAGATAAATTTTAAATATGTGAATTAAATAAGTCAAAATTTCATTCTAAATTAGCCAATTTTCATTTGTTTTTATGTTATTGGCAATGAACTAATATAATCTAAAATAGTAGAAAGTTGACCTTTCAGCAGCCTCCTTCACACCTCACATTCCATAAGTCATATTTCCGAAGAATTGCTATTTTCTGTGTTGGGATATATCCATCTAATGCTAATACTGCAGTTGGCTATTTTTTGACTTTGAAGTAATATACATGCCTTTTGTTTTTAGTTGTTTATATCAGGTGGATTCATGTCTTTCAAAATAAAACAAAACTTTTCTTACAATTTATTTAGAAAAGCTATTTCAGCAGTAAAAGGCGAACTTATATAACGCAGTAATATTTACATAACAAATTTGAATGTAATTACTCCCAAGCAACGCCGGGTAATGTAGCTTTCTATCTTTACTTCTACTGTGTGTGTGTGTGTGTGTATGTGTGTGAGTTCTTTCAAACGGCTGAGCGTATCTTTCGCAAATTTCATACAAATGCAATTTATATGTCTGGCAGTGTTCTTAGATATGTTTTGTACAGAAATTCATCCGATAAGTATCAAAAATCGAAAAAATCTGATCTTAAAAATAATAAGATTATTTCCCTTGGCCGGTGTAACGTAAAATATTCCCATGTAAAAGTTTATCTTTTATCTATAAGAGAAGAAAGACCATTTTTAAGATTGTCGAGCCCAAATATGAGCTGACGTGATATTGTAAGCAATCACAGATGGAATTTGATGAACGGCATTATCATTATTTTTTTTTACTTATTTATTTTTTGTTTGTTTCGGTTTGGTTGTTTCAAGCTTGAAAATCCATCGCGTGGTATGAATGCGACTAAGATTGATAATGATGAGCTGAAAGCAGTACAGGGAGAGAATACGTTTCAAACAACGCGTGGTTTAGCAGATAGATTTAATGTTGTTTCAGCTTCCGTTATATTAGACCATCTGAAACAAGTAAAAAAAGGTAAAGAAACTGACCAAGTGAATAGCACATGAAATTGTTGCTCTCCTTTTTCCTTACAGTGACGTCAGTTTGTATTTCGTATGGATTTGCATACGCGCGTCCACGCTCTGTTGTCACGCAAACAGACAAAGTGAGTTTTATAAACTAGACTGATCTAATTCCATTGGCTCCATTCATTTTAATTAATCATACGACATCACATTTCTCTTTTGATAATGTCTAAAATTAACCGATTAATGTATAAATGTATATATGCGTATGCGCAAAAATAAAACGTTTAGTCGAGTTACTACTGGGACTAATGCACTTTGGAATCCCCCCCCCCGGACTCTTGCTTCCCTGATTTCTACTAACATGCAGAAATTCAAGTGTAATGCTAACATACATCTCGCTGCCCGACTCCATAAATAGTTTCTCTGCAAATCTGGTTCCAAATAATAGCCCCTCATGAATAAATGGTTCTGTGCCTTGTTTGGGGTCAAACGTCAATATATATATATGTATATATATATATATATATATATATATATATATATATATATATATATATATATATATATATATATGTATGTATGTGTGTGTGTGTGCCTGTGTCTAATCTATCCTCCTATAAATTCTTTTTTTTGTGTATTGATATTCATATAAAAACCTTTTCTATTTATTTAAAAAGAAAATACAATTTTATACATGGGTTGTGGAATAGCATTCATTTGCAAAAAATCGAGCTAATTTGTATATTCTTTTAAACATTCATTTTAATTAATTCCATATTAGTTTTTTCGGTTTTCTTGTGCGATGATCATCTTTAGTTAACTATTATGTGTAATTATATTCATGTAGATATTCTACATGATTTATACTTGCATCATATTTGCGCAAAAAGGTAATAGTAAACACAAACCTCTTTCTATATATATATATATATATATATATATATATATATATATATATATATATATATATATATATATATATATATATATATAATATATATTAGTGTTTGGACGATTAATCGGAATCGGAATCGGAATCGAGAATCGGAAAAATCGAAGCTTTTTGGGGTATCAGAATCGGTATCGGAATCGGAAAAATTTGCGCCTATTTCCCGATACCAAACCGATTCCTTAAATTATCTTTTTTTATTTGATTTTGGTTTAAGAAACATCTTCGACTGCTTATAGTAGTATTAAAATAATACATATTTATTGATTTAAACTTTCAGTAAGACTAAAAACTCCATAGATTATCCCTCACAAGTGTGTTTTTTTACGTCTGAGAAAATATATGCACATTTAAGGTGTGTTTTTCAGTAATGGGGACAAAATAACACTTTTATAGTGAAATATTTAGAGATTTATAAAGAATCGGAATCGGAATCGGTAATTGTATCGGAATCGGAAATTTAGTATGGAATCGGTAATTGTATCGGAATGGGGAAGTATATTGAAATCGTCCCATCATTTATATATATATATATATATTTGTTTTAAAAAATTACCTATCAAACTCCTCTGTCAGTTTTTTGTTTCCAGACATGAAACGTAATATATAGGGTACTCGAACCGATTCAAAACTTTATATTTAGGTTTTGGCCGAGGAAAATAGATGCAAAAGTGTCAAAATAAAAAATAGAATTTGCCAGATGGAGGCCGAACGACGGCATTACGAATATGCATGCGTAACGTAATAGCTATTTGTTCATGTTTTAATTTTTTGCCCTGCAACAAACGTGTCTTCATAGCTCAGGCATTGACGACAGAGGAAAAAGTAAATCGTAAGCTAAACGCTTTGGTTTCGATTCTCGGTGGTGGCGCACGAGTCATTTTAAAAAAAAAAACTTTTTAAATCATTACTATATATTGGGTTCAATATAACCTATAAATATAAAAGCGAAAATATGTGTGTGTATGTATGTTCGCTTTTTGTGTATGTCTGTAAAAGGCTTTTTACGCTGGACTTCTTGGTCGGCTCATTCCTTCTTAAAACTTTTTATATCACGTCTAAATCATAATATATACCAGTTAACAACGGGGGTCGCCTGTCTATTTAATTTGCTCGACTTTGAAAAGATAAATATTCAACCTTTTTCGATCGCTGCATGTGCATTAAGCTTTTTCGTATAATAAAAGCAAAACTAATTCTGGCGCCAGAGTTCCGGTCTCGATCGCCGGAAACTTGATCAATGTGGAATTTTCTCCTTATATCAGACAATTGCTATCTAATTTGGACAATCCTCCTTTTATGGGGAGCTGGTTTTCCCCCACAACATCTTGGGGAAAAATCCTGTCTCGCAGTAAATAAAATACTGCTCCGCAGTCAAAGTTGACCTCATTAAGTACGGACACCTGCCAAGTTTTAATACTTAAATAAATTCAAACATGTTTTTGTCACTATTTCGTGGTGGCCCAGTGGTTAACGTCGAACGTTTTTTTTTTTCACACTTTAATTTCCAACTTCGACTCAAGGGTTTGGGTTCGATCCTTCATACTTACCTACCAAAACTTTGTTTTATTTTAACCTCCCCCCCGGCACAAACACTCGGGTGTTTTACTTTACCCAAAACCACTCACACCTCCAAACACCCGGGCAACGCCGGGTAATCCCGCTAGTCTCTATATATAAAGGGCAAAATGAGCGCGAGTATTTGTGTATGTCTACGAAAGGCTTTTTGCATAGGGTTCTTGTGTCGGTTAGATTCTGCGGGAAGTTTTCATATACTTCCCAGATCGTAATATCGTAAATGGAATCCTTTCTTTCCTTTTTTTTGTTGATCGAGTGAAAAAAATCGCACCATGCTGTCGTCTCGGCTGTTTGTTTGGCTTTTTTATATAAAGCAAAACTGTTCGAAAAAGCGTCAAGCATTTCTTGGCCTTCGGGCCGGGATTTAATTGGTCGTTGGTCAATGTAGAGGAAACCCTTCCTACTGAGACAATTACTATTTATTTGGATACTGCCAGAGTGCCCCCTTTTTTGAGGCAGCTGGTTTTCCCCGACATTAAAAACGACCTTGTGTCTAATGGGAAAGCAAATAAATAAAACGATAAAGTGGGAAGCTAACCTGACCCCCAGCCAGTTTAAAAGATGCGTGGCGATTCCTATGACTTTTAAGTAAATTAAAAACTCATTGAATTCACTATCTTCGTTGGCCTAATGGTTAGCGAGGAAGGCTACTTACCCTACGTTTTCGAATTCGATCCCCCCTCTCTCTCTATCTTTTTAAAAAATGTTTTTTCTTTGGTCCTTGTGTCAATATCCTCTATCCGGCCAAAAGTTAATTACCAACTCATTGAATTCACTATCGTCTTTTTCACGTTCTTTCCTCTTTCCCTGTTCGTGGTCGAGCCTGGCTGCCTACTACCATTTTTTTTTGCCCAACACATACCTCTAAACATCCGGGCAACGCCGGGACCCAGGCTAGTCTATTATATAAAGAGCAAAATAGGCGCGAGCGTTTTTGTATGCCCGCGAAAGGCTTCTTTCATTGGGCTTCTCACATCGATTAGATTCCGCAAGAAGTTTTCTCATACTTCCTGGATCGTAATATCTCGCATTCGCAAACGGACATCGTCTCTATCTATTTTTTGATCGAGTTAAACAAAAATTCCACTATGCCATCGTCATGGCTGTTTGTCTTTTTCATATAAATAAATCAAAACTATTCGAATGCAAACACGTGGCTTTCATGCCGGATAGTATCTGTTCTGTAATTGGTCGTTGGTCAATGTAAGGGAAACCCGTCATACTGAGACAATTACTATTTATTTGGATACTGCCAGTGTACCCCCTTTTTAGGGGGGGGGGCTGGTTTTCCCTACATTAAAACGACCTTTCGTCTTATTTGCTTCCGTGGGAAGTTTAAAAGCAACGCCATTTCTGCAAGCCATCTTTTGTTTTTGATTGACTACGTTAACTTTGAGCGATTTAGACTTCCGGTCGCGACATGGAGTAGCGATTAGACGTCAGATTTTCTTTTACTTTCTTTTTGCCTTCATGTCACAGGTTCGAGCCTACCACTTTTTGTCTTTTGCTCAACACACACCTCCAAACACCCAGACAACGCTGAGCACCCAGGCTAGTATAATAATATATAAGAAATCTGCATTAACCAAAATATCATATTTAAGCGTATTTTACGACTGGGCAATGCCGGGCGGTCTGCTGGTATAGGGATAATGTGCAATATGCGTTGTAATTATGAAAGTATAAATCTCTTATTTCAGTTTCTCGAATACTACTGGAAAAGTTTTGCTTCTGCTCAATACATAGAAAGAATAATAGAGTAAATCGCATATCAAAACTTGGTAAAGCAACCAACCTATGAGAAGGTCAACTCAGAAATAACACCAGTATTACTTACCATACTTGTTTCTTAGCCCTTTGGCGGCGAGGAAAGTGTAGTATCTGTACTGATACTACACTTTACCTTTTCTGTCCTCGACCAGTGGAGAAGAAATCCTTCTAGACTGAGACTTCTAGACTCCACACTAACGTAATGTACTTGCAATAACCCTTATCCCTGAGTGGCTTCCGGGCCTTGATAAGTGGTGATAACTGTGTAAAAAAAAAAAGAGACAATTTTTATTCTTGTTTCTATCTATATTCATATTTTTGGGAGCTGGATTTTCCTCACATTAAAAACCGACCTCGTGTCTTACTCTGCCCTCGTGGTGAGGCAAGTAAATAGGAACACCAGTATTTCCACGCTTATTTCAGCAGTGCCTCTGGTAGTCTTGGATTCTTCCTTGCGACTGTAATCAAGCAATTCCATATCAGAAGACGTGCGGTTCGGTATTGCGTAATCCAGACTCACTATAAATTCTCTACTGTGTTTGCACTCTTTCGGCAGAAGGAGGAGTATTCATTGTCTATCGAGATTAAAGGGAGGCCAACCACTATATGTATAATTGAACACAGTAAAATCGATAAGACTTGAACTCGTCATTGAGCTAAACAAGTGCCCGCTTACACCTTGCATAAAAGAATAGCTCAGTATTTAATTGAGCGTGTAATTGTACGCGTCGCGAATGGGAGAAGGGGTGGAGTAAAACACAGAAGCTTACAGAGACTTATTGACCTCTCTCTGTATTTATTTTATCACATGTTCGTTTAATTCTGTATTTAAACTTTCCTTGTAATCTTGGAGTTTTGTTCTTGTCACAACGCATCTTATTATGAAGTTTGCTGCATTCATTGTAGACTATATATATATATATATATATACATATATATATATATATATATATATATATATATATATATATATTACATGGGGGTCACCACTTATCAAGGCCCGAAGGCCACTCAGGGATAAGGGTTATTGCGTGTACAGTAATCAACGAGATAGTATTGTAGTAATCATTAGTAGTGGGGGTTTTGATAGAGTGTCTTACTATAGGGGGCGGTTTGTCAGGAGTTTGTTTATGTTGGACTTGAAGACGTCCAAGTTGTAGTCAGGTGGGAAACAGGCAAGCGGCAGAGAGTTCCACTGGCGTGCAGTTCTAAGAAAGAAGCTTTGCTCATGGAATCTACGTTTGGATTTAGGCACAGATAAAGAGTGGGGAAAATTATTGACAGTAGTTTCAGCCAGATTGGCGAGGGGGGACGAGGGATTGGAGCTCAGACGATCACCTGCCATGGAAATAGCGATAAAACAAAGACAGGCTTGCAACGTCTCTTCTGTGGGAGAGAGGTTGCAGGGAAGAGAAAAGGGCATCCCCCACTAAACCATGAAGTCTATTTTGTACTTTGTCAAGGCAGGATAGGCTGTTTTTAGCAGCTCCTGCCCAGATGTGGCAGCAGTACTCCATCCTTGGACGTACTTGGCTTTTATACAGATAGAGAATTGCATCAGTAGTAAGATATCTTCTGGAGCGGTAGAAGGATCCCACCATTTTCCCAGCGTCCCTGGCAACAGATTTGATGTACGTGTTCCATTTTAGATGAGTAAAGGTCAAACCTAGAACCTTGTCAAAACATGGAGCCTCTCGAAGACGAGAGCCATCCATTTCTATTGATGCCAGATGGGGATCAGAGCGTTGATGATGTAAAGATAGAAGCTTGGTTTTGGATGCATTAAAAGTGACGAGCCACCTCTTCCCCCATTGTATCACGTGCTCAAGATCAGAGGAGAGAGAATTAGAGAGAACTTTGTCAATTACGGCCTTTGATGTGTTGCCATAGATGGTCGTGTCATCAGCATAGATGTCAACGAATGATTTAAGTATGTGTTTTGGGAGATCATTGATGTAGATCAGGAAGAGAGTTGGACCCAGGATGAACCCCTGAGGGACTCCAGCATTAATACTCTGGGCCTAGCAAAAGTACCCGTCGTTGACTGAGTTAAAAAAAAAGCCTACAGAAAATGGACTCTGATTTATGAAAGTATAATAGGTTATGAAAAGGAAGGGTTGTAAATTTGGGTTGAATTTGGGGGTATCAAAACCAAAGCAAAATATGACGAAAGTAAAAATAAAATAGATAAACCCCATAATTTATTGTACCATGCTTGTTCACACTGAAACACTTATAACAATATTCCGTGGATCTATATTAAAAAAACCTTGTTAAACTTTGTGACATATTTACATTCTATGGAGGTCAGGCGCGAACGAACACCCCATAATTTTATTATACCATATTTCTTCAAATTGAAACATAATTATCAAAGTATACTTACGCAGATAGATATGAAAAGTCTTTATTAAAGTTTGTGCTTATTTCCATTCTATGGAGGCCAGGCGCGAACTCAGACGCCACAATTTTATTATACCATCCCTATTTAAGTTAAAACATACTTATCAAAGTATTCCTATGTACATCTATATCAAAAACATTTGTAAACGTTTTTATTTTTATTTTTAAAGTCTTTATTTCCATACTTTTTGGACCAGACACGTACGCAGACGCCACAATTTTAATGAATCATCATTATGCCAGATCAAAAATACCCATTCCTGTGTCTCGATGCATCTTCTATCATTATATGTAATCAGTTTTTTAAAATAATCAACCACATAAGAACCTATTTGTGACCCCCCACACACATTCAGCTTTATATATATATATATATATATATATATATATATATATATTTATATTTATATATATATATATTTATTTATATATATATATATATATATATAAATATATATATATATATATATATATATATATATATATGCAAGTTTCATTAAGTAACACAGACAACTCTTGCTTGTTTTTCTTGTAATCCTCCTTTTCTCTTTGTCGGACCATTTTCCGAACGTTTATATATATATATATATATATATATATATATATATATATATATATATATATATATATATATATATATATATATATATATATATATATATATATATACAGTATCGGCCATAATATAAGGAACGGAAAAAAATTACAATTATTCATGTATATTTAAAAAATTAGTGCATGGATTTTTCTGAAATACTCAGAATAAACAAATAGAACCAATGTGTATAAACTAGTACCAAAAAAAAAAAAAAAAAAAAAATTACGATTCAATATTGAGAAATATTTTAGTTTAAAATTATATCTGTGAATTTATCCTGACCAAAATTTAAGGAACGAAATAGAAAATTTATTTTTAAGAGACTAAACTTTGCATAAAAATAGCTAGTTTTTAATATTGGAACTGCTGATAAACACAACAAAGAAAAATGGCGTCACCGACTCGCAAAACTCTGTCTCTCCAAGAAAAAAAATTAATTTTAGACAATTACAAAGAAAAGAAATCAATTTCAACAATTTCTAATATCGTTCGAAGATCAAAAAGTGTTGTTTATCGTGTGATAGCTCGATATAAGAATAAAAATACATTAGAAGCATCCCCTAAAACCGGCAGACCCCCTAAAACGTCTCAAAGAGAAGATAGGATTATGGTAAGGCAGGCTCTTAGTGACCGATTTAAACCCGCAACATCAATTTCTCGTGATTTTAATGAACAGACTGGGGAAAAAATATATAGAAAAACTGTTTCTCGACGGTTAGCAGCTACCGGATTGCATGCCAGAGTGCCAGTATCTAAACCCTTGATCTCCAAGAAGAACAAAAATAGCCGTTTGAAGTTTGCCCATGAGCATGTCGTCTGGACAGATGAACAATGGGCTATGGTTCACTTCAGCGATGAATCCAAGTTCAATTTGTTTGGATCTGATGGAAAGAAGCATGTACGGCGTAAAGCAGGTGAACGATTAAATTCGGAGGGGGAAGTGTAATGGTGTGGGGTATGATATCCTCGGAAGAGTTGGTCCTCTAGTTCGAATCTATGGTAGGGTTAATGCGGAAACTTATAAGCAGCTCCTTCAACAACATGTCATTGAGAGCTTACGCCTTTCACCTAATCAGCCAAGCATTTTTATGCAAGATAACGCCCCTTGCCATAAAACTAAAAAAGTGATAGATTACATCGAGGAAGAAGAAATGAGAGTAATGGACTGGCCAGCGCAGAGTCCGGATCTGAATCCGATAGAAAATGTTTGGAAAATGATTGGAGAAAGAGCACAGACGAGGAATCCCCAAAATCAATATCATTTGTGGGTTTTGTATGAAGGAAGAGTGGGAAAAGATAAATCCTGAATTTTGCAAGAAACTAATCCAGTCTTGTGGTCGAAGATGCAGTGAGGTCATAAAGAATAAAGGGATGTTCACTAAATATTGAATGAATTTATTTTTTAAAACATTTTCATTGAAAAACATAAAGTTTCTATTTCGTTACTTAACTTTTGGCCAGAATAAATCCACAGATATAATTTAAAACAAAAATATTTCTCAATATTGAATCGTAATTTTATTTTTTTTTGTACTAGTTTATACACATTGGTTCTATTTGTTTATTCTGAGTATTTCAGAAAACTCCATGCACTAATTTTTTAAATATACATGAATAATTGTCATTTTTTTCCGTTCCTTATATTATGGCCGATACTGTATATATATATATATATATATATATATATATATATATATATATATATATATATATATATATATATATATATGTGTGTGTGTGTGTGTGTGTGTGTGTTTATGTGTGTGTGTGTGTGTGCGATGGGAAGATTACAATATTTTTCCAGATTCCAATACAATTACATGTTCCGATTCTGATTTTGTTTTTAAATCTATATATTAATACGATAGCGTGTGTTATTTTCTGTGTCACGCTTATATCCGGGTTGTTTAATTGTTATGTACTTCCATTTCTTGTCATAAATAATTTTACCAAGAATTCTTCATAAGTTTTGGTTTCGGTTTCGAGTATAGCTGAAGGAAGTTTTTATTTCGGTTTCGCTTCAAGTTATAGCACCCGAGTCATATGGATATATATATTTATTTATTTTTGAAATCGCAACTTCATAATATATAAACATCGATAGAACATTAACTCTATAATAATATATACGAAATTTGCAAGAATTAAAATATCATATTTAATCGTACTTTACGACCGGGCTTTGTCGAACGTTCATACCAGCTTAGATAAATACTTTTGCAGTTTTAACAAAAAAGCTACAATAATATCAGAGCGTCTCCATTTACACTGAACAAAATGGCAACATTAATATATTACATATGAATGAGTTCCCTGTGGAATTTCCACAGGTCCCGCTAATCTTTAAATATTAAGCTATAGCGTTGTTTATTATTTTTTTTTTTTTGGGGGGGGGTCGAATTATCTTAAATACCAGTGTTATATGTACATATACATTCAGAAACGTAAAAATAAACGTATGTGTATTGGGAATCTATGTATTTTAGTTTCAAAGCATATAAATATTTATTATTGTACCGTTCTTAAGAATAATTGGAATTTAAGTTATAATGTAAAAGCTTAATATAGAAAAAACAAAAAAACAAATAAAAGAATCATTTGTAGCATCAGAAATAGGCAAAATATTTCCAATTCCGACCCGGAATAATCTCCTAAGTGTTAGGAGATTATAATGCTCCTGATCTTGAGTTGAGCATATTGAGAAGTGATACACGAATTACCATTAGCGTATAAAGCGATGCTCTTTGTGTAAACAAATCGAGCTTAGGTATTTCGGATGATGTCAAAACATAGTTAATTCACGACTCGCACAGCAGCCGTCGATTAGCGTAATGATTAGGAGCCTTGACAGTCGTACGGGCGGTCGGGTTAAAATCCTGACTTGAGCTAGTTTCCTGTCTAGCCGCACTGATGAGCTGCGAAACGGTACTGTATGTGGATGATTATATATATTCAGATGAACATATCTCGGCTAAAAAAAAAAAAAAAAAAATTATTGATCGAAATAACACCATCAAAATCAACGCCCTTTTTTCAAGAATCTTGCGCTCTGGTGCGATGAAGTCGCTGAAGACTTTTTTGATATCGTTTAGGTTTTTTTAAGCATTTCTCATGCAGAAAGTTGTCGAGATGCTTGAAAAAGTATTAATCAGTGGGTGAGAGGTCTAGAGAATATGGAGGATGAGGCAGAGTTTCGTAGCTCAATTTGTTCGACTTCTGCCGAGTCGGTTTAGCAATGTTCGGTCGGGCATTATCGTGGAGGAAAAGTGGGCCTTTTCTGCTGACTAACTGACTTTTTCTGTTGTCGAAGTTTCTGATGTATTTCATTGCTGACAGTATTTCTCTGCCGTAATAGTTTAGCCTGCATTAAAAAAATTGTAATGGAGTTGTAGACAACCAAACAGCTAGCATGGCCTTTTTTTGTTGCAACTCTGGCTTCGGGAGGTGTTGTGGAGCTTCGTCGGCGTCTAACCACTGAGTTGAGGCTCGTCGATTGTGTTATATGATAAGGGCTGTCCCCTTTTCGTGTAAGTATAAAAATAGAGAGATTTAGTTAAAATGAAAATAAAATGAGAGAAAACGAGAATCGAACCCTGGATATAAGTTTTAAAGAACAATAGGTTTAAATTGAATGTCCAGTAAATTGTTGATTCTGATAAAATAAATAATAAATAAACTATCATTGTTAGAAAGAATGTGGATAATAAAATATGGGTTAAATGAATTAGATATGTAGGTTGAATTCCTTTGTGAAAACAACAAAGGAAAAATGGGAAATCAGAATGTTCGGAAACGTGCAGGTCGCGCATGTTGATGGCACGTGAATTGTGGTCACGTTGGCCGGACATGCATGGATTTCTCAATATAGGAAGTGAGAGTTAGTTAGAGAGTGAGAAGTTAGAAGAAGGGAGGCAGAGAGTCAGAGTCAGACGATAGTCTGGGTCCAGACATGGGTTTCAAACGTCTAGAAGCGAGACGGTTACTTTTGAAACATTAGAATGTGAACCTTTGAATTCCTGAACGCAAAGCCACCAACCAGTAAGTGGAAGAATAAATGCTCATCATGTTTTTTTATAACTGCCGTCTCCTAGTATTGTCTATTTATGTGTACAAACTATTTGAAATTCATTATCTAAAAAAATATATATGTTAGAAAGTATATGTGTCTATTTATGTTATACAAACACTCCCGTTCATACGAACTGTCAAAGCATAAATGCCAACCTGTCAATCCATCGGCATGAATGCCAACCTATCGGTCTGTCTATCTAGATATGAAAACACCTTCTCAAAATGTATTTATATGCAATCTCTCTCATTTATAAACTCTAACTCTCTCTTTATATACACCTGCAGATCTCTTACAATATGAACACTCTTAAGACTCTAATCTCTCCTAAGACTGTCTAATCACTCTTATTCTTAATAATAATAATAATAATAATAATAATAATAATAATAGAACAACGTAACAATTGTCGTAAAACAAAAACAAAATGCTTTTTATCGCAGATCACAACCCAATGGAGCAACGGGTCGTTCTTGTTGCGTAAAAAAGGGAAAATGACACTTTCTAACGGCGTTTCTTTTGGTTGTCGTACAATTCTTGTGGCACTCATTTGTCAAGCTTTTTGTCTTTCCAATCTCTTTCAAGTTGTTGGAAATCGTCGTATACGTTACGCCCAATTCAGAAACGTGGATTAGCTTCGACAAAGACTCTTAATTGATCGTTGTCAACGTCTGATGGCCGACCACTACACTAATAATCTTAAGACTCTCGTCGCCGCCAAAATATTTCTTAAACCACTATTGTGCTGTACGTTCAGTATTGGTTTTTGGGCCCAAAGATTCATTGATATTGCGAGCTGTTTCAGCAGCTTTTCGACCTAGCTTGAATTGAAATAAAAAATTGTGCGAATTTGCTTTTTTCCATCTTATATTCAACGTTTTGAAAAGAAGCCATAATTGTTTTAAAACGATATGAATATGATTTGATAAAGCTAAAAACATTCTTAAAAAAGTAGAAGTCTTCGCAGCTTCCGATCTACCAGTTTGAATCGCATGAAAGAAACAACAGCAAGTACTAAAAGCACATCAAACATATCACAGACAAACTGCAGCCTTCAATCCCCACATTTGCACCAAATGTGAACTCGTTTGTAAATCCCTTTCTGAACTCCGAGTCATTTGAGGCTGAAATTACTGTTCCGTCTGCCTGCTTCCCACCGGACTACAACCTAGATGTCTTCAAGTCCAATGTTAACAAATTCCTAATGAACCGCCCCCTTAAGTAAACACTTCATCAAATCTCCACACTAACGTAATGTACTTGCAATAACCCTTATCCCTGAGTGGCTTCCGGGCCTTGATAAGTGGTGATCACTGTGTAAAAAAAAATAAATATAAAATTCATCAATGAATCAAAATTGTAAGTTGTGTGAATCTCATATATCGAAATCCCCGCGAAAGTCCATCATATATATATATATATATATATATATATATATATATATATATATATATATATATATATATACTCTCGAGAAGGTTTATCTTTGTATATCCATATAGTGTTATAATACCGGAATTTTTCCTCTTCTGGTTAAAAGCATTTAGCTTCGAAATGCCATAGACTACAAAGAGGTTCTTTTCATTTTCTATTCACATTCGTACTTATAGACCTGATGATTTTATTAAGTTCTACGTAACTTTTATTCCTGTTCTTTTTTTCTTAACCGGATATGGCTTCTTCTATCTCGATTGGTTTGTTTATAAAGAAAATATTCTGTTTTTTTTTTTTTTAGCTTATTTACTTTTTTAGTTAATTGTATATATATTATATTATAAAACTCAACTCATCTTGCATGGGCGTTGAAACCGTGTATCCGGTCTATAACTTCCGGTTGAAAAAAATTACGCATACGTAATTAAATAAAAACAAAGCCATGATAGATTTTTTAAACGACAATTTTTGGGGCGTTTAAAATATTTAAATTAAAACAAAACTAAATCGAATCTGCCTTTTTTTTCATCGGCATTTTACGAATTTTATTTGTATTTTTTCATTGCAAATTGGCAGCGTTTCCAAATAATTCATTTTAGTTAAAAGAATGAAAACAAATTTTACAACATTGGGTAAAAATGTTCCAGAGGACCAACTAAATATTTGCCTTTTAAAACTTGATTTTTTAAAAGTATTCCACTTTTAGCTAATGTTATAAACTTTCATTGCAAGTGGGAATCATTTTCAAACAATTTTTATTTAAAAGAAACAATAATTCGAATACAACCCAGGATTCTTCATGAAATCCCACAAAGGTGTTTAGTACGATTCTTTAACAAAAAAATATCTATATTTCATTTTCAGCTTTTTAACATTAAAGCACTTAGTCAACTTTAATTCATTTTTCATACTACAATTTGAGACGCTAAAACAAACGAAAAACATTTAACATTACAAAAACGTTAATAACAAAAAAGAAGCTGATATTTGGAACAGATGAATTAAAGTGTTTACACGAAAAACGTTCAAATAGCAGACTTTTTGTTTCTTTTAAATAAAAATTAAATGATTATAAAAAAAAAATGATAATTAAAAGTTTTTTTGAGTAAAGAATCGTACTAAAAACTTTCGCCGAACTTGTTTATTTAATAACTATTACATTTCACTCTACAATTTGCGTCGAATACTTTTCCAGAGAATTCATTGCCAACCCCAAATATCAGCTTTAAAAAAAAAAAAAAAATAAAAATAAAAATTCAAATGTTTTTTTTCCACAGGAACAAATAATAAAAAACAAACAGACTAAATAGGGAGCTAGAGTGGTAAAAAAATGGATGTTCGCTGTACGCTAATGTCTTAGTAAAATAGAGTTATCTCCCTCATATCAGTGACGACATATCCAACAGTATCGGCAAAAGTTATAGCCGTTGACTTGTGATAAGTGCTTTCGTTAAGAGTTGCACTTCTTTGTTTACGAGGCCACTGGCGGAAGCGACGTCAGACAAACTTTAAGGTTCGGATGACCAGCATTGCATTGAATGTAGCCCTTTTTTTTTTTTTTTTTTTTAAAAAAAAGCAAATATAAAAATAGAAGTTTAGG
>NC_136505.1:16501117-16543617 GCF_053919585.1 Euprymna scolopes | reverse complement strand
TTGAACATCCGAGCTTGATTGCGATTTCCACGGGCGTCTTTCCTACTTCCTGCACATCAAAGATACGCTTCTTCTCAGACAAAGATATGTCTTTAGAGCGACCCATACTTATACAGTATTATTAAATCGCTTTCAAAATCTTTTAAACAATATTTGCAAAATCATTGGAGTTTAAGATTACTCAATGACAAAATGTTCTCTTAGATTGAAAGTTGACTTTTCTATAGTGACAATAAAGTACTCCTTGTCTTCCCTATGCACCTCCTCAAATGATTTTAAAATAGTTGAAATTGTTATTTAAATATAAGATATCTTGCCTGTACAATTTATAAGCCGAAAATTATCCCAAACGGAATGAATTTACATATGTTCAATTATTTTGACACGCACGAGTATATATAATTATTTACTATAAATAAATACCTACAGACACTAGTGTTTCATCCTTTCGGGAATCTTCAGTGCAGGGTGTCACGATTATATATATATATATATATATATATATATATATATATATATATATATATATATACACGCGCGCGCACATATGTTTTTTAATAAAAACCAAGACACCGAGGAACGGATTGATAGAAAAAAAAATAGTGCATTTCATCGTTAGTTACAATTGTTTCAACACTATTCGGACAAATTCAAACTTTATGTCGTTCGAAAATTTTCGTCAGATTTATTAAATAAAAACACTTTAACAAGAAAACATTATGGAAACCATTCCCCTTATAAGGAAAAGGAAAACAGGCGAAAGTATTTTACCTACATCTCAGCCTTGCCGAGTTTTTTTTTAAAAATATATATATATATATATATATATATATATATATATATATATATATATATATATATATATATGTATATATGTATATCAGGAGTTCTATTATTATACACGGTACACGTACACAAGATAACACGAAAAGATATTTCGCAAACACACACTTGCACATGATAAGAAAATCTAAGCCAGATAAGCTGTTCATTAAGTTTGGACTCGATGTTCATCTAAATTGATAAACATTAGCCTCTGATCTAAGAAACGTCGCTCGAGATTACATTTTGCCCGAATGCTGGTCAAAGGGAACGTTGTACCAACCAACCCCAACCCGACCAGTACGAACAATCCCAATTCTAATCGAACAACCAGATACGACTCGCAATTCTCTTTTAGCCAAACTCGATAAAAGTATTGTTTTTTTTTCACACTAGTCACGTGATTTTCAATGACGTGTGATATATCAAAGAAATAGTTACTAGTTTAACCGTTTTTTACTGAATGCCCGTCACTTATCAAGGTCAGATTTCACTCGACGATAAAGAAATAATGAGAATATTGTCAGAACTTAGTACAAATTCTTGTTTAGATGACTAACTGGACACCCGGCGTTGCCCGGTCATACAATACGCTTTAATATTATATTTTAATTTATGCAGATTGCGAATGTATTATCATAGAATCAATTCTCTATTAAATATTATATATTACAACGAATAATTTTCCAGGTTGACTAATTCGCAAATAAATAAATAAAAGAAATTAATAACATAAAAAATAATAATGATATTGTCGTTCATCAAATTCTGTTTGTGTTTGTTTACAATATCACGTCAGCTGATATTTGAGCTTGGTGATCTTATAAATAGTCTTTCTTCTCTCAGGGATAAAGAAATAATTTTTACAAGGGAATATTTTACACCGGCCAAAGTTACATCGATGTAACGTAAAATATTCCCTCGTAAAAATTTATTTTTTTTATAAGATAGAACGACTATTTTAAAATCCGGATATTTTCAATTTTCGATACTTATTGGATGAATTTCTGTACAAAACATATCTAAGAACACTGCCAGACATATAAATTAGCTTTTTGTTTCATTTGAAAAAGATAGGTTCAACCGTTTCGGAACGAATGAGGAAAGAACTGACATATGCACAAAGTGACTTCTATATAAGAGTATGTAGGTAGGTATGTAGGTAGGTAGATAGATAGATAGATAGATAGAGATAGAGATTTTTTATGGTAATCTTCTTTATTTGTATATGCTCCTTAGTTACATCGAGCTTAAAATAAAATAGGATAAATAAGAGGTGGAATATGATTAAATAAGCATATTTTCCCATAAATACACACACATACACACTCACACACACACACACACACACACACACATATATATATATATATATATATATATATATATATAAATTCCCGTTCACATACACCTTTCAGGATAAAGCTAGAACCCAGAACTAGATAGAATCGAGCAATTGCATCGACAACGGACAACGCCAGACCCAAAGTGGGTTTCGATGTACTGCATCTCATCAGTGACGTGCTCCGACATAGGCGCGAACCCAGGTCGTCGCACTCATGAAGTGTGCAATACTGACGACCTAACGATATGGGCTATGGCGCAATCCATTGACTATGCCTCGATTTTAAATTGTCCGTTGTCGATGCAATTGCTCGATTCTATCTAGTTCTGGGTTCTAGCTTTATCTTGAAAGGTGTATGTGAACGGGAATTTATATATCTATCTATAATCTCCTCTTAATGTCTAATGTATATATCTATATCTCTCTCTATATCTCTCTCTCTCTCTCTCTCTCTCTCTCTCTATATATATATATATATATATATATATATATATACACTAATGGACTATTTTGTCAATTTTCGACGTATGAGGTTTCGCCACAACAACTAAATTGTTCGCCATCCCCCACATATGTTTATACAGCACAAAGCCGTGGACAAGACACAGGAAACATATTCGCCAATATGATGTCGCCACAAAAGCTGTCTACGTTCTATTTGTGGCCTTCAAAAAAGAATGCCAATATACACCTGCAATATTTCTGGAATCGAACTCTTACTTATTCAGTATTATCTGGCTTAGGATGGCCATGTCTCGAGAATGTCTGATGACAGCATAGCAAAAATGTTGATCCGTGGTCAGCTTGATGGACACATTGGACTCATTTACCACGAAATTACTTTGTTGATTGTCTTAACAAGTTGTCACTGAAATTTATATATTTTTGTATGGAAAGAGTTTGTCGTTCTTTTATTCTTGTTGCAATACGGTGATATCGTATTGTTAGTTTGATGAGATGACGTGGAATAGATTCGAAGGTAGATTTTCGTCTGAAAAAAAAAGGTATTGGTGGGCACTTTGAAATATTCATTCACAGAAGCGACTCTGAGTTACGGGAAAATTTTCATCCACATACTCGTAGCAGCTTGTCTCGGGTTAGGGTTTATACGAATTGATGATACATTCTCGAAAATCAGCCAAAGAGTAACCTTGCGTCAGTTCAACTGATTTATGGTACTGTTCAGTTTTAGGAGGACCTCTCTAGTAGGATTTACCTTCTCTCTTTGGAAAGAAATTCGTTTATTGCTGATGCTCCTCTACAGAGGATTGCGGACAGAGATTATTCATATATTTTCGTAGACCATATGGCAGTTCTAGTGCGTTGGCTTAAAAAAAAAGAAACTCATTAGACCTTTGTTTACGCAGAATCCTTCTCCTCAAGATTGGCTAAAGAATTCTCAGAGAAGTAGGTATATCGTCAAATGTATGTGTGCATGTATTTATGTTCACACACACACACACACACACACACACACACACACACACACACACACACACACACACACGCATCAACACCTAGAAGAAATTATCACGAAACGTAAATAGACTGTAAAACATAACATATGGTTCAGAAAGTGGAGCGGGTTCGAACCCGTAACGCGCCAGAGGTAAAAGAGGCGAAAAAAAAAACTGTCCTACCGATATACCTACAGTGGTTGTGACGTCACGAGCAGTCGAAATAACGCCTTTTATGAGACGTCGTTGGCGCTATGGTTGAATGACTTGCGTAAAATGTCAGCGAAAAAAAAACCCGACCTATCCTGTAGAAAACTGCCCAGTTGAGGGTGAAGAAATTAGTGTTTTGGGCAAATTTTTCGATATTTGGCGTCCGAAGGGTCGAGCTTCAAAATGATACAGATATCGTGAAAATCCGTCACCTCTGTCAAAAGTTTTTGCGAGACATACATAATACATACATTTAAACAGATAGGTGAGATTTATATTATAGACTAGCGAGGGCGTCCCCGTTGCTCGGGTGTTTAGAGGTGAAAAAGAAAAAAATTTTGGTAGGCAGGTAGGCTTGAACCCGAAGCCTTTAAGAAAAATAAAAGCGTGATAACTTTCTACGACGCTACGAGGACAGCAGAAGTGAGAATGGTTGAAATTAAACGATTAAAAACTTAAGTGAATGTGTTCACACAGGTGCGTAAATTTAATGACGTCAAACATCACGCCATAGGGAAATGAAATCCTTTCCTCAAGATGTTGGGGAAAACCAGCTCCCGATAAAAAGGGGAGTGTTCAAATGAATAGCAATTGTCTGATATGGCGGATTTTGCTTGCATTGATCAAAGCCCATTGCTTTCTGGACGTCCCTGGCGGGAAAGCCAAGGAACTGATTCCGTTTCGATTAGTTTCACTTTATACTAAAAAGCCAAACAAACACGCGGGATCACGAGATAGCGTGAATTTATAAAATAAAAGTCGCTTAAATAAAAGATAGACACGACCTAATTTCGTAAATCGGAGGTATTATAATCTACAGCGTATATAAAAGGTTCTAAGAGACGGACCCTCCTCCCGAGCGCCCTCCGAAAAAAGACTTTGCCAGACATACAAAAAAGTGCACATACACACATTTTCGCTTTTATGGAATAGACAAACGAACGTGATGCAAACGAACGATGTTAAAACAAAAACTAAAAAAGAAAATGCGAACGTGATGGAACAAAAAACAAAAACAAAAAACGAACGATGTTAAAACTTCTTTAAAAAATCTGAAAAATAAAAACAAAAAAAAAAAACAGCGAACGCGAAAAAATAGGTGTGTGTGTGTGTGTGTGTGTTGGCGGAGGTAGATGGAAATTAAAAGTAATAACCCCGTTTAAATATTAAAAAAAAACGTACAAAAACAACAAAAAATGTTTTAGGACGAAGGTAGGCTCGAACCCAAAGCCTTGAGGTTCATAGTCTGATGACATAACACGACACCGCGCAGGCAGTCGAAAATACGTGTTTATAAACCCAGGTGGCTTTCTAGGTCAAATCTAATGCCAAAGCAGCAGTAGCAGGAAGAGGAGCAGTAGAGAGAAAATGAATTCACAGCGCGAATTTTGTAAGATAAAAGTCGCTGGAATGAAAGACTTTTACAACGTTGTTTCGTAAGTGTTACATATTATGATCTCGATAGCATATAAAAAGTTATAAGAAATAGTAACCCCCCTCCCCCGAAAATTTCAGTGAAAAAAGCCTCTGGCGGACACACACACACACACACACACACACACACACACACACACACACACACACACACACACACACACACTAACTCACATTTTCGCTTTTATATATATAGATTATTTATTGGATTATATGAGACAGCCTTCTTTGCCAGCAAGGTGGGCATATGTAGTTCCTTCTTAGATTAATCTCGATAGTAGAATATGCATGTCTCTGCCATCAATTTTGATAAAAAAGAGGGGAAGGAATATTACATAGTTGAGGAACAGAAGAGACATTAAATGTTATCTATCTATCTATCTCTCTATCTATCTGAAAGTATGCAAGAGATGAGGTATGAGGCTATATTGATGTATTATCAAAACAAGTCAATACATCAAACCCGGTGACTGATCAAGTTGCATCGGCAGATATCTGACCAGCTGATCAGAAGTGACGGGTCGTTGTCACGTGTTCTGGTTAGATGGGAAAATTGTTGAGTTAGATTAAGGACGTCAAAGAAAGAAGATGATCTAAACAGTGTCTCCTTCCGAAGGAGGGGGAGAGTCTCAGACGTGAGACGTATAAGAACTAATCACCCAAGCAGAGACCGTCGATCACTTCTTTGCTATGTCGACTACCTGGGAGAAATTTATAAAGAATATTTATATATAAAAATTCACAGCGTCTTGATCTGTCTTGAAACACAATTGTTTACGCAGAATCCTTCTCCCCAAGATTGGCTGAATAACTCTCAGAGAAACGACAGCAGAAAACAGGTATGTCGTCAAATGTATGTTTATATAATTATGTTGACACACACACGTATCGACAACTAGACGAACTTATCACGGAACGTAAATAAACAGTAAGACATAACATATGGTTAACAAAATGAAGAAACAGTACATAAATTTAGTAACACGTCACACAATCACACGACATATATATATGAACGCCACCTCACAACGTAACATACGCCGATTTGGCACCTCACTATGTAATAATTACATTTAAAATGCTGCATTTCAGTTTAGAAAGCGGCAGGGAAGGAATTCCAAAATCTACCAATTTAAAAGAAGAAACTGTTAGAGCGCAAAGCTTTCGGACATCTAGATACCTCTACATATAAATAAAAATCTGGGTCGGATTTTTTCTTTTTTTAACAACACTTAAAGATCTCTCGCTGCTTCATGTCCGTCTAACCTGGTATGTTTCTCTTTCCGCTACAGCCGCACCATTATCATGTTTAGTTTTCGTTTGCAGGAAAAATAGTAACGCAAAGTCTAAAACATTTTTTTAATGAAAATTAATGCTTTATTTTTTCTTTTTGTACGAAACAAAAGTCTTTGAGAAGATCAGTATTATCATGAAATCAAATATTGCACTGACTAACCGAAAAATATTACGATGCACGCAGGCAGTCGAAAATACGTGATTATTGCGCCGTTTTCGAGTGATTGGACTAATTTTGTGTTCTATTGTTTTATTTTTTATGATTGTTATTTGATCAAAAACAAATCACAAATACGCAGGGATTCCATGTAAGGAGTTGGACAGGGAGATTTTTGTTCACGTTACATTTAGAACGTCTGCATGTCAGTTACAGTCAATGAAGTAGGAGCCCGGGAGAAGAATTCCAAAGAATTCCGAAGAAAATAATCTAATTGGATTAAATCGCACGAACGAAATAGCCAGTTACCTGGTCGCTTTCGTGAAAATATTCGTTTATATCAAATGTTTCAATAAATTGATTGTATCATTTGCAATTTGTAAACGTCACTCAAGTGTCAGCCTCTTTCTTTATGATGAATTGCCAAACCAAGTTGAACTAAAAATAACCATTAGTTACCAAATCTGCAATTAAAGAAAATTAGGTTGTCAATTTAAAGTTCGTCGCCTCTAAAAACACTCTATATATTTTCTTGAAATTCTATTTCACGAAATAGTTATCCCAACCAACACAATTTATTTATTTTCTATTTTGTCTTATGACTTCACGATGAATTGCCAAACCAAGCTGAACTCAAAATAACTGATAGTTACCAAATGTGCAATTAAAGAAAATAGTTGACTAAGAGCACAACTATTTTGCGTCTATCCTACATTTTATCGGGATAAAAAAGAAATGAGGAAATCTACTTAAAAATAAATATAAGAACATGTTGACGGATGCATAGTTTGATATCAGTCGATGGAATTGGATTCGGCTTTTGGGATGAATCACATTTTTAAATAGACATTACTCTACGAATTTCACTGGCATTTTGTGCAGTTCATGACTCATAAGATAAGAAACAATGGCTCAGATATACTAACCTTTCTCTACAAAGAAACACATGCGCCCTATAGACGAAAATATCTAGTATTTTATGAAGTAATATCAAATATATAGTGGTTTATTTCTTTCGATTTTCAATGCAATTCTAATATTTTCCAATTACGATACATTTTTTATGGAAGTCATTGCAGACCAGGCATGAAGCCAGTTGATGTAAGAAGCAAAGAAAATACTACCCAAGGTTATTAGGTGTAAGATGGATTAGATTTGACCAAGAAAACAATAATTCTTTCCTTTTATCACAAACATCGCTTATGAAATATCAAGAGTAAAGTTAAAAAAAGGTATTGTAGGGGACTCACTTATGCACAAGATATGAACTCTTTCGAACTGTATAAATAGACCGAAAGGTACTGACTCTTGGTGTAACCTGTGAACATTCGTAGTACGCCATCTTGGCGGTACGTGATACGACTGTTGCTTTCTGTATATTCTGTTTTGTTTCAATACAAATTACCGTTTCTAAATCATATCCGAGTCCGTGTTTTCCTTAGTGACCCTTCCGAATCACAAAAACTTGGCGAACGAGGATTTCAGAAATCACGGCGGAAATGTGAATTTAATATACTCCAGTGTTCCACAATAACTTCGCAACGAGGCACTCGAATTCGCAAAAGGGATACTCACAATAATTTGGCGACGAATAACGAAACTATTCGGTTTGAGCAAAAAGATGAAATTATACCGAGGCTATTGGACAAAAGAGTAGCCTTCTTAACATAGAAAATACTTTTTCAATTGGGAATACGAAAATAATTCAAAAGTTTTTAACCAACGGTGAAGAAAAATAAAGGAAAAAGTAGTTTTGTCGGACACCGAAAAAAAGTTCTAAAAATTGTACTTGAAGATATTCCCAATTAAAAGCAGAGAGATTAAAGCGGTAACCTTGTTTTTCTCCGATGAAATAGTTTTTCTCTCGCAGAAAAAAAATGTAAACTAATTTAACGTACAGTGGTGTTTTATTTTCTCAAATAAATTTCGCGCAAGGCAAAACATCTACAAGTTATAATAAGGTTATTCTTAGAATTTACCAACAATAGCAGAAATGGAAGAAAGATTGTTCCGATGGCAACAAGAACTTCACAAACAACAGATAGTCCAATAACAAAAAGCCGAAAAATGCAACAAAAAACTGAAGAAAGGCAACAAAAAATTTAAAAAAATTAAGAAAAAAGACTGATTCAATATCAGCAAGAAATACAAAACAATCAGGAATTACTTCTCAAAAGCTTAACCGATAAACCTAACACGGATAATAGCACAGCGTTTTCGCAAATCACGATAAGAAACACCATGGAGACTATATCCCTGATCAAGATCAAAGATTCAACGCATTGTTTAGAAGGTATGAAGACCTTTTCAACGTCGGTTGCAAAGATTAGCTTGATGCTAGGAACCGCTGAAACTACATCCTACCTAAAAATACTACGGATCTAGAGTTGGCGGAAAACATTAAGTTACTATCAAAACTTTTCAGTCCTAATACATCACTGTATCATAAAAGATGGTGATGTTTTAGTTTGGCTATACGAGTCGATGGGCATTATCTAATGTTCGCGTTAATCGTAAACAAGTACTGCAACTGCAACTTGAAACTAGCAGAATTATTGGCAGATAATTTTAAATGTCTCATTTTTGCTCAAAGGCTACCCACATTTTCAAAACGAGCGGACAATGCGGAAACAAATGAAAATTACCTCCAAGACCATATTATAGATGAGGAGAATTACACTGGGAAATGTCTGCCTGTTTCCGAATAAAAATGGTCAAAATTGTGGCAAATTTGGGCACAAAACGTCGCATTGTAGAATCAGACGCAAACCGAAAAATAGAATCAGATATACAAAATCCAACGAAAAGTCAGATGAAAATTTACGTAATCGTCAAACTATTTAATGAAAGAGTAAAATTACAGTTAGACACTGGGCGTGATCTTGCAATTATAAATTTACATACGTTAAAGAAACTTAACAAACCGACTTTGTCAAACCGGAAGGTGATTGACAAATGGATTTATTTTATTGTGAAATTATATTTACCAGAAAATTTGAACGGGATTATTAAAAAATAGGAGAACTTTCTAAAAGTATCTGAAAAACTATTCGGGTTGAACTGGCTCAACAATTTTAAATTTTTAAATTTAAGAGCCAAAATTTTTAATCAGAAAATATGTAAGCTGAATCAAGTCAAAGAAACAAAAACATACCGTACGAAATTCCATGAGCAGCGACAGTTGGCCAGAAAGGGAAAGTTTGCAATCGACTAACTATCGACCCAAAGCGGAAAAGATATTAACACACTTGTACGGTGTAAAAAAGCTTGGAGAGGGATGCTATGTTAATATATGAACTCTTCCGAACTATATAAATATACAGAAAGGTACTGAATCTAGTTGTGGCCTCTGTACTTTCGTAGTACGCCATCTTGGTGTTAGGTTCTACGACTGTTGCTCTCTGTACATTCTGTTTTGTTTCAATACAAATGACCTGTTTTAACTCAAATCCATGTCTGTATTTTCTTTAATGATTCTTCCGAGCCACAACATAAGGGAAGCGAAAGTAAACTAAAAATCATTTCTCTATCCGCCTTACCAATGCTCTTCTAAATTTTTATATTCCGATACAATTATCGATTTCAATTTCGATTCTTGTTAATTTTTTTAGTGGGTAAATTGAATTACCGTAAAAAAACCTATGTAATATGTGCGTATATTTTCGCAAACGTGAAATACATTGATAGGGGTGATCTATAAATGTTAGTTTTACTCGTAGTTTAAAAATCAATAAATATTTACCATTTGATCATTAATTCAAGCTATAAAAATTAAGTTTTAAACAAACAAATAAACACAAAATTAAGTTTTAAACAAACAAATAAACAAATAAAAAGCAATAAAAAGAATCGTTTTTGGGATCGAAAAATAGGCACAATTTTTTACGATTCCGATACCTAAAATATTAAGATATTTTCGATTCCTAATTTCGATTCTCAACGGTAATTTATATATAAACATGATAGCACATATCTGTATTGAAATGAAGTGACAGAAGAGCACCAAAAGGAAAGATAACAAAGTAGGCAACGGGGAAAAATATTAAAAGAGGAAAAAGAAACATTGGCAAAATGTTAGGCAACAAAAGAGAAAATGAAAGGAGAAAAAAGAGGAAAGAAAACAATAATGAAACAAAGGGAGAACATGGAAAAAAGAAAACGATAGAAAGAAAAGAAACATAAACAATAAACGAAGAAAAAACAGAAAATCAAAATGAAAGGATAATTTAAAGAGAGAAAAGAAAAGCAAAAAAGAAAAAGAAAAGTGAAACCTAAAAACTGAAATAAAAAACCAAAGAAAAGGATACAGATAAAAAGAAAGAAAAGAAAATAATAGAAAAGAGAAAAAGAGAAAATAATTTAATAAAGATGAAAAAGAAAAAGCACAAAAAGAAAAATAACAAAAACGAGCAAAGAAGAATAGAATAAAAGAGAGAAAAAGGGTGAGAATTATTAGATAGAAAGAAAAGTGACAGATAAAACAAAATAATACAAAAGTGGTTAAAGATGAAATCGCTACTAATATATAAAAGTCACTTTGTGTGTGTGTGTGTAAGTTCCTTCCTCATAGGTTCCGAAACGGCTGAGCCTATTTTTTGCAAATTGCACACAGAGCTAATTTGTATGACTACCAGTGTTCGAAGAAATGTTTTGTACAGAAATTCCTCCGATGAGTATAAAAATCGAAATAATTCTCTTATAGATATAAAAAAGAATTTTTACAGAGGAATATTTTACGTTACACTGACCAAGGGAAATAATAATATCTCAGCAAATCATTTCTCCTAAAAAATAAACAAACAGATTTATTCTTATTTGGAGATATAGCTCAACGGTAAAGCATTTGACTACAGATCGAATGATTCCCCTGTTCAAGCCTGGGAGTACCTCACCATTTTATTTTGATTTTTTTCTTATTAATGAGTTCAATTTACGATAAAAGAAGTGCCATTTAAAATAACCGCAAATCATTTTTTCGTTTGTATATTTTAAAACTATTAACCAGAAGTGAATTTTCCAGGGCATTCATCGTCAAGCCCAAATATAAGCTGGCATGATATTGTAAACAAACACAGACGGAATTTGATGAACAAAATAATCATTATTATTTTTTTTTTATTTATCATTTTTTTTGTGAATTAGTCCACCGGGCAAATTATTCCTCGTCGAATATAATAATCAATAGAGGATTGATTCTATAATAATACATACTACCTGACTCATTTTTTTGTGTTTTGAATGCTCTTTATTTATTTGGAAATATTGTTTTCATAAGTTGTTTGTTAATAATTAAAGATGGCGGCGTAGATTCTTCCTAATATGAAACAAACCAGCAAAATTTATTTATTGTATATTTGATTTTTAACCAGTTTTTTTAAAAATCCCCTGGAGAAAATAAAAAAGAAAATTAAAGAAAAATAAAAGAAGAAAATGAGAAGGAAAAAAAGGAATGGTGATGAAAATATAAACAAAAAGAAAAAATAGAAAATGAATAAGAAAAAGAGCAAAAATGAAAAAAAAATGAAAAGAGGAAAAAAAATGAAAAGAGAGTAAAAAAGAAAAATGAAAGGAGAAAAAAAATGAAAAAAGAAAAAAATGAAAAGAGAAAAAAGAGGGAAAATAAAAAATGCAATAAAATATAAAGAGAAAAGTGAAAATGAAATAAATAACAAATGAAAAAAGAAATGATAAAAATAACGTAAAAATACCAATAAAACAAACTATTTAATTTGAATAGCGACAAAAGTCTTTCTTATTTCAGTCGAGATTGCTTTTTAACGCATTATTTTCTCGTCTCATTTGTCACGTAAAAACGATGCCTATGAGCTTAAGAAAATGGGTTCGGTTTGGATTAAAAGGAATTTGCAATACAAGCGTGTTATACGCTCCTTTTATATTTTTAGCTGAGCATATAGAATAGAAAGTAGATTTATTGTTGACTGAGTAACTTTCTAAAACTAGTCAAACTTTCAGAAGAGTAACCATGTTGAATGATTGATGGATCAGTGGATTAATTTGAAATGGCAACGCTTTATTCAAAAGTTGGCAGGGCACGCCCCAATTTAAATTTCCCCTGTCAAAATAAGAAGAAAATGCTAGAAAATGGTTTGTTTGTTTGTTTAAATATATACTAGACGGAGTACCCAGCGTTGCCTGGGTATGGAGATGTGGTGTAGTAAAGAACCCCGGTAGGCAGCTCGGGTGGAGAGAAGTGTTAAAAAATGTGGTAGTAGGCAGGCAGGCTCGAACCCGTAACGCGAAGGAGGAAAAGAACGTGAAAAAACCTAACGTTGTAGCTGATGCGTCAATTGCGAAACCGGAAGTCGTGAGCGTTCGAATTAAGGGTAGTTAATCCAACGGAGACGATGAGATGGCGATAATTGAGAGGGTCAGTCATTTTACCAGAATTCTTGTACACTGGTATCACAGAGGCCATCTTCCAGCTATTACGAAACCAAGGCATTTGTTGTAGATTTTGGAAAGTGCGAAGGCTAGCTCAGTTAAGCATTTCTTAGTATAGTAGAAATGAGATCAGGCTCACACGCCTTGGATGTGTCTAAGTTTTTATGATATCGCGGACATAAGAAGGGGTGATTTTTAGATCATCAATTGTGACTTCCGTCTGCATAGGGAAATTTGAGAGGGAGTTGTTTATTGACTCATATGTGGAGTTGAAGGTAAATCGCCAGGCAATTAGTTCCGCCTTCTCGGTTGCCATGCATGCAACATCCTTGTTGTTGGATAGTGAAATTACTGATTACCCTTTATTAACTACATCATTATGAATTTTCCAGAAATCACGAGTTCCTATCTTCTGCGATTCTATGCATTCCCTGGTTATTTCAGCATGCCTATTTTTGGCTGTGACTATTTCTCTCTTACAATGATTTCTAGTATGTATAAAATGTTGCTTATTTATGTTTGACTTATGACGTACAAACTGGCGGGGTACATGCTGTCTTTGTGCAATGGCAGTTGCACAATCTGTAATGAACCATGGGGGTGAGTGGGGCTTGCTATAATACTTCCTATGAAGATATGTGCTTCAATGCCCGCTTTGCACAATTCAGTTGTTTCATGCGCACACTGTTCGGCAGGAAGAGAGAAGATATTTGTCCATACGGCATCTCTGGTATGTTCTCTGATGGCTTCCCAACCAACCCTTTTGTAGTACCTTATCGTTTTGAGCAATGGCTTCTCACCTTAGGGTTGAGATTTAAGTGTGATGTCTACTGATACCAATAGATGGTCTGCGTTTAAAGTGGACTGTGGACATTAGTCACACAATCCTCAGATTCTGTGGTAAGGAATAGGTCTAGAAGTGAAGCTTGCTGGTAGTCACAATCTGGGAGGCGGGTTGGAACCATGATTGTCTGTGTAAGGAATGGGTTATAGAGAAGCTTTAAGTATAGCGTCTAGCGACACATGTGCAAGCTGAGAAACCAACTTTATTGTATTTTGGGCATTGCTATCTAAAGAGAGTACTGCATCTATTCTATCAGAGATATGATCGATTAGGGTAAAATCCTGGCTCGAGGAAGAACAGTAGAGAAAATATAAATAACTAACGCATTGATGAAACGCTAGTCGAAAACATGTAAAGGCCTGGTCATCCGATTCCAGACATTAATCTCTAGTTAAGATGGGGGATACTAGGAATATAGACTCCAAGTCCACGCACACACACACACACACACACACACACACACACACACACACACACACACACACACACACACATATATATATGTTTATATATGAGTCCTTACAGTTATGTTAAAGTAGTTAGAGGGGATTGAGGAGTGTAGGTATTTTTAACTTAATGCTAAGATAATGAGGAGTTCGCTAAAAGGTAAGATTTTACAACATCTAGTTTTTTTTATAAATTCAATTTTCACCCCCCAAAAGTCACAGTGCCATTTTGAAGTAGCGGGCTTCTATCGGGGACATAAGTTGCAGAGACATTATGAAGGAAGATGAGCAGCAAGATGTCTGTTCACATTGCACTTGAACTTCTGCATGTCAGTACAGTTGGGAAAGCAGGAAATCCAGGAAGGGAGTTCCAAAGTCCAGCAGTTCTGGGTAAGAAACTATTGGAGTAGAAGGCTTTCTTACACCTAGGGATCTCTACTGTGTAGGGGTGGGATTCAATTGCTTGTCGGGTTTGTCAGATGTATTTACGTCGAGGGGGTACAAGTGCTTGTAGTTCGTCAGTGCATTCACCATTAAAATACTTGTAGAACAGACAGAGGGATGTTACATTTCGTCGATCGGACAGAGGCTGAAGCTTAGATGACATTTCAGGACCTATCAGGTTGGCGAATCTCTTTTGGACCCTGTACAGGAGCGAGAGATTAGTAGTAGACACCAGTCCAAATGTGACAACAATACTCCATACATGGGTGAATAGCGTGAGTAGGTTTCTAGCACAGTAGAAAGGGCCTACATCTAGGTTACTTCTAAGATATTCGTGAATATGAACCTCAAGGGAGAAGGCGAATTGGTTTTGTTTTGGTGGTTGTCTAGTTTGATTGTGTCATTTCATTACATTTTTATTTAATTTTAGGTGAAAAATAGAGTAGAATATCCACCGAGAGCTCTACAGTAAAGGTATGAGATTTCGTGAACGTTCTTCTGTTCTTGTGTACGTTTTAATTTTGATTTCAATTTTTTAAAAATAAGTTGTCGTTGTAATACTTTTATTCATATATTATTTCAGAGATCGTTTAAATTACAATCGTTTTAAAATAATTATGTCTTCTTTTCAGAACGTTATATACAAGATGGAAAAAAGCAAATGTGCACAATTCTTTTATTTCAATTCAAGCTAGGCCGTAAAGCTGCTGAAACAGGTCACGATATCAACGAAATGTTTAGTACAGAAATCACTACTAAATGCACAGAACAATAGTGGTTAAGAAATTTCGTGTCAGCGACGAGAGTCTTGAGAATGATGAACGTAGTAGTCGGCCATCGGATGTTGACAACGATCACTTAAGAGCCTTAGTCGAGGCCAATCTACGCACAACTGTTCGAGAACTTCCTTTTGATTTAGACGTGATGTATACGACGATTTCCAACCACTTGCGAGAGATTGGAAAGACAAAAAATTTGATAAATGGATGCCTCACGAATTGAACAACAAACAAAAGAAACGCCGTTATGAAGTGTCATCTTCTCTTCTTTTGCGCAATAGGTATCAACTCGTTTCTTGACCGGGTGTTGACTTACGATGAAAAGTGGGTTCTTTACGACAAACAGCGACGCTCGGCTTAGTGGTTAGACGTCAACGAAACTCCACGACACTTCCTGAAGTCAGAGTTGCACCAAAAGAAGATCAAGCAGACTGTTTGGTGATCAATGACTGGTCTTATTCATTACAGTTTTTTGAATGCCGGCGAAAACATTACGACGGATAATTGTAGTAAACAAATGAATTAAATGCATCAGAAATTGCGACAAAATCACCCAGCATTAGTCAACAGGATACGCCCAATTCTCCTCCACGACAATCCCCGACCGCACGTTGCGAAACCGACCCTATAGAAGTTGAACAAGTTGAGATATAAAACTCTGCCTCGTCCGCCATACTCTCTAGACCTCTCACGTAACGACTAGCACTTTTTCAAGCATCTCGACAATTTCTGCGTGAGAAATACTTTAAAAACCTAAGCGAATATCAAAAACGCCTTCAGCGACTTGATCGAAACCAGAACGTAAGATTTCTACGTTGCTGACAGAAATACACTTTTTTTTGAGTTGGCAAAAGTGTGTTGATTCTGATGGTGCTTATTTCGATTAATACATTTTTGTTTGAGCCGAGATATGTTCATCTGAATTTATAAACATACATGATATTGCCAAGTGTAGAGCCTATCTTTCTTACGGCAGACGTGGCAAAATGTATTTGAACCCATGTTGTGTGAGAACGTCAGGTCGAGGGAATTTTGTAAAGGATACTACAGGCCATGAGAATTGATGCTTTCTTATTGTTAACGAGAAAATCTTTGTCTTAGTATCATTTGCCCGACCATATATTTTTGGCCAGATTATATTAGAGACGAGAGTCATTTTCAGAAGATTCACCCATTGCCTGACTTATGTGGTTTTATTTTATTGTCCTTATGCGAGAAACAGAACGTAAGATTTTTACGTTGCTGACATAAATACACTTGTTTTGAGTTGGCAAAAAAAGTGTGTTGATTTCGATCAATACATTTTTGTTTGAGCCGAGATATGTTCATCTGAATTTAAAAGTTAAAAAACGCAAGCACTTTCTTGTTAACTTGATACAACAAGCACAGAGAATCAACACTACGACGATACAACACTGGAGCTTCGCAGACCGCGGGAAACTTATTAGGTTGTAAATTTTATTGTATCAGTGTGTCCAGGAGGAAGAAACTAGTGGTTGATCCACTAGCTTTCCTAATGCACGGGTAAATGATAAATTTATAAACATGTATGATATTGCCAAGTGTAGAACCTATCTTTTTTATGGCAGACGTGGCAACATCTCCTATGTATTTGACGCCATGTTGTGTGAGAACGTCAGGTCGAGGAAATTAAACGTGGGCATTTTGTAAAGGATGCTACAGGCCATGAGAATTGATGCTTTCTTATTGTTAACGAAAAAATCTTTGTATTGGTATCATTTGTTCGATTGGCCAGATTATATTAGAGACGAGAGTCATTTTCAGAAGATTCACCCATTGCCTGACTTATGTGTTTTTTTTATTGTCCTTATGCCAGAAATAGAGGGTAGTGCCATTAGCTAGTATATCCACCTCAGACACGATTGCATTAACATAGGGTTGATATGTCACGAAACCCGAACACGATTAATCGTTTATAATATACATTGTCTTTCGGCATGATATAACTAACATAGTTCATATGTCGTTAAACAGAAGAACCGAACTAAGTGACGAATAAGATACGATAGAGATTATGTTTCGGAATTAAATACTATAAAAGTGTTGACATGCCGTAAAGCATACACACTTATAAAATTAAGCGTTTAACTTCATGGAATACGCTCTTATTTTTCATCAAAATGACCCTAAGTCCCAGTAAAAAAGTAAAAAAATGTAATAGGAAAGCAAAATAAATAAAGAAATAAAGAAAGAAAGAAAGAAAGAAAAAGCGGAAAGATAACCGTAATGATAAAATAGAAACAGAGAGAGAGAGAGAGAGAGAGAGAGAGAGAGAGAGAGAGAGAGAGAGAGAGAGAAATGACGCGTGAACTGCATTCTTTGGATGTTTACCCTGTGACTCGAGAAGGCATTCCGCGTAGATATAAAAAAAAAAGAAGCGAAAATGGCGTCCGAGCTATTTGTAGCTTTCACCTCAAAGCTGGCCAGCGACCAAAATATTTCAAGTGAAGTGAGTTAGGAACGAACTGAGAATCCAGCACTTTTTGGGGGTCATGTGTCATGGCGCCATCTTTAAACCTTTCGTCTCGCAAAACCATTGACAATGTGTTCATTTTTTTTTACTTACAATTCAATTAATATAAGACTTAACGAATATTAAAACCCATAAATGATTGAGTGAAAATGAAGTAGTCTAAGACTTATCAGTAGAATCAACATACTAAACCAAATTTCGACCGGGGCCTAAAAATAACGGCTTTATTGCAGGCATGAATCTAATCTTCCTTATAAGACGGATAAGAACTTTGAATCTACGGTTCCAGATGAGAATTGTCTGAAGATAGCTGTTTCAATCCTACCCAAAGCCGGCCAGAGGCTTACTTGGCCAAAAACGTGGTGAGACAACAACAACTACGGATGGCAGTGATTGCTGAGAATGCAGTTAGGAGATTCGAAGTTCCTATCCGTCGCGGTTAACACCTGATGAAGGCCAGAGAAATAGTTGTCCGAAACATCGGAAAACAACAACTATAAAAGATGAGAATAATAGTCCGCAATAAATAAATTAATATAAATAATACTCATCTCAATAATGAATTCCAATTAAAATAATATAAATACCGATGTAGTAGGATAGGGTGCCACTCCTTTTGTTTTGGATTGCTCCACTAACTCTTGATCTTTATTTCATAATGCTGATCGTTTAGCAAGGGGTCATCAAGTTCTACCTTTCGACGTAACTGACGATTGAATCCGAATCTCCCTAGCCACACTAACTATTCCAGCAAATGGATGGCTTATGCAAGTACCAGTCAAATATTACTTTAGCATTTCAAGTATCTCAGATCGGGTATCCGTTTGAAAAGGGTACTTATTCACTTGCTTATCGATGAAGACAGGGTTTAGATACAAGGTCGGATTTTATTACGGAAAGAATCCAGCGTCGCCCTCAAAACAGGTAATCATGGATTGGGAAATTAAATGACTTCAATATAGAAGGATTTCTTCATTGACCCAGGGTAGATAACATGAAGTGCATCATCAGAACGTATACTACACTTTGTTCCTAGCCAAAGTTGAGTTAAATCGATGTTTCATTCGAATATTCTCAGCACAATGTTTAGTTTTATTTGATGTATTTTTATGGCATATTTACCATATACGGCATAATCACGTTGACGCAACGGTTCCCGTTAGATCACCGTTAAAAATAACGATAAACTAGAGGAGGATTAGTAAAGTCACTTCAGTGAGAAAGGAGGGGTAAGAAAATGAAGACGGCATCGCTATCTAGATTACGAAGTCAGTTTTGTACCCTGTCAAGGTGGTCTGAGTAACCCATGTATGGCAACAGTATTTCATGTTATGACATGTTTGACATTTATGTAGAGGATTGCAACAGGAGTGGGATAGCTTCTGGAGTTGTAGAATGATTCACCTATTTTTCCAGCGATGTTTGATGATGATTCTATTCCAAGTATGGAGTGAAGGTCAATCCAATAAACTTATAAAAGCAGGGGGCTTCCTCAATGAGAAACATCCGTTTCAATTGGGACAAGATGAGGATCAGAGCGTCGGTAGTAAAACGACAAAAAAACTTGGTTTTAGACGTATTAACAGTAAGCAGCCATAATTTTCCTCACTGACTTACGTGCTCCATGTCAGAAGAAAGAAAATCAGAAGTGTCTTAATCAGTAATGCTCTTCGAAGTGTTGCCATAGATGATTGTGTCATCGGCATAACTGACAACAAATTATCTTGAAATGTGATTTGAGAAATCATTGATGAAGAACATGGAAAAACATGAGAGGTGGGAAGAGGATGGATACTTGATGCACGTCGACATCGGCCTATGTGCTTCAGACCTGCTTATCAACGACTACTTTTATAAACATATAAGAGAGAAAAGATTTGATGGTTGACAGGACATTTTCAGAAAGCTTGTGTCGTAGACCTTTATGCCAAAACCTATCAAAGTCCTTAGATATATCTAGAGCTATTGGTCTAGAATTGAAGCCCCTATATATAGATTCACTAATCATATGTGATATTACAGTCAGCACATCGGCTACGGCATAGATGATGATTAGAATACAGGTCACACATCTTTTTATGGCTCGTTCATTCGGCCAAGCTCGTAGAAACCCAGTTATCCATCAAGTGCGATGAAACTGGACTGTAGAGGTTTTATTATACTTTGTTTGGATCTTAAAACAAGTGACCGGAAAATCCCATCGAATGCAGAGCAGTAGATGAGCACTGTTCAAGACAATTTGTGAGGAAAACACCAAGAAGACTTGCAAAATGCCCGTCAACATCGAATATGATAATAAGTTTTAAACAAGCAGTGTTAGATTATAAACAAGGGATAATCATGACGTTCGTTCATTGTTTAACATGAATGCTAGCAAAAGAATGAGCGTAGAGGATTTTTACAATTTTCTCAAGAATTTGCTCAATTACATTAAACTCGTCGATGAGGGGACGTAAAGAACGAAGATGAAAAATATATAGGCCTAATTAAGATCCTCATATGAAATCTCTCTACTACATAGAAAGTCTTCCCTGATGTAGCACATATTCCGTAAGCCTGCCCGCGTTGAGGAGTGAGGTTTTGAGGTCATGTTTAGGATAACCTCTTTTATTTAAACAAGCAGGGAGACCCGACGTTGCCTGGAACTGAATAATGATCAACAAATGTTTCACATTCTCATATTGTCATCGAAATCGGTGAAATCGTCCATTTTTCTATCAAATCGATTGATCGCCTGCTCTAGTTGGGGGCCCATCGCGGTGCAGCAGGGAGGAAGCTTCACATGCCTTCGCGCACTGACTTAGTCCATAATACTTCGTAGTCTACACTGCATTGAAAAGAACGTACTATTGATTTTATAAAATTATTTATTTTATATATAATGGCTTGAATGAAAGTTTAAAGTGTAAGAATCAAGTACCATGCTTCAATCGTGCTCTAAACAGAAACATTCATTTCGAACGCGCCTCTGTCATATCAAGGAACCTACCGTTAATTTTATGTCTGGCCTTACTGCTTGTGTGATAATAAAACTTCTCAAATGCACTTGTGATTTTAAGCTGTGTAAGATGTAACTTCGGTCAAAATCGTCTGTTCCTTCTTTCATCGGATTATTTCTATTATCGATTGATATACTTATCAAAGGCATTCCGATAAAAGACCTATCTAAGAACACTGCGAGTCACATAGAGTACCTTCTTGTGAAATTTCATAAAAATCAACTCAGCCGTTTTCGAGTATATTGGGGACAAACTCACACACACGAACAAAGTTCCTTTTATATAATAGTAGAGATATTTTTCTTTTTAGTGCTACATATACGACACACAACTGAAATCGCTACTACTACTACTACTACTACTACTACTACTACTACTACTACTAAACAAGAATCTTTTTAAGACCTCTATTAAATTTGCGTATTTAGCACTAAAATTGCTATTTCAAAATGAAACACATTATTCGTATTATTTGGATTCTTCGGAAACCTGTTCTCATCTTGCTCCTTTCATAACATTCTGGTCGAAATAATCTCCCACCTTCTTCAGATGTATCTTTTCGAATTCGGGAATCTTTCTGTCAAACTCTGGAATGTGCACGGAACTTCGAACGGAGTCCGCTTTGAACGTGAGTGTACGTACATTCACACTGCACAGACGATGATCGTCCATTCGTTGGCTTCGTCCGAATTCTGTGGTTGATTTCGGCACTCACCTTAATGTGAATCGTATTGTCTCGGCAGTTGCCGTAACGAACAAAAATCAAATCTTAATGTTAAAACAAGCAGCAAGGTTATATTTTACATTTATACTTCATATCTTTACCAAACGACACATATCTTCTAGCCGAACATAATCGAACACAGCCGAACACAACCGAACACAGCCGAACACAAACTGTCCATCAGCTTAATGCTCATCACTAGGGCTATGAAAACAGAATATTTTTATCATTGTTTTGACTCTCGAGTATATATACGACACAGTTAGCCACAGTTAATCAACCGAGAACCACATCACTATATAAAAACATATAAGATATCAACGGATACACACTCGAGAGTCAAAACAACGAAAATATTATTCTGTTGTCATAACCCTACTCATTAACTAACCTCATCTGTCCATTCCGATGGAACATATATAGTTATCTATTAGCGCACACTGCGAAACCGCTCGAAATTTACCAACTCTTCATCTATCCACATAAAAATAGACTGACCATCTGATATGAACATAATTTTCGTAAAGTCTCAAGTTGATAGCAGTATGGAATCTCGTACCCAAGAAGACATTATTAGAAATAGTCGGTCGATTACTTAGGTGGTCATTTTGTTACATATAGGAGATAAAGATTCATATATATTAAATGTTCATTTTTAGAAGTGTAATAGAAGCTCTTAGAGTGAGGAAACAGTGTTCAGACAGTCTTAGTGTTCATAGTGTGTATGTAAGATGTGTATGTCAAGACATTTTATAACACAGATATATAGACATATAATAACAATTTTCACTTTACCTTTTAATAGAATTACAACACAAAGACAACGTTTATAAAAACACATGATGGGTTTATTTCTTCTCACGACCGGCCGTGGTTTTCTGAGTCAAGAATTCAAAGCTTCACATTCTAAGTTTCAAAAGTGACCGTCTCACTTCTAGACGTTCGAATGTCCATGTCTGGATTGTCGTCTGTCGTCCTCAGACTCTCTCTCTGTTTATCCCCTAGTTTCTCTCAAGTTTCTAACTATATCTAGAACTTCCCATTTTCCATAACGTCATACACATGTTAAAACATGTGTCTTCTTTCACGTGTTCTGGACATGCGTGTCCAAAACTTTTTCCTTTGTTTACAAAAGGAATTTTAACCTATATTCCCAATAACCTATTTTTCCAATATGTTAAAAACATGTTTATTAAATTATCTTGTATAGTTACATTCCTCAATTGAATTTTTCATAACAGACTTGTCAACGCACATTCTTTTCTTGAAACTATTTTATCTCTAAGCTAAACAATGGTTTGTTTTACATTATTTTTTTCTAATTCTCTCTCGTAATCTATTTCTAAACCTAATTTACGAGGTTCGAATTTCGTCTATTCTATTTCATTTTCATTTTAACTAAATTTCTCTATTTTTATACTTACATGAAAAGGGGACAGCCCTTATCATGTAACAATTTTTCTTAGCTGAAAAGTTTTTCTATTGAAGGTCTGTCGTTTGCAGCATGCACCTATGCACTCCAGCAAATATGTTTACACCAGGTATTGCTACAAAATACTTATCTGCATACGTTACACATTCTATTGCAAGTTCGCTATAGAAATTGGTTGAAGAGGGTTTGTAGTTCAGTCGCTATGCAGAAGACTGACAAAAATAAATATGATGGAAGAAGCAAGGCTCGGTGCTATATTACGGAATTCTTAGTTGGCACCGTTACGATTATTTGGAGACAACACTAACCTTTACGGGTTTAACCGGCCTCCTCCAAAGGAGAAAATTACATGGGAGTATGAAATTCACAAACGGTCCCCAATCGGATGTATATCCCCGTTAGGGGAGATAACGACGTTAGGGTTTTGCAACTCTTGCAGGATGGGTCGACGTTCTCCTATATACAGTGCCTGGAATTCCCAAATTGGTCACTCATCGGGTACTGACCAGGCTCAATTTTGCTTAACTTCGGTGATCTAACGAGAACCGATGTGTTAACGTGATTATGCCGTATATATTATTACCAATATATATATATATATATATATATATATATATATATATATATATATATATATATATATATATATATATATATATATATATATATATATATATATATATATATATATATTGGTAATAATATATATATATAATTTATTTAGTATAATTAGACTGTCATTATTTTCGAGAAGAGATTATTTGTTATTTTGACGATTCGTAAGTATAAAAATCTGATCTGATGTTTGGAGGTGTGTACTAAAAGGCAAAATAGATCCGAAAAAGGGGTGATGGTGGAGGCATGAACGTAGCACAGTAAAATCTATAAATTCTTTCTTCTCCAGATTAACGAGTTTATTTAACCTTTCTGTCATATTCTTGAGTGTATTAGGAACGGAGCATAATCTACGGGAATGACCTGAATCCAGGCTGACATTATGGAGCTCATCACAACAAAAACATTTTCGTGATAAGATTAGCAATAACGTAAGCATGCGTTTGTGTTTGTGTGTGTACACTGTACAGGCCGTGGTCATCCCCTCGTTGTCGCCATCCAAATTCGATGTTTGATTTCGACACTGACCTTAGTGTGAATCATTGGATCTTGCTCAAGGTTCCAATACAATGTAATCGTTATATCAAAGAAACAGAGGAAAGAAAGAAGCTTGAATCACTTTCTTTTTTAACAAAAACATTTATTCGTATTATTTGGAACATTCGGACTAATGTTCTCATCTGGATTGTTATTTTTACAACGTTTCGGTCGATGTAACCTCCAACCTTCTTCAGGTATATCTTGTAAAACTCAGGAATGTTTCTGTCGAACTCGGCAATGTGGATGGAATTTCGAATGGAACCTTTTATTTACTTCATGGGGGTAACATGTTCTCGTTCCGTCAGCCTCATAACTGGATAGAGGTCCTAAGTAATTCGCAATTGTATTTTTTCGGTCGTCCACACTGAAAATTGAAGCTTCAATCTTCAGGAGAATATCACTTTTACAATTGATTTTTCTAAATACTCTAAGCACTGCGCCATGGTTCCTTCTCAGGCTCGACAGAAACATTCCCGAGTTATACAAGACACACCGGAACAAGGTCGGAGATTTCATCGACCGAAATTTTTTTAATATGACACTTAAGATGAAAACAGTCGTCCGAAGATTCTAAATAATACGAATAAAAATCCTCATCTAAAAAATTCAGAAACGTAATATCAATTCAATACGAACCCGAAATAATTCTAAAATAGAAAAGTATCGAAAACCTTTATATCTGGTATTTCTAACAATGCATTTTTTTTTCGAAATTTCTAAACTGTTCATTTCTCCTTTTCTGGCCGACTGTGAGTTTTCGTATTTGTTCTGACGCCACCTACGCGTCTCGAACGCGTTTCGAATCCCTCTTCTCCGAACACTAGTGTCTCGAACAAGCCATTTTCTGCTCTCTCGTGTCTCGAGCACGTCCTTTCCCGTTCTCCTGTGTCTCGTGTATGTGTCGAATACGGGCTTCACCGAACATGTGTGTCCTGTTTATCTTTGCTATGACGTCACATCACACAACCAACTACGCGGCTCTGTTACAGTAACAAACGGTAATCGCAACTTAACCTTAAAACAAATAATGATGTTTTATTTCCAGAGGTTACGATTATGTTTGAGATGTTTGCATAACGTTTCTAACAAAAGAAATAAAACATTGCGTAGTCAAATTCTGAGCCAGATATTTTCTCCATCATCAACCTTTCATCTGCATGCATTGCAACGATATAATCCATAAAACCTTCAACACTGCGCATGTTTACATCGTGATAGATAGATAAAAATGCTATCTTAAATTTTCATCTGTTATAAACAAATGACTTTTTTTAGCGTGATTACTAGGTACCTCGAAAGCGCACATATATGTAACACGATGTAACATTAATATAAGGCAATGTTATCATCGTAACTTTTATATGCTAAAAAAAAAAGCCGAAAATAAACTAATAATAATTTAAATTTATTTTCAGCAACGAAAATAATGAAAATTCGAGACTAAAATCTTTTTTAACATGTGGATGTGGGGTATTTATAGCACGGTGGGTGCTGTCGTAAAAAGATTAGCCAATTTTTTAACAAGCAAAATTATTATTTTTCAATAAGAGGTGGATATTTTTGGGTACTTATGCACTTATGTATGCGTAGCGAGTGGAGGGGGGAGTGAAGCAGTTTTACGTAGCTTTGTTTACGTTTAGTCTCCGAAAAATCCTCAGAATCAGTTGGAAGGACCGACGCACCAACACCAGCGTCCTGAGTGAAGCTGACATTCCTACTATCACCGCTACTGTTGCTCAACGCAAGCTCAGATGGACTGGGCATGTTGTCCGAATGCCGGATCTCCGCCTCCCAAAACAGATTTTCTTCTCTCAGCTTGTTGAGGGAAAGCGTGCCCAAGGTGGCCAAAAGATGAGGTATAAGGACAAAATAAAAGTAAATTTAAAGCGGTTTCACATGGACCTTAAGACATGGGAGGACGTGGCTGGGAGCAGGTTGGCATGGAGGAGCGCTGTCCACGAAGGTGCTGCGCTTATAGCAGTGACCTCAATCAAGCTGCTGAGGATAAACGCAAGCGCAGAAAGGACAGATTATCAACCAGACACACCCAACCCCACCCCACCACCACTACCTTTATCTGCCCAAGACAAATTGGGTCTAGGATTGGGCTCTATGCTCACCTGAGGACCCACAGAAGCCACAACGGAGGACAGTTTTACTCGGACACGAGTGACCGCCGATGATGATGATGGTGTAAGCGAGAGAGAGAGAGAGAGAGAGAGAGAGAGAGAGAGAGAGAGAGAGAGAGCAAGTAATGGCGGAGTATGTGAAGGAAGAAACAGCCTAGGATATGTTTAGTCTCGAATTTACGTGGATTAATAAATATAATGGCAAAAGCCATAAGTTAATATAAAATCGGTAAAGTTCCGAAATGCAAAGGAAACGTAGATAAATTAGAGAAAGAAAAATAAAAAAGGAGAAACGAACGGATATGTAAATAAATGGAGGAGTGTTTGAATATGAGAATGTTAGAATATGAAAATGTCCACCTCGCAGCCAATCAGCAATGCCGGATTCTGGGAGGGAGAAATTATTATCCAGGAATAAGGAAAATGTAAAGGTTATGTTATGTGTATGTGTTAAGAGCGGCGTAAATCCAGCAGAGTAGGAATATGTAGGGATGGTGGCGGTGTCTAGTTGGAGTGGTGGGAGCACAGAATAGGTAGAGAGAAAAATATGAACTACTTCCTCTAAAGATAGTGAGATAGTGATCGTGTCGCTCCTCGGAAATAACGTAATATTTCAATTTAACGCCTAAATGAGTATATAATGTCGTTTTTAAAATTACATAAAACAGTGGTTATTAGGCTAGACTTGCTAAATGTGCATGTGACATGCTTTGTGTCAAACATACGGTATTTTAGTCTAGAGGGGAATTTCTGCAATCAAAATATTGTATATAGAATAACCAATCGCAAATATTAATGCTTTTTTTTTAAATCTTTTTCTTTACTCCAAACGAATAACATCAATTATGGGCTACTATTTTGGGATTGTGTCTAACGGGACTGTAGGGAGTTGAGTAGCCAGATGTCTGTTCATATTAAATCTAACTTCAACAGAAAACAAGGAGAGAGTTCCAAAGTCTAGCAGTTTGAGTGAAGAAATTATTAGAATAGAATGCTTTCCAGTTTTAGGAACCTCTACAGTGAAGAGGTGAGATTTTGCTCCTTGTTGGATTGATCGGGAGTATGTACGTCGAAAAACAAGGCATATTGCTATGTGGAACGTAAGGGATTACTATTTAGTCAGGAAGCAGGAAACTTAAAGAATTCCAAAGTCTAACAGTTCTAGAGAAGAAACTATTATACTATAAGTCCTTCTGGCACTAGAAACCTCAACAGTGAAGGGTTGGAATTTTGCTGCCTCTCGGATTAGTCAGAAGTATGGGCATCGAGGTGCCACAAGTGCTATGAGTTCATCAGATTAAATTATTTATAAAACAAGCACAGGGAGGTCACAATGCAGCGATTGGACAGTGGTTGGAGCTTGTCCGATAGTGCGGGACCTATTAGATTTTGAGACTCTCATTTGGACCATGTCTAAGAGTAAGAGACTAGATGCATCAATCCAGATGTGGAAACAATACTCCATACATGGGCGAATTGTGGCTTTGTAAAGATATAGGACGCTCTTTTTTTTTTACACAGTGATCACCACTTATCAAGGCCCGGAAGCCACTCAGGGATAAGGGTTATTGCAAGTACATTACGTTAGTGTGGAGATTTGATGAAGTGTTTACTTAAGGGGGAGGTTCATCAGGAATTTGTTAACGTTGGACTTGAACACATCCAAGTTGTAGTCCGGTGGGAAGCAGGCAGACGGAACAGAGTTCCACAGGCGTGCAGTTCTAAGAAAGAAGCTTTGTTCATGGAATCCGCGTTTTGATTGTGGGAGTAATTTTCAAGAACGATAGAGAAACTCCGCCTTCTTTGCAGCAGCTCTTCTTGTTTATCGTTCTTGAGTGGTTTTATTTTTTATGCTGAAGTTTAGCGATGAAATCATCATCATCATCATCATCATAATCATCATCATCATCATGATCATGCAGTCCGTCAGCCTTGACGATAACTAGTCGGGGCCTCAGTGCTTTATTCTTCGGTACACGAATTTCCACCGTGGCTCCTAACTTGCTTGCATAGTTTAGGTGTAGTATCTCTTGCGACTCACATAAACACCCTCTGAACCTCCAATGCTCATTTCCAGTGGAGCGAACCCGCGACGACTGGCAGCAGAGGAGACCGCAGCTTCTGGCCGAAAGTAATCTCAGTGAGGTAGGCAGTTGCCCTATCGTGTCCGCTACTACGCTTTTTCTTTCGGGAAAAGGTTCCATAGCTTTTAAAGGAAAACTGCAAGTCAGCAGTAGGATTTGAAGTCAGAGTTCCCATCTCTTAGCCTTTTGGCTGTGATAAAGCCCATAAGGTAGTGGTGTTTGGTTTTGGGGTTGGTTCCGCTAGTCTTCGCCCAACCAAGGGCACCCACAAGACAGTGGGGTAAAGGTTGGTAGTGTGCCATAACGCACTACCTCTGGGGTTCCCTACTACTCCAAGATCTCCTACAGGTTTAGCCTGGGGCCGCAAAGCACCCAGTTGCCGTGTGTGGCCGTGGAGGCACTGTAGGAGTCTTGATAATGGAGAGTCTATGTACTGACAGGGAAGATTTATGCATAGCTGCTCCCTTTTCACCGTAAGGTTAGCCAGCGGTGTTAGCTGGAAGTGAGAAGGCATGCAAGTATGAACTTAACACTAACTTATACCTAACACACTAGACGCATCACATCTCCCTGCCGGATTAAGAACCCAAACACACACACTAGCGATGAAATAGAATTGCTTTATATAAGATCTTGCTGCGAATGGTATGTCTTAAAAGAAATGCATGACAAAGCCACGAACATTTTTTTTCGGAAGAAATGTTTATTGAGTCGTATATTATCAGACACGGAACAAGTGCACTCTCCGTTTGAATCATAAACACGAGTTTGTTCTCTGCTGGATAATTTTCCACGCGTTTATTTTGACCTTTGAAATCGAATGACGTTCCAAAATTTTATTGTTTTGATAATTCAACTTACAGGAATTCCGTAACACCTGTGCAAACAATATGACCTTTATTACTTGTCCTTTCTGTGATCGTATTTTGCTATGAATGCCAAGTGGTATCATTTGTCACGCACCTCTTTCCGACGCAGTCCTTCTTCTTCTTCTTCTTCTTCTTCTTCTTCTTCTTCTTCTTCTATTTCCTCTTCTTTTTCCCTCTTCTTTTTCCCTCTTCCTCTTCTTATTATTATCAATTTATTAATTCATTTATTTTCTCACTTTCGATGTTTATTTTCTTATTTTATTTCTTGATTTCTTCTTATTTATGTTTACTTTTTCTTTTTTTTATTGTTTTTCTTATCCTTCTTATTTATTTATTTGTTTTTTCCCCTTTCCGTTTTTATTCGTCTTTTTTTTGCTTCTTCTACATAGTGTTTTCTTATACTCTTATTCGGCGCAAACAAGGCATGCTGTAACGGACGTGGTGGGCTACTAGTTGGGACCATGCCTTTAGGGACACTACCTAGTAAGTGAGATATCTCTTCGCATTACTTTTGCACGTTAGTACAATAATGGAAGCAGGAAACAGAAAGAAATTCCAAAGTCTATCAGTCGAGGTAGGAAACTACTAAAGGTACCTTTACAATGAGGAGGTGAGATTTTGCTTCTTGTCAGGTTAGTCAAGGGTATTCACCTTCAGAGTCAACCAGTGCTATCAGTTCATCACAGAAAATCCTAGTACTTGTAACGGGCACAGGGATGTAACATTGCGGTGATGGGCCAGAAGTTTAAGCTCGGCCGATAGTGCGGCACCTATTAGAAGAATCTTTTCTTGTGGACATGTCTAAGCGAGAGAGAGAGAGAGAGAGAGAGAGAGAGAGAGAGAGAGAGAGAGAGAGAGAGAGAGAGAGAGAGAGAGAGAGAGACTAGTGATAGATGCACCAGCCCAGATGTTGAAACAATACTTCTGCATGGACGAATGGCATCTTTGTAGAAATATAGGATACTTGAAAGGTGTGAGAAGTTTTCTAGTGCAGGAGAGAGCCAACTGTCTCTGCAGCAGTCTTGGTATTGTCTTCAATGTATTTGATTTAATCCATGCTGCTGTAGTGTTAAGTCGAGGAGTTTGCACGAATAGCTCTCGGGTAGAGTGATATTATTCATGGCACTCACTAGTCCAAAAAGTTTCTTGTAGTTGTGACAAAAAAAGTTTAGTCTTAGTAGCATTAGATGTTAGAATATATTTACGCCATCATTCCATTACAGACTGGAGTCTGTGTGAGATAATCTGATCCCATCTTTGTTATAAATTATAGTTTAGTAGAGGTAGATACTTTAATAATTAAACACTTTAAATTAAAAAAAAAGTAGTAGTAGGTAAAGCGTTAAAAGGTTTAGTAAGAAACTAATTCTCAATGTTTTTAATTAAAAAGAACTTAGTTTTGATGTTTTTTTTTAGATGAGGGCTGATTGTTTGTACTGTAGGAATGTTGGTCGCTATCTTGGAAAAGTTTCTTTTCCAAAAAGGCGATCAACATGCCTCACAAAACAAAAACAAGAAAGGCAAAAACAACCCCAAGAATACAGAGCCAGTAACGCTTCTCCTTTCTTTTCTAAGATGGTGACCAAAATGCATGACGAAGGCCGAAGGCTATATCGACCGAAATATTACACAAATAACTCAAGATGAGAACAACAATCGAATCAAAATAATATAAACTGAACTTAGATTTCTGAATTTTTAAAATGAGGATTGATTATTCGTATTATTTGGATTCTTCAGACTACCGTTCTCATCTTGAGTGTTATTTTCACAACGTTTCGGTCGATGTAACCTTCCGACCTTCTTCAGGTGTGTTTTGTTGAACTCGGGAATCTTTTTACCAAACTGAGGGATCTGAACGAAATTTCGAACAGAACCCTTTATCTAATCCACGAGGGTAGCATGCTCTCATTACGTCAGCCATGACTAAGTGGAAGTCGTAAATAATTAACAATTGTATTTTTACCTGCACTGAGGACTGAACCCTCAGTCGCCAGAAGGGTGTAACTTACAACTGAATATACCAAGTACTTTATCCACTACGCCAAGGTCCTTGCTCAAGCACGTCAGAAAGATTCCCGAGTTCGACAAGATAAGCCAAGAGTTACATTAACCGAAATGTTGTGAAAATGACACTGAAAACGAGAACAGTAGTCCGAAGAATCCAAACAAAAAGAACTTTGATAACGTGACATAATAAGGTTGGGATTTGTATCGTGTTTTCAGTTGCAGAAATACACCCACCCCCTATTATAAAGACATGACAGTGATTTGTATAGATGCGAGAAATATGGCCAGAAAAAAAGAGAAAGAAAGGAGAAAGAAAGAGAAAGAGAGAGAGAGAGAGAGAGAGAGAGAGAGAGAGAGAGAGAGAGGAGGGGGAATATGATATTGCCCAAGAAAAAAAGGGGAATGTGACAGGATAAAGAATATGGCAAGCCCTTGAAATAGGGTAAGAACAGGAGAAAGAAAAAGATAGATAAATAGAGAGAGAGAGAGAGAGAGAGAGAGAGAAAGAAAGAGAGGGAGAGAGAGGAAGGGAGAGGGAGAGAGAAATATTGTGATATTGGTTCAGTAAAAAAAAGAGGGATGTGACAGGATAAAGAATATGGAAAGCCCATGAAATAGGTAATATATATATATATATATATATATATATATATATATATATATATATATATATATATATATATATATATATATTAAGTTATAAAATATATATGGCGATTAAGCCTGAAGTGTCCTAGAGTGGATGAAACGCGGAATATTCAGTGTAGCTTAATCGTCATATATATTTTATGACTTACTAACTAGCTCTACCTACGTATTGAGCACTTTTGAAGTAAATACTTAAAGTTTACGCATAAATTTATATTTTCGTATATTAATTTTATGTGAGTAAATGAAGTAGTTATATATATATATATATATATAGCGAGAGAGAGAGAGAAAGAAAGAGAGAGAGAGGAGATAGAGAAAGGTGGAAGAGAGAGAAATTGTGGTATTGCCCCCCCCCCCAAAAAAAAGAGGGATGTGACAGGATACGGTAAGCCATGGAAGGCATGCAATAAGATAAGAAAGCGAGGCATGAGGAATTTGGGTGGGTGGAGGTCTGATCGAGTACTGGTCGGATGTGGGTCGGGTTTGATGCTTTACTTGAAACAATACGCTTTTTATGTTTCACGTGGCTTATGAACTGAGTAATTGTGAGATTACTTTCGACCGCAATTGTGCAAAAACAGCTACGGTATGCTAATTAGCTTGGCGCAACGAACTTCCGCCCACCTTATTGGCGGGAAAATAGTAACTTGAATGAAACTGGCAAAATGGTTTCCGTTTAGTCTTGCGAAACAATGAATACCTTTTGTAAATTTGTGTTGCAAATGTTGCGCAATCCTTAACAATGCCTATTCTGAATCGATACTACTTGGTTCCAGTGACAAGAAGAAGTCCAGGACGACTGTAAACAATCCCGAAATAAACAGATCGGACATACAGCACCTAGATATACGGCATAATCACGTTGATACACCAGTTCCCGACAGATCACCGAAGTTAACCAACGTTGAGCCTGGTCATTACTAAAATGGATGACCAATTTGGGAATCCCAGGCGCTATACATAGGAGGACGTGGACACCTTTCTGCAAGAATTGCAAAAACCTAATTTCGTCATCTCCCCTAATGGTGATATACATGCGACTAGGGACCGCATGTGAATTTTATACTCTCATAGAAAGAAACCGGTTAAACCTAAATACGGTTAATGCACAAACACCTGGTATTCCCAAATGTTCACGCATTTAGTACTGATCGAAATCAACGTCGCTTCGGTGATTTAACAGGGACAGGTGTGTCAACGTCATTATGTCGTATAAACTGAAGGAGGGCGGTCGAAAAAGATGGACGTATAAGAAAAGGCTGTCTACAACCGGCGTGTATTTAAGCAGAAGCGAAACCCTTTTAAGCTGGTGTCGAGAGGGGAAAAAGAAAAACAGTAATAAACGACTTATGTTAAAAAAAAAAAAAAATGCTGACCCGGATTTTTATTTCTTTCTTTCCAGTTTTATTTTTACAAATTACTAAAATAAAGAGTAACGCCACGTCACAGGTAAATATCCATTAAATATTGTGATCTCTTATGGATGTTTAGCAATTTTTGTCCTCGAAACCATTTAGCACACTCATTTTTACGAGATATTTACTCGATTTCATAGCCAATGTTACTTTTTATTCCTATTTATTTTAGTTTAGTTAATATAAAATAAGATGAGATGGGGGGGGAGGGAATTGTATACGTTTATATGTATCGGGGAAGCGCGCAGACATAAAACGCAAACTTGTATGGTTTGAAAGCGTAAAATAAACTTCTACTGTGGCCGTCGTAAATCGAAGCAGGCCTAGTCAGTGAAAAATGACGTACATGCATGGGGTACGAGCAAGCAATATCTATCAAACTGTTGAATAATGATGGCGGGCAACGCCACACTAAACGAGATGATAAATGATTCACAAGCGAAAACACTTCGATGTATTACAAGTAAAGTAAAGTTGGAAGTATAAAATATTTAGAGCAATAGCAGATTTTAAAATCGAAATAAAATATTGATCAGGTCAAATATTTTAAAAGCCAGTTTAATATTTACAATAATAAAAGATTTTGAATTTTACTTCAGAAAAACAATATTATTTACAGTTAACCATAAACAATAGGATTGACCTGTCTGGTGAGCATGCAGGATGGCCCAAGAGATGGACTCCATTTTCTTGCAGAAAGCTCAAGGCCCGTCTTGTAGTGTGGATTGCAGCATTATCGTGTTGGAGTAACCATCCATCCCCACACAAACGATGACCCTCCATCATCAAAGATGCTTTTTGTAACATGCTAACATAACCAGCTGCTGTCTAACAACCCTGCACCCCCTGGAGCTCCATCGTCCCTCTGTAAGAAAAGGCACCCCATACCATTACGGACCCTCCCTCACTATGACGTGTGGAAAAAATTTCAAGGGGCATGTTTTTCTCATGCCAATATCACTAGAAGCCATCAGGACCATCTAAATTGAATTTTTTTCTCATCAGACAACAGAACATTCTTCCACTTCTCAACGTCCCAGGTTTGGTATTTACGACCAAATCTTAAGCGATCCAATTTGTGACGTGGAAGCAATCAAGGAATTTGTTTACGCTTTTTATTTACCATGCCTTTTTGTTGTAAGTGTCGTCTGATGGTTATTGGACTGCAATCACTATCTGTAACACCTTAATTTGACAAGAAGAAAGTCCTCTGTCATTCATAACAACCAGTCTGATTCTCCTACTCAATGCAGGAGAAACTTTGGGGGGCCTACCAAAGGATTTTGCTTTTCCGTGATTCTAAGTGTTCTTTAGAAAGTTGCAAATAACAGTTTTACTGCGATTTACCTTAGCTGCTATCGCTCGCTGTGACAAACCTTGCTTATGGAATCCTAGAATTCGAGAGCGCTCAACTTCGGTTGGTTTTCTTGCTTTAGTCATGGTAACGCATTTACACAGTGATTGCTAATTTCTAACGGAACTAAAAACATTAGAATTACCATAAATCCAACAATTTATGCCCTTGGTCTTATAATTTTGATCATGTGTAAAAAGCCTAATTCAATAAAAATGCAAATTTTTAAATAACATTTTTTGAATATAACTTTTTGTTCTATAACCTTTTAGATTGTAGCATTAGTAACCTTAAGTCGGAAGGGTTTATAATCTATCCTACCCCCGTCCAGATTTTTAGAGATTTTAAGTGGTCTTAAATTTTTGATCAGCTGTGTATATATATATAATTATAAAACTCAAATAACCTTGTAACGGTTTACGACATCCGGTTGCGCATGCGCGCATAACATTAACCCATAACAACGTAAACAAATAAACACAAATCGCTTCTTTTGCAGATTTTGACCTGCGCACTGAAATATTAACGTTATTATTTCGAAATTATTATTTCACATGGGAAGAGTGGAGGTGTTTTGCAACTATTCTTTATTAAAACTATACTGTCGCTATTTTCTTACAACTAAACAACTTTAACCCGTTGACAAACATAAGAACAATTGTAGTAAAGCCAAGACTACTACTACTACTCTCTATCCGTCCCTATTTTTTTTTTTTAGATTTTAAGTTTCTATAACTTGGTTGAAGGATTTCAATATGGAGTTTTCATTTCTCATCGGTAGGTTCATGTGCGTTTTTGCTGCTAAATGACTTTCGCCGGCGTTCGATTCGTAGGAAAATCATGTTTAATTTTCGATTTTGAAGCGATTATTAGGAAAAATAGGTAACTTTTAAGGAATAGGGAGGATTTTTTTTCATGTTTGAGTGATCCGTCCGTGATTTTTCATTTTAATATACTTTCATAGAAATGTTTCTGTTATGTTAAAAAAAAACTGTTTTCTTTACGTCACAAGTGTCACGCTCATGCATTTTTTTTTTTACAAAGGCGTCACCACATTATCAAGGCCCAGAGGCCACTCAAGGATAAGGGTTAAAGAGTGTACAGTAGAAATTGGTCAATATAGTAATCATTAGTAATGAAAATTTGGTAAATTTAATAACTTATATGGAACGGCTCATCAAGAACTTATTTACTTTAGACTTGAACACAACCATATTGTAGTCAGCCGGAAAGCAGGAAAACGGAAGACAATTCCACAGGCGTGCAGTTCTAAGAAAGAAGCTTTGTTCATGGAATCTACGTTTAGGTTTAGGCACAGATAAAGAGTGGGGGAAATTATTGATAGTGTTTACAGCTAGACGAGTGTTTCTTGTGAAAGTTTGGCGAGGGGGGACCATAGATTGAAGCTCAGTTGAACACTTTCCATGAAAATAACGATACATCAGAGACAAACTCGCAACATCTCTTCTGTGAGATAGAGGTTGCAAGGAGGAGAAAAGGACATCTCCTACGAGGCTACGAAGTCTATTTTGAACTCTATCAAGGCAGGACAAGTCCTTTCTAGCAGCTCCTGCCCAGATGTGGCAACAGTATTCCATCCTTGGACGTACCTGGCTCTTATATAGGTAGAGAATAGCATCAGCACGGGTAGTCTAGTATATATATATATATATAAGCGAGATAAGTCACAGATTAGAGATCAAGTGAATTATCCTATTGGTAACAATACAGTTAAGAGAACCATTAATTATACGCATTCATTATAAAGAGAGACTTGACGTATATATATATATATATATATATATATATATATATGTATATATATATATATATATATATATCTGTTTCGATACTCAGTGATATAAACAGACGCTATACAACAAAACAGTAAGACTGTCGATAATGAATGGTGAGCTTTTTTTTACAAAAAGCATGAAAAAGACTGTAAAAAAAACTATTGAAAAACAAAATTAAGGAACATGATCTATACTGAAATAAACTTCCTTAATAAACTAGCTTAAACATGATATTTTAATTTATGCAGATTGCTTAAACACACACACACACACACACACACACACACACACACACACACACATATATATATATATATATATATATATATATATATATATACATACATACATACATACTAGCTGGAAGCCCGGCGTTGCCCGGTCGTACAATACGCTTAAACATGATATTTTAATTTATGCAGATTGCGTATGTATTAGTATAGAATCAATCCTCTATTGATTATTATATTTTATGAAGAATAATTTAACCGGTGGACTAATTAAAAATTTTTTTAAAATAATAATGATACTATCGTTAATCAAATTCCGACTGTTTGTTTACAATATAACATCAGCTGATATTTGGGCTTGACGAAAAGTCACTTCTGACAAATGATTAGTTTAAAATATGCAAACAAAGAAATGATTTGCAGCGATTTTAAATGGTGTATATTTTTTTATATCGTAAATTGAACGCATTAATGAGAAAAAAAAATAAAATGGGGAGGTACACCCGGGCCTGAACAGGGTATCATTCGATCTGTAGGTAAATGCTCTACCACTAAGCTATAGTTCTAATTGACAATAAATCTGCTTTTTTCTTAAAGAAGAAATGATTTGCTGAGATTTATTATTTCCTTTTGCCGGTGTAACGTAAAATATTCCCCTGTAAAAATTCTTCTTTCTTTTTATCTTTAAGTTTTAATTTTTAAAGTTGGATTTTTTTCAATTTTCGAAAAGTATATGGCATGATTTTATTATTTCCGTTGACTGGTGTAACGTAAAATATTCCCCTCGTAAAAATTCTTCTTTTTTTATTTATGAGAGAGAAAGACTATTTTTAAGACATGTTCGATTTTCGGTACTTATCTGACGAATTTCTGTACAAAACATATCTAAAAACACTGTCAGACATACAAATTACCACACACACACACACACACACACACACACACACACACACACACACACACACACACACACACGAAGTAAATTTTATATAAAAGATAAATACATAAAACAGGGTTAAAAGTAAAAATAAACCTTTCGTTGTTTCATCGGTAGTAAAGATTTTTAAACAATTCATTCATTATTTAATTAATCAATTAAATTAGGCACTTTTGAACTATTTACCGATGTGAAGTCAATTTTGTCTCGATATTAAAAGAAATCCTTTAGAGCACCCATTTGTACGAGATATTTAAATTTATTTCATAGCCGATATTATTTCGATAGCTTTGTATCAGAGTAAAATAAGGTTCTACGAGCAGGCCTAGTCACTGAAATATGACGTGTATGCATAAGGTATTAATAAATAAGATCTGCCAAACAGTCAGACGATCGATAATGAAGGAGAAAACTTAAAAAAAAATACATTGAAAATAGAAATAAAGAAAAACAATTCATAACGAAACGGGATTTATACGGATAGAGTGTCTTTGCAGAGGTTTCTCGACTGTGAAACACATTACCGCGGAATTACTTCCCGGCTGTACATTCACAGTATTCCTTACTTTCGGCTAGAAACCGTTTCTGTCTTAAATAACTTTTATCCTAAAATGGCCCTTGGCCTTGAAAAATTGTGAACCCCAGCAAAAACAATTCACTCTGGCATGTGAGTCCGGGCTCCGCGGATTTATAAAGCCACTTTGGGTCCATGACAACATACTCCACAAATATTGCTTCATCTGCGATGATAGCTCGGGCGTTCTCCAGTAACTATTCCTCAATGCAAAAACTTCCAACTAACCCGGCAAGCAACAAAATCCCAGCCTTTTATTGTAGAGATCATCCTAGATGCTGGAAAACATTCTTTCCCAATATTTTCTTTTTATCAAACTACTAAACTTTGGAATTCCCTCCATGTTTCCTGCTTTCCTGACTGTACTAACCTGCTGATTTTTAAATGTAATGTGAACAGACATCTCGCTGCTCAACTCCCAACAGTTAGTAGCACTTTACGTTCTAAGTGGTAATATGCCTTGTTTGGGACGAAAAAGAGTTTAAAAATAATGATAGAACTTTTTTATATAGGCATCACCACTTATCAAGGCCCAGGGGCCACTCGAAGATAAAGGTTAAAGAGTGTACAGTAGTCATTTGGACAATATAGTAATCGTTAGTAATGGAAATTCGGTAAATTTGTTAACTTAATTGGAACGGCTCATCAAGAACTTGTTTATGTTAGACTTGAAGACAACAATATTGTAGTAAGCTGGGAAACAGGCAAACGGAAGAGAGTTCCACAGGCGTGCAGTTCTAAGAAAGAAGTTTTGTTCGTGGAATGTACGTTTAGGTTTAGGCACAGATAAAGAGTGGGGAGAATTATTGATAGTGTTTTCAGCTATACGAGTGTTTCTCGTGAAAGTTTGGCGAGGGGGGACCATAGATTTGAGCTCAGTCGAGCACTTGTCATGAAAATAACGATAAAGCAGAGACTAACTCGCAACATCCCTTCTGTGAGAAAGAGAAAAGGACATCCCCTACGAGGCTACGGTCCATTTTGAACTATATCAAGGCAGAATAAGTCTTTCTAGCAGCTCCTGCCCAAATATGGCAACAGTACTCAATCCTTGGACGTACCTGGCTCTTATATAGATAGAGAATTGCATCAACAGTAAGATATCTATTGAATCGATAGAAGGATCCCACCATTTTTCCAGCGGTCTTGGAAACGGATTTGATGTATGTGTTCCATTTCAGATCGGGAGTAAAGGTCAAGCCCAGAAGCTTGTCAAAACATGAGACCTCCCCAAGATGAGAGCCATTCATTTCAATTGATGCCAGATAGGGATCAGAGCGTTAATGATGTAAAGAGAAAAGCTTGGTTTTAGATGCATTAAAAGTAACCAGCCACCTCTTTCCCCATTGTACCATGTGCTCAATATCAGAGGAGAGAGTATCGGAGAGAACTTGGCCGTTTACGTCTTTGACGTGCTACCATAGATGGTAGTGTCGTCAGCATAAATGTCTACGAATGATGTAAGGATGTGATTTGGAAGATCATTTATGTAGACCAGGAAGAGAGTTGGACCCAGGATGGACCCCTGTGCGACTCCAGCATTAATACTGAGAACTTCTGATTTCTATCCATCAACCACTACTTTTATGAACCTATCAGGGAGAAAAGATTTAATAATTGAAAAAACATTTCCAGCTATACCGTAGCTGAAGATCTTGTGAAGTAAACCTTTATGCCATACCTTATCAAAGGCTTTTGATATGTCAAGAGCAATTGCCCTAGAAAGGTAGCCTCCGTCGAGAGATTCGCTAATCCTATGAGATATAACTGTAAGCATAGGCACCGCCAAAACTGGGGGGGGGGCAGATAAGTACTTTTTGACGGACCGTCTTTTTAAAAATCTACCAAAAATCAGGTAATTATCCGATCAATACGAAATTTTCAGCGATTATTAAGAGAAGAATGAACTTTATAACAGTGTACTTATTTTTCATAAACGATATTTATATATATATATATTTTTGCTTACAACCCCCCTTGTTTTGAGGAGGTACAAATATGCTTAAAATAATCATCTGAAACTGAACACAACATATTGTGTTGTTGTAAGGGACAGAATTATAGATTAAAAAAAATTGTTTGCATACCTTATTTTGATGTCTGAATATCAGAACTTCGATTGTGTTTGATTATCCCGCTTTTGAGTTTTTAAGTGTGAAATTCGGTGAATATGTTAAGTAAAACAATTAATTTAAGTTAAGCAAAACAAAAAAGAATTTTAATATTTATACGAAAAAAGCCATTTAAAAATTTTTGCTAAATAAATTAACAATTTTTTTAGCGAGCCAAATAATGCATGACCATTATTAAACAGGGCATGCTTTGAAGAATCGATACAAAAAATATATAAATATTGTGCTCTTTGTGTTAAAAATCGCATCATTTTTTCGATCCCGTTTGAAAACGTTTGGTCTTCCATAGTTTGCTTTTTATCAAATACAAACGTAACCATTGTCGATCTAGACTCTAGATCGACGCGAAGTAACTGGTTGCCTATATGAATACATGGAATTATTTGAAATCCAGGTACTTATATTATAATATTTTTGCATATTCTCATAGAAAATCATTCTAAATCTTAGTTAGACAACAAATAAATAAATTAATTATTTCAAAAACCTTTTTTTTTTTTTTTAAATATTTATGTACGTTTTTTTGTGCAAGACAAGACAATAAAAATAGAATAAAATTATAAATCTGAATTTGGTTTAAATATAAGGTTATAATAATATGTTTTTAATAAACTTTTACAATTACATACACACACGCACACACATACATACACACACACACACACACACACACACACACATATATATATATATATATATATATATATATATATATATATATACCTTTTAATCGTTCGCCTTTTGAAAACCGTAATCATCGTCAAGCATTCATTTGGATGCTGAATGTAGCTTATAAATGCACGAAATGTTGAATTTTCAAAATGATCGCCAATGGAATATTTTTAGCGGTTAAAATATGTTAGTAACACCTAATTTAAAATTAAGTAAGGATTTTAAAAAATAAGGGGAGATAATCTTTTTTGTCTAATAAATTGATCAAAGGGAGATAATAAACGTTTATTCTTTTTATGTTATTGTTATGGCTTGCAATAAGGCACAAAGAAAACAGAACAACGGAATAGAGTTTAAACAACGTAATACTGGAACAACAACGTAAAAAGGTTACAACCGAAAAGAGTAGTAAACGTCACCGAGCAGGCGAGAGTCGCTCTGGTGTTTAATCCACTCCTGGGATTAAAAGGTCTATGGTTTATATAATGGATAGAACAGTCCATTTGGAGGGTGATTCCCCCACAACAGTTATATAATATAAAAGGATCTTATTGAAAGTTAATAATATTTTAATAATTTATTTATTGAAATTAATAAATATAGTATAGGTTAAACTTAAATAGATATTTAAATAAGATATATAATAATGGTAAATATATCAGATAAACTAAAATTAATAATAATAATGATGATCCAAATTTTATTAATAAGGATATTAAGTTATAAATTAAAAATTCTAAGATAGATTATTAATAAGCAACATTTTTAATGACTTATGGGGGTTTATATTTGTTAAATTTAAACCAACGTTTATGACTGCATGAAGATAAAAGTTCATCCCTTGATGGTTTTATTTTTTATATCGTCATATTTTAAAATCTTAAGGGCCTCATACATACAAAGTGCACAGAATCTGTCCCCCGGCGTATATCCTTTATATGATCCTATTATTTCCCATTTCAAATTGAAGGAAATATTCTTATCTTTGAGTCGCCAAATATGTTTAGATAGAATGGTTTGGTTCATCAGGGAGGGATTTTTAAAAGAGTGCTTGTGGGTTGAAATCCCATGTTTAATAATTCCAGTATATATATATATATATATATATATATATATATATATATATATATATATATATATATATATATATATATATATATATATATTTAAAGTTCAATTCCTAAGTTTTGAAAACAACACGTTCTTT
>NC_136505.1:16451117-16496117 GCF_053919585.1 Euprymna scolopes | reverse complement strand
CAAAAAGGCGTTCCAGCGTACAATTGTTTCGGACCATTATTGATATTTTTAGTTGTTCTCTGCATTTCATTAAACAAATAGAGAATCAAACAAACTAATTTATCAAACTAGTAATGTAATGTATCAAAATGTAATTACTTGTTATGAATGATGGGTTCAATATCGAAAGTGACACCTTAATTTTGAAAACGGTAAAAAAATGCATGAAAAGTACATATATATTTGAACTTTAAGCAAAATGACGTTTGAAATTAATAAGAAATAATTGAAATAATGTTTGAATTAAATTAATAATAATAAATAAATGTTTAAATAGAACAGTGAATTAAGTTACTGCCGAATTTGTTTTTTTTTACACAGGAGTCATCAATTATCAAGGCCTGGAGGCCACTTGAGAGTAAAGGTTAATGGATATACATTAGTCAATGCGATTATAGCGTAGTAAACATAAGTAGTGGGAATTTTGTAAATTCGATTACTTAGGGGGACGGTTCATCAAGAACTTGTTTACGTTGGACTTGATGACAATCAAATTGTAGTCAGCTAGAAAGCATGCAATCGGAAGAGTGTTTCACAGGCGTGCAGTTCTAAGAAAGAAGCTTTTTTCGTGGAATCTACATTTAGGTCTAGGCGCAGACAAGGCGTGGGAAATTATTGATAGAGGGTTCGACCAGAGGAGTGTTTTTCGTGACAGTTTGGTGAGGGGGAAGCATAGATAGAAGTTCAGATGAGCACTTTCCATGAAAATAACGATAAAGCAAAGACAGGCTCGCAATGTCTCTTCTGTGGGAAAGAGGTTGTAGGGAAGAGAAAAGGGTATCCTCCACTAAGTTAAGAAGTCTATTTTGAACTTTGTCAAGGCAGGATAAGCTGCTTCTAGTAGATCTTGCCCAGATGTGGCAACAGTACTCCATCGTTGGCCGTACCTGGCTTTTATATAAATAGAGAATTGCATCAGGAGTGAGATATCTACTGGAGCGGTAGAAGGATCCCACCATTTTTCTAGCGATCTTGGTAATGGATTTGATATACGTGTTTCATTTCAGACCAGGAGTAAAGATCAAGCCCAAAAGGTTGTCAAAACATGAAGCCTCCCCAAGATGAGAGCCATTCATTTCAATTGATGCCAGATTGGCGTCAGAGCGTAGATGATGTAGAGATAGAAGCTTGGTTTTAGCTGCATTAAAATTAACCAGCCACGTCTTTCCCCATTGCACCACATGCCCAGGAGTTGGGCCCAGGATGGATCCCTGAGGGACTCCAGCATTAATACTGAGAGCTTATAATTTCTTCTCATCAACCTATCAGAGAGAAATGATTTGATAATTGAGACGACATTTCCAGCTATACCACAGCTGGAGATCTTTTGAAGTAGACCTTTATGCCATACCTTATCAAAGGCTTTTGATATGTCAAGAGCAATTTCGCTAGAGAGGAAGCCTCGGTCGAGAAATTCGCTAATCCTATGGGATATAACTGTAAGCACCTCTGCTGTAGAGTTAGCAAAACGGAAACCATATTGCACGTTACTGAGAAGGTTATTTTTGCTTAGGTGATTGACTACTTTTCTATTTAACAGATTCCAGTAACTTACTCATTATGCACAGGAGACTTATTTGTCTGTACTGAGAGGGAGATGAGTGATCACCTGAATTCCCAAAAATAAATAACTTTGTGCATATGGACGCTAGTTCTGGTTGAAGATTTTTGAGCACTATAATTTGAATGCCGCCAGGGCCAGTTGCTTTATTGGAATCAAGGTTTTTGATTAGCTTGGCAACATCATTTTTGATTAGCTTGGCAACATCACGTACATATATTTGTATGTCGTATAGCATGTTTTCAAATACATGAGGAAATACTGGAGTTGGCAGCCTTGGTTGTAAAAGTTAGAATTGCAAAGAGTTTAGCTTTGTCTGATGCTGACGAGATTACCTCAGGTCTATTGATAATAGTTGGGATAGAGCACATGCTTCTGTTCAGGATTCTATTTGCTATTTGCCAAAACTGATGGAACCCAAGCCGCTGCTCAGCTACTTTGGACTTGACGGACTGAGCATACAACTCGCGCATTCTTTATTACTTTTTTACAGAGATTGCTTTAGTCTCAGTACATCTATTACGTTGAAAGCAATGGAAAAAGTGATTTCTGAATGCAATGGTAGCAGCACATTCTGGAGAGAACCATAGTTGACTGTACGGTTTTTGCTGGAACTTTTTCGAGAGTATGAAACGGTCTATACCTACAATTAATCATTCCGTCAGGTCTGATACTATAGTGGACACATCTTTTTTAAACATAGAACCCAGAGGTAGATCTGATATAAATATTCGGAAGCTATCCCAATCACGAACTCGTCTAGAGAAGTAGTCGGCCCAATGGCAGATTCGCTTAGGATTAATAGGTCTGGTTTAGTTTCGCTTAGGATTAATAGGTCTGGTTTAGTTTCCTGTAATAGAGTCTGGAAGGTTGGAACGTAAACCCATGATGTTGGAGAAGGAGACATGGTAGTGGGGATCTACGTTGAAAGTTGTAGATCTGGGTTTGAGTATTTTTTCTGGGAACCTTTCATGATTGAGATTTGGGATTTGTGGAATAGGTCGACAGACTTGCTTAGAGCAGGGCAGAGAGGGAAAGTAAAAGAAAAAGAAACGAAAATTTTTTTTTTATAGCACATGATAAGGTAAAGCCGTAACAATTGCCTACTAATATGGCATCGAGAGGCCCACCAGAAGCTACTGTATAGTCCAGAATCAATTCACCAAATGGCAATACAGTAGCTCCAGTACTTTGCATCTACTGATAGGATAGCCTCCTTAGTGGTTAATTCAAGGTTCGGGTCCCTGGCTATCAGGCGGATAACGTCAGCCGAGTTGAAACGTTTACCTCAAGCACTATTACTAGTGACATGGCTACAACGATAGACAAAAAAACAGAATTTCCAGCATCTCTGGCGACTGTTCGCGCAAAATACTGCCTATCTAGTATACAGCCTTTTCTTCTTCCTTTGTCAGAAAAATCACTCATTGAAAAAATGAAGACTGAGGGACAAATAAGGAGACGCGAGAGTAACGAGAACTGCCGATAACGCATCCACAATGCATTGTCTACTCCACATTATAAAAAGGATTAAAGGGACTTATTAATATTTACTTAGTATAAGTCAGTAGCTCTAATTTGAAATTAAAGATATTATTTTAAGATATGTTCCCTTCCCATATTTACCCGTGAGTTTATATAGTGGAATCAACATGACACTGTTAACAAAACATAGAAAATATGTAAAAATGAATAATTTTATACCCGTACAAACGTAAATAGCAACGGACATTTGAGCATTAAAGATCAGTGCATCTATTGAAATAGGTTTATTGTAAAGGTTAGATACCTTTTTTTTTTTTGCCAATGACTCTGGATAATGTATGATAATGAGTGAAAGTGCGCTGGTTAACCACCGGAAGTCTACCTTTTAGAAGTTGCTTTATAGGGTTTTTAGTTTGTTTCAGATGTATTTGGATCTGTTGCGAACGCATATCACATTTAAAATTCTCACTGACAAGAACTGTTTACAATATTAACACTTTCACTATTCAGATATTTATTCGTTAGTTTCCTCTGACTGGCATTTTTTTTTTCTTCGTTTACGACGATAAAAAATGGTTGCTGAAGATGTTCAGTTGACGTTCAGTTTTTACTGCAGACCACAATTATTTTTCCCAATTTTCACACGTAGTCTTTTCTTTCCAAATAAAAAGAGTCCATTTTTGTTTCGAACTTAATAAAAAAACAACATATTTTTACCATCATTACAAATTTAACAGTTTTTCTAATTGTTTACCAAAAATGTTTGTACAAAATGTTACAATGTTGATGAACGACCACGAATAAGTATTTAAAAATCATATTTTTATCGAGGAAACCACACAAAGAAAACAATAATAATTTTAAAGTTCTATATATATTGTTTGAAATAACCTATTTTCATCATTTAAAAAAAGTTATATTTATATTATTTTTTTAAAAGAAGTTCTGCTAATTTAAAACTGTTAACTTCTGAAATACCGATATTATTATTTAATTCATTGCACATCGTGAGTTTTTAATCAAATTGTCCGTTATAGCAGAACCATACGTTTTACTCAAAATGTCCGTTAGTCGGTAGATTCAATTCCTAATTGTTTTTTATGTATAACTTTTTTGACATCCATTAAATGTTTTCCCTCCGCCCTTATTTTTACCATGAATAATAGTAACAAAACGGTGATTAGGAGAATTTGGTTCTATTTATGTGATATAAGGATCGAGCGTATTTTGCCACTCAATCTCGAATCTTGTCCGATTTTTTTGTAACGGAACCTAATTCAAAAAAGGTATTTTCGGTCTTATTTATATTTATATTGTAAGAAATGTCGAAAAATAAAATGTATAAATATATTTAAAAATTAATGTACAAATATATTTAAAAATAAATAAAATAAGAAATAAGACGTAAATTGTCGATTAAAAAAAGATTTTATTTATTTACGCTTGCGCAGAATTTTTGAAACCGGACGCCGTAAACCGGAACTTGTAAGACGGAAGTGCATGGTCAGATGTAACGGCCAATCAAGACGAGTTGTGCCATATATTATAATAGATGATGTAAGAACTCATGAAAATTAATACCCAAAGAGAAGTGTGTTTTCAGGTGACAATCTACACCCCGTGCCAGAATTATATACAAATCGATGTTTTTGTTCTAACTCCAATAGTTTTTAATGAAAATTTGTGAAATTTAGCACGTTATATAGCAACACTAGTACAAGCGCAGATCCAAAATTTTAAGCTAATCTGCACAGTAATAAACAATTGGCAGCCATTTTTGTGATTTGCATTTTTTTCAGCGTGCCAACTTTATATGCAAACCAATGCTAAAAGAAGGTGAAGCGCTAAAAGAAGGCGAAGCGCTAAAAGAAGGTGAAGCGCTAAAAGATAATCGAAACATTGATTATTCTAGGAATTTGTAAATTGAGAATAACAATAATAAAGAACAAATAACTTCAATATGGTTTCATAGTACAATCAATATCTTATATAATTGCCATTTTTATTGACAGGAGCAAAAAGCCTTTGGTCCATTGAAGATTCAAACTTTCGATTTCATCTGATGAAATGTCTTTGGCAGCAGTAAGAATACCATTCCAGAGGTCATCCTTGGAGTTGTTCTGCCTTCCTCCAGAGTAAATATTTTGTTTCAAGCTGCTCCACAGATTTTCGATGGAATTTAAATCTGGAGAACAGGCGGACCATCGCATTATTTTCCTATGTCTGGCAAAAACTCTCTCCAAATATTCAGTGGCTATCCTTGCAGAATGAGACGGTACATTATCATGCATGAATACCATCTTTTTCCGGAATGCCAAATTCTTCTTCTTGTGCCAGGGTTCCAAGTGTTCCTTAATGAAGTCAATGTAGAGTTTGACGGTAATTTTCACTCCATCTGCGACTCTGAATGGTCCTACCAGCTCATTGCTAATGATTGCAGCCCAGAACATCACATCACCACTTCCTTGTTGACGCCTGATCCTTTGGGGACGTAGACCCTCATTATGGTACCTCCTCCCCTCCACCCATCGGGTCTATCAAGGGTCACTCAACACTCATCAGTGAACAAAACAGTTTGAAAATTCACCTTCATGTGATCTCTTGCCCACTCCATCCTCTTTTTCTTGTCGATATCCTTCAATTGAGGGCGGACCTCTGGCTTTCCAAATTTTGCAATCGTTCTCAGGATACGGTAACGAGTTGATTTGGGCACATCAGGAACGCCAGTTTTTTCAAAAACTTGTTTTCTAGTTTCAAGTGGGTTACGGCGAACTTCTCTCTTGATCTTGCTCATTGTTCAACGTGACAGATATGATTTCTTACGAATTTTCCCTTTGTCAGAACGTCCGTTGCAAAGTTGAGGGTTAGTACAATACTTTTGATTGTACGATAATCACGGTGTAATTCTTTGGAAATTTGTTAGGTGGAAATCTTATTGTGGAGTCTTTAAACAATTTTAGACCTCAGCTTGACTTAAAACACCTTTACGTCCTATCTTGCATATAAAGTTGGCACGCTAAAGAAAAAAAAACTGCAAGTCATCAAAATGGCGTCCGTTTGCTCGCTATTGCGCAGATCAGCTTAAAATCTTATATCTGTGCATGCGTAAGTGTTGCCGTATAACGTGCGTAGTTTCACGAATTTACTTTGAAAACTATCGGAGTTAGAACAAAAATATCAGTTTGCATATAATTCTGGCACGGGGTGTAAGTCACAAAGAAAACGCAAACGTAGTGTAAATAACAATTATGAAACGACCCTAACAAACATAATTCGTAAGAAATGATGAAAAGTGCTGATAGTAGAGCGTGCATGGCTATGTTATACAAGGCATAGGAAGTCGATCTTAAGTAATCTTTGAGAACACAGTTATATCAGAAAACTGCTGGAAATGTTTGGTATTTAGCAGATTCGACGGTGCATACAAAAACGGAAGGACGCCATACTGGATGCAATGCGATTCGTTATGCCAGCGTTCGGCAAAAGTGAAAGTGCGACAGAATAGTGTATGAACGAAATGAAAGGAAATAACCAATGAAATCAAGGGAAAAGGCACGAGATGAATTAAAAGGGACCGATCATTATTTGTATCGATGATGAAATGGCGGGAAAATAGGAAGACAGATTGATGAAAAGTAAATATTCCCGGTCGTTGGTGAGAAGATATCACTATGAAATATCTGCCCCGGTGTATGATGAGAATATGTGACGAGAAAATAATTATTGCGTAAGTATCGGCTTAATACATGTAAACGTGATTTGTTTGGGAGTGAATAGTCCCCAGGAAGAAGAAAAAAGAAAAGAATTTAATAAAGTGGAAAAACAACGAATGCTAAGACACAGTAAATGCACCAGATATAGGCAGTTAGTGTGAGCATATAGGATGTATATGTGACATCTGTGTTTATAATGCTATAGTATTTATAAGTGTTTTCATTTTATTATATATATATATACATATATACATATATACATATATACATATATACATATATATATATCACTGGCAATAATGCATTGAGAATAATATTGACTATGTAGAAAAATAAATTCTGAAACAAAATATGTCGCCCGTTTTAATGATACTACTCCTGTTTTCATAGCTCTTCAATTGGTTTAGTTGAAAAATAGGAGGCTTTTATTTTGAAATAACCCTCGTAAATTATTTCATGTAGCCACATAAAATGTTATAAGAAGATATGATATTTTACATATAGATTTTCAGTTTTTTCAACAGTGCTCAATAATTGAGTAGAGCAAGGTAGTAAGGTAGGAAAATATATTTATGGCATTTAAGCTACGAAAGATGCTCTGATTTTCCCCGTGTCAGTCCCTTCGCAGATGAAGTTCTGTGTTGTTTAATTGCTATATATTTTCCAAATTTACTTTTATTTTGCTAGTCATTTCCTTTGAAAAAATAAGCTCAATTTTTGAAACTACAATATATATATATATATATATATATATATATATATATATATATATATATATATATATATTCCTTGTTTGAACTTTTCATAATGTGATTTTTATTTTTATCAATTCCATTTGTCTAATATATATATATAAATATATATATATATACATACATATATATATACATAGATATATATATATATATTTGTTTTTACATAAACAGTAATATGTTGCAACACATTCATGAGCATATTTCGGCCAGCTAGCTCAGTAACTCTTCAGGTGATACAGCTTACACAATATATTGCTTTCGTATAATCTATATCCCCTGTGTAACAACATACTACTGATTATGTAACACAAATAAAAAGTATACCCTGCTCTTCCTCGGTATTGAGAACTCTTGTATTAACCTCATTAAACTTCATTGGTCACTTAATCTCTGGACAACAATCTATATAGTTGTAGTTTATACAACTATAAATGTGTGTATATGGGAAGGTTAGGTTGTTCAATGTCTATATATACACTTTTAAAAATATTTCCCATTATGGGTAGGATTCTAACACTGTTTCCTTGAAAATTGAAGCTCATGTTACCAGGCGGAAGTTCTATAGCAAACCCCACCTTCCCCAACGGTTTACTCCCGCTTGTGCAGCTGCCATTGCTCAAAGGCAGCACGCGTTCAGCAGATTCAACCGACATAAGTCCAATACAAACAGACAAAAGTTTATGGACGCTCGAAGTAATTGTACGAAAGAAATAGCAACAGCTAAGAGAAAATACACCGAAAAACGCATCGAAGCGCAGAAATTAGGAACTCGTGATTTCTGAAACATACAACAGTGTAGTAAATAATGGGCAATCAACAATTTCCCCAATATCCAACATTGGACTCCCACTCCCTCCCTGATTTTCCTTTGCGAACTGACACCACACGAGATGATCTGAAAATCACCCCTTCTCAGGTGCAGGATATCATAAAAAACCTAGACACCTCTTAACAAATTTTGCTTTCTAGACTGCTGGAAAACTGCTTCTTGTTTACAAGAATTCTAGCGAAAGATCTGATCTATTAAATTATCGACCCATTAGCACCCCCCCCTTCTCTGCGCCAAAATATCTGAGACCATAATTAATCAAGTTTTAATCCATCACGTTACAGTTGCTAAACTTCTGACCGACAAACAATATGAATTTAAGCAAGCTAGTTCTACAACAGATACTTAACTGTAATCTCTGAACGTATATACCATACACTGGACAAAGTAGGGGAGGGTAGGACAGTAGCCTTAGATATATCCAAGGCTTTTGACAGAGTATGATATGATGGTCTTTGCAGGAAAATCAGATCATACGGGGATCAAGGCGGGGGAAACCAAGGCTGTAGCCCTTGATATATATCCAAAGCCTTTGACAAAATCAAGTGGGCGAATAATATCTCATTTTCCTAGCAGTCGTAATCTCATATGGAAGACATTGCTAGTCTTTCTCTGCTCTGTCGTTATTTTACATGAAAATCGCTCGACTGCGTTTTTATCTCTGGTTCATTCTAATGAAGCAATCGCAGCAAGGAGGTGTCTTATTAAAAATTCTGAAAAGAACCTTCATTCGTTTATGCGTAATCTACTTGACAAAATTTATTTCTAATCTGTGGAGTACATTAGTACGGGAATTATTCCATATGGACTACAACATAGACATTTGTAAATAAAAGTTAACAAATACTTGTAGTGATATGAATTAAATTTTTCATTCCATTCACTATTTTCATTCCGCTTATCCAATTCTTCATCCTTTAATCTCATTACCGTTACTCTCGAGGGCTAAAAATAATCTGTAAATAATGAGCGGTAAAAATTAACAGTAAAAATAAGAGGTAAAATGGAGCGATAAAAATGAGTAGTAAAAATGAGCAGAAAAATCTCTATCTACTCTTGTATGAAATGTACTTTGTGTGTGTGAGAGTTTCTTCCTCACAGGTTCCAAAACGGATGAGCCTATCTTTTGCGGATTTCACACATAGCTAATTTATGTATGGCAGTGTTCTTAGATATGGTTTGTACAGAAATTCATCTTTTAAGTATCGAAAATCGAAAAAATCCGACCCTGAAATTAGTCTTATAGATAAAAAGAAGATTTTTTATACGAAAATATTTTATGTTACACTGGCAAAGGGAAATAATAAAATCTCGGCCAATCATTTCATCTATAAAAAAACAACAAAAAAACAGCAGATTTATTGTCATCTGGATATAGAGCTCAGTGATAGAACATTCGACTACAAATCAAATGATCCCCCGTTCAAGCCCGAGTATTATTCACCATCGTAGGAGGGGCGTTCAATAAGTAATGCCCTTAACCCACTTCCCATAGCAGTAGAGAAACTTAGCACAGTTGTTAGTCTTGCTCTAGATAGGAACCACCCAGAGTTATGCATTTCTCCCATCGTTTGATGCAGATCTGGAGACCGTTTTGTAGAACAATCCAGGTTGGTTCTCCAACCACGATGTGACTTCAGAAATCAAGGCTGCGTCATCTGGGAAACGCTTTCCTTTCAAAAACAACTTAATGGCTAGGAAGAGGTGAAAGCCAGAGGGTGCAAGGTCAGGAGAGTAGGGAGGATGGGGGAGGATTTCATAACCACACGCCCGTGCATCTGATCTGGCGACATGCGAGTTGTGGACCGGAGTGTTATTCTGCAGGGGGAGGGTACCTTTGCTGATCTTACCCCACCTCTTGATTTTGATAGCTTCCCTTAAATTCCTCAAAAGTGAAGCATAATAGGCTCCTGTAATTGTGACACCCTTTGCCAGGAAATCTGTCATCACTACTCCGTCCTGGTCCCAGAAGACTGTGAGCACGACCTTGCCAGCAGAGGGATGCACCCTTGCCTTCTTTGGAGGTGGTGAGTCCAAGTGCTTCCACTCCATTGACTGGGCTTATGTCTCTGGATCATAGTGATGGAGCCAGGTTTCATCCTGTGTAATCAGTCTTTTGAAAAACGTTGACTCATCTTCTTGGCACATCTCCAAATTCTTCCTGGAGCACTCGACGCGTTCTCGCTTCTGGAATGGTGTGAGCAATCTTGGAATCCATCTGGCAGACACCTTATGCATAGGCAAATGGTCATGAATGATAGTTTCCACAGACCCTGTATTGATATTTTGGGCTATTTGGCGAATAGTAATGCGTCGATCTCCAAAAATGGCAACCTCAACTTGACGGACAGATGCCTCATAAATGACAGAAGGGGGGCGATCGGGTCTGGGAGCTGTTTCCACAGAGTTCTGGCCATGTTTGAATTCACGATGCCAGCGTTTTACGAGGTCATATGATGGGGCATTATCACCATAAGTTTCTTTCATTTCATCAAAAATCTCCTGTGGTGTGCGTCCTTTCAAATACAAAAACCGAATCACTGCTCGACATTCAACAGGCTCCATTTCACACCTGACTCAGTTCAAACACCTGTAAAACAGAAACCACAATTAGTTCAGAGCTGTAATTTGCCACATAACCCGTAGAGATATAAATCATTGCACATGCAAAATTTCAGCTATGTCAGACAACTGTAAGTGGGCCAGGCGCATTACTTTTTGCACGCCCCTCGTATTTTAATTTTTCTTATTGATGAGTTCAATTTACGATAAAAAGAGGTACCATTTAAAATCGCCGCAAATCATTTCTTCGTTTGCATATTTTAAAACTAAACATTAATAAGAAGTGATTTTTCCAAGGGCATTCATTATTAAACCCAAATATCAGCTGGCGTAATATTGTAAACAAACACAAACGGAATTTGAAAAACAACATTATCATTATTACTTTTTATATTTTTATCTTTTTTGCGAATTAGTCCACCGGACAAATTATTTATCGTAATATATGATATTCAGTCGCGGATTGATTCTATTATAATACATATGAAATCTGCATAAATTAAACTATCATGTCTAAGCGTATTGTAGGACCGAGCATCGCCGGACGTTCAGCTAGTTAGCAATAAAATGAGTGGTAAAAATGTTAAAAATAAGTCGTAAAAGTGAGTGGTAAAAGTGTTAAAAATAAGTGGTAAAAATAAATGGTAAAATGAGTGGTAAAAGTGTTGAAAATAAGTGGTAAAAGTGAGTGGTAAAAATGAGTGGTAAAAATAAGCGGTAAAAATGAGTATTAAAATAAGTGGCAAAATAAGTGGTAAAATGAGTGGTAAAAATAAGTGGTAAAATGAGTGGTAACAAATTACATGATTTTGATGCGCACTCACTGGCCAAACAATAGTATAGTCCGATGGTGGCAAGTTTGCACCTTAATTTAACAAAGCTTCAACTCACAGTACAACATTTTTCTTCTGAAGAATTCATGTGAGAAAAACAAGTTAATACCAAGAAGGAGAGTATCCTATATTTCTACGAAACCATAATTCGCACATGTATGGACTATTGTTGCCACATCTGGATTGATGTATCCACCACTAGTCTTAGACAGTCTCCAAAAAGTCTCAACTCTGGTAGTTTTTTTTACATAGGTATCACCACTTATCAAGGCCCAATGGCCACCTGAGGATAAGGGTTAAAGTGTGTACAGTAGTCAGTTGGACAATACAGTAATTGTCAGCAATGGAAATTTAGTAAATTTGTCAACTGAAGGAAAACGGCTCATCAAGGACTTGTTTACATTGGACTTGAAGACAACCATATTGTAGACAGCTGGAAAGCAGGAAAATGGAAGACAGTTCCACAGGCGTGCAGTTCTAAGAAAGTAGCTTTGTTCGTGTAATGTATGTTTAGATTTAGGCACAGATAAAGAGTGGGAGTATTATTATTGATGGTGTTTTCAGCTAGACGAGTGTTTCTTGTGAAAGTTTGGCGAAGGGGCCATATATTGAAGCTCAGTCGAGCTCTTGCCATGAAAATAACGATAAAGCAAAGACAAACTCGCTACATCTCTTCTTGAGAAAGACGTTGCATGGAAGAAAAAAAGGACATCTCCTAAGAGGCTACGAAACCTATTTTGAACTCTATCAAGGCAAGATGTCCTTTCTAGCAGCTCCTGCCCATATGTGGTAACAGTACTCAATCCTTGGTCGCACTTGGCTCTTATATAGATAGAGAATTCCATCAGCAGCGAGATATCTACTGGATCGATAGAAGGATCCCACCATTTTTCCAGCGGCTTTGGCAACAGATTTGATGTACGTGTTCCATCTCAGATCAGGAGTAAAGGTCAAGCCCAGAAGCTTGTCAAAACATGAGACCTTCCCAAGACGAGAGCCATTCATTTCAATTGATGCCAGATGGGGATCAGAACGTTGATGATGTTAAGATAGAAGCTTGGTTTTAGATGCATTAAAAGTAACCAGCCACTCCTTTCTCCATTGTACCACGTGCTCAAGATCAGAGGAGAGAGAACCGGAGAGAACTTGATCGTTTACGGTCTTAGATGTGCTGCCATAGATAGTAGTGTCACCAGCATAAATGTCTACGAATGATGTAAGGATGTGATGTGGAAGATCATTCATGTAAATCAGGAAGAGAGATGGATCCAAGATGGAACCCTGAGGGACTGCTGCATTAGTACTGTGAGCTTCTGATTTCTGACCATTAACTATTACTATTATGAACCTATCAGAGAGAAATGATTTGATAATTGAGAAGACATTTCCAGCTATAGTATAGCTGGAGATCTTGTGAAGTAGGGTATGCCATACCTTTTCAAAGGCCTTTGATATGTCAAGTTCCCGCACATTCAACCAAGCTCCACCTTTTGTCTCATCCCCGCAATCTCGCATCTCTATACCTGTTTTACATGCACTTTTATGGAATGTGCTCAAATGAACTTTTAGCATTTGTTCCCTATCGACGTGCATCCTCCTGATTAAGCTGATAAGCAGCAAAATTTCACGTTTTCACTGCTGAGGACTCGAGAATCCGGAAACCATTATACTCTAATAATTTTCTTCCTCGGACTGCTAGAATTTGGAATTCCCTCCCCGTTTCTTGCTTCTCTTACTGTACTGACATGCTGAAATTTGAATGTAATATAAATAGATATCTCAGTACTTAACTCTCTATAGTCTCCTGTAAATAGTAGCACCTTACGACCAAATAGAAATATGCATTGTTTCGGGTGAAAAAGAGGAAATTCGAAGACGAGAAAAACGTAAAATCCGATATCATTTATAAAAGTTTTGTGCAGAGTTGAACAATAAATTTGTCGCCCTAAAGAAAACAACACTACAGCTCTATTTTAAAACTTTTATTGAAAAAAATCTAACTAAGGTAACTTGATTATGTAGTAGAGCTGACATCTATTCAATGTAGCCGCCTTCAGTTTACATCACTGCCTCGATATGAGTCCGGAACTGGAACCTTGGCTTTTCCACAAGCGCCGGCGGGAGCTCGGGGAATATTAGGCGGATGGCGGCGATCAAGCTGGCTTTGGTGTTCTAAGAGATCATGTCAGTGATATTCTCGACATATGACCAAATGAAGTAGTTCAGTGGGTTTAGGTCAGAAGAGAAGGGGGGCAGTGAAAGAAAGGTACAAAGTCGTAGCATCCTTTCTGAAGCTAAGCCTGGGTTTCTTTGGACTTGTGGGCTGGCGTCGAATCCTACTGCCACACCTACTGTCGGTCATATATATAATCTCCAGCACACCCAGGTTCACTTTGATGTTGACTTTCAAGCCGACTTCGAAATTGTGAGGTGGCATTATGTGGCCTTCATTTGAATTCACACCAAAATCATAACCGTGACCAGAAACTTTGTTTTCATCACCCTGGGCACGACGCTGCCATTCATAACAATCCAGCGATGCATTTTGAGGGTGCTAGCAATAGTTCTGTTTTCATAACTTGGATCGGTAGAGAGCATGAGTTGTACAGCGGCGCATCTCCAATCTCGCTCGTTGAACATCGTGTCACTTTCAGACATGATAGAAAGCTCCTATCGCTCTTGGCATGTGTACACAAATGGCCAACTAGTATATGATCTGCAAAAAAAAAAAAAAAAGAAAGAAAGAAAACCGGTTTTTATCAAACGGAAATGGAATCATGTCAGCTTTTCCAGGGCGACAATTTTATCGTTTCACTCCGTATATATTAGAGCAGTTTCTTTCAGTGTTACCTTCGTCTAAAGAGAATGATGAATATAACCGGTTTAAATTCGATCTGTCATCAGTTGCGCTAATAACTCACGGTACTTATCAGAGGCCCTTAATCCTCAGGTGTCGTGGAAGTGCTCCAATGTTACACGCAGCGAGTAAGAATACCCTGCCCATACTCTTTCCTTCTCAGAGCACATATAGCACCTGATCTTATCAAGTGGTCACTCATTCTAGCACTGGCCAGGCTCAACGGCGCTTTACTTCGGTAATCTAACAGGAACCGATGTGTTAAGGTGATCATACCACATATATCCTATCTGTGTCCCTTACTAGAAACTCAAGTCGCACTTAACTACAGCTGATCCATTTTATGTTTTACATATTTTTTTTACTTAGGAGTCACCGCTTATCAAGGCTACTCGAGGATAAGGCTTAATGAATGTAAGATGGTAGGGTAGTAATCGTTAATGGTGTAAATTGGGTAGAATTTGATTATTTATGAGGACAGTTCAACAAGAACTTGTTTACATTGGATTTGAAGGCTACCATGTTGTATTCTACAGGAAGCGGGTCAGCAGAACAGTGTTCTGGGAAAGTTCATGAAATCTGCGTTTAGATTTAGGCAACGATAGAGAGTGGGAGAAATCATATATAGTGGTTGTAGTTAGTCGGGTGTTTTTGTGAAAGTTTACGTTTGTTAATATTAAGTTGACTACGTGATCTAATGACTTCTGCATATGCTAATCGATTCATTCCCATGGTAGTAAGATATGTTCTTCTCTATATCCGATGCATATTGCCATTGAGGCGTAAAAGGCTATAATAGAAGAGTCCAGGTTTATAGGAGCAGACTGGATGGGAGGGAGCAACATGTTCCGCTAACGTTACACGTAAATTCCTGCTTGTTGTAAAGGCCGTATGAATAGGCATTGGCGTCATGCTTCCCGGACTATCAATCAATCTCCAATCCCAGTCCCATCGCTGCAATGTTGAATCCCTGTGTCTTTTTTACAATTATTTTAATGAAATGTGCTCTGATCAACCCATTGCACTTGTACTCCGTTGAGGTACATATTCCGAGAAGACCCGTTTAGTAACAAAATTCCACCCCTTCATTCTATAGGTCCCTAGATGCCGTAAAGCCTTCTACTTTAAAAGCTTCTTTTATCGGACTGTTAAATATGGAAATTCCCCTTGCTTCCTGCTTTTCTGACTGTACTGACATGTAAACATACATTTCACTCATCTCCTTACATAGTCCATTGTAAACATGGTCCAATATAGTAACCCATTACGTTCAAGTGGCAATATGTTTTATTTGTGGTGAACAAGAGTAACAAAAAAAGAAAGAAAAAAAAACTCCAAAAACAAAAACAATGAGGTCATGATTTATTCGTATTATTTGGATTCATAAAACTACTGTTCTTATCTTGAGTGTGATTTTCACAACGTTTCGGTCAATGTAACCTTTGACCTTCTTCAGGTGTATCTTGTCGAACTTGGAAAAGTTTCTGTCGAACTCGGGATTTTGAACGGAATTTCGAACGGAACCCTTTATTTACTTTACCGGAGTAGCATGCTCTTGTTCCTTCAGCCATGACTGGATAGAGGTCCTCAGTAAATCGCAATTTTCGGTCACCCACACTGAGAATTGAACCGTCAACTTGCAGAAAAATTTCGCTTTTAACGATTGATTCTTCCAAATACTTTAACCACTGCGCCACATCAGCCAGTTTAAATTTGGTCAATAAACTTTTACTCATTTTTTTTCTATCATTTCTGTATTTGAATAATTATTCAAATTGCATGAAATAATTTTCCTGTTTTTATTATTGCTTTTTACAGAAATTTGGATTAATTATTGATCATCCACTGAAGCACTCTTCGAATTAACTTTACGAATAAAACTCATCTCTCATTTCATTTGGATAACATCCGGGTCGTCTTGTAAAAAAGATACACAAGAAGGAAATGAGAAAAAAAAATAGAAAGCGGAAAGATAACAATATCGATAAAATCCAGAGAAAGAGAGAGAGAGGGAGAGAGAGAGGAGAGGAAGAGAGAGAGAGAGAGAAAGAGAGAGAGAGAGAGAGAGAGAGAGAGAGAGAGAGAGAGAGAGAGAGAGAGAGAGAGAGAGGACGCGTGAACTGCATTCTTTGGATGTTTACCCTGTGACTCGAGAAGGCATTCCGCGTAGATATAAAAGAAAGAAAGAAGCGAAAATGGCGTCCGAGCTATTTGTAGCTTTCACCTCAAAGCTGGCCAGCGACCAAAATATTTCAAGTGAAGTGAGTTAGGAACGAACTGAGAATCCAGCACTTTTTGGGGGTCATGTGTCATGGCGCCATCTTTAAACTTTTCGTCTCGCAAAACCATTGACAATGTGTTCATTTTTTTTACTTACAATTCAATTAATATAAGACTTGCGTCAATCTTAACGAACATTAAAACCCATAAATGATTGAGTCTACGAAAATGAAGTAGTCTAAGAGTTATCAGTAGAATCAACATACTAAACCAAATTTCGACCGGGGCCTAAAAATAACGGCTTTATTGCAGGCATGAATCTAATCTTCCTTATACTCTGTTCCACCATTAGATATACCAATGAACATATTTTAATACCACACGGATTAAACGACCAGAGGATACAAAAGCAAAATGTAAATGGGTGTAATGTTATTAGACAGTCTTCTAAAATCACCCAGTATCAAAAATAAAACAGATAAAGATCGACCATAGTCGAGGGTGACCGAAGACACACTCTTCATTGGCTACAATACCGATGTAGTAGGACAGGGTGCCACTCCTTTTTTTGGATTCCTCTACTAATCCTCGATCTTCATCTTATAATGCTGATCTAAACATTTGAAATTTTACATAAAGGGTATTCAGAAATAGGGCAATCTTTTTAATCGGTTTGGGTCGAAAATTTGAGCTACCAATATATAAATGTATGTATGTATGTTTGCATGTCTGCCCAAAACTTTTGACAGAGGCAATGAATTTTCACAAGATCAGTATCGTTTTGAAGCTCGACCCTTCAGACGGCAAATACCGAAAAATTGGCTAAAAACATTAATTTTTTCACCCTCAACTGGGCACTTTTCTTCAGGGAGGGGTCGCTTTTTTCACGGATATTTTCGAAAATCATCCCCTCTTTTCGATTGTCTAGCTTTAATTTAAACCTACGTCACTTCCGGTTTGGCGGTGGACGTAACAACAAAGACGTCACGTTTTCCCCGTTCTTTTCCTCCTTCGCAGTACGGGTTCGAGCCTGCCTTCCTACTACAACTTTTTTGGGGGGGCTTAACACACAACTCAAAAAACCCTGGCAACGCCAGGCACCCATGCTAGTATTAATATAATACAAACAAACGGATAAGTCGCAGGATGCTTTCAGCGTAATATTAATAAAGACAAACAAACAGATAGACGGTAGTAAATTGGACTCAGAGGCTTATAATTATCTACTACGCTCTTTTCTGGATTGTCTCGCTTTTTCTTGATAGTCACTTCATAATGGTTATTTTCTAATCATTCTTCCAAATGTGCCGTTTAAATATTGCCCTAACACTTGTTGTTCATTAAACACTCAACTGTAGAAGTCGGATGTTTAAACGGATAAATGATTGATGACAAAGGAATCGTAAAAAATATTCGCTGAAAATCAGCCAAGCGAGTCCGAATTCCCACCAAATTTATCAATAACACTTAGTAATTTTTTTATTACTTTTGGCCATCTCAAACTAAGTATATAAGCCATTCAAACGTAAGAGCTAATACGATAAAGTGAAATTGATTTTTGTAGAATGAACTCGATGCGAACTTGGAACACTCAGGTCGTCAGTCTGTGTTGTTAATCACTGAACCACCGTCACATTCGAAAATAACACTGAGACTTGTTGAATGCAAATAATTCAAAGGGCAGACCCGTCAAATTTAACTTCGCCCCATCTTCCACCTGTAAGTAAGGATGTCAATGGATGGGTGCCATTGACTGAGATCTGTTGTTTCCCTTCTCTTCCTTTTTTAGTAGGAGCCAGCGCAATTCTGCCGCTGATGTCATTTAACGAATCTTCGCAGTCCACTGCAATGAATTGCGACTAATACACAGAAGTTAAAATGGAATTTTAAGAAATAAATTATATTTTATAAGCAAAACGGCATAATCATGTTAGTGCACCAGTTCCCGTTAGCTCATTGAAATTAAGCGACGTTGAATCTGACCAGTACTAGATGGGTGACCATTTGGGAATACTAGGTGCTGTATGTATTTAGGTATGCGGCTGAACGCCTCGTCCTTGAACAGTTACAGGTAACTCTTGGGTAAGGTGTAGTAACTGTTAGTCCCTCTAACAGTTTTTAGCAAGTTCTTTTTTCTTTTTTTTTTTTAACTTTTTAAAGCTAAAAAAATTGATTTAAAAAATTTAGATTTTTTCAATGTAAATTCAACAGAACACATTGTTTTATTTTTAATACTTTTTTAAATATAAATTATAAACGAACAGATGTCGATTAACTTGCACATTTTTAGAATTTTAAATTAAAACAAAACTTAGTCTGCCTTAATTATAAAATAAGATAGCCAATTTGAAACCGTAAACAGACAACCATATTTTATTTGAAAATTTTTGGAGAAGAAATGGTTTTAATGAGTGTTTTAATAATGGCACAGCATGTCCCGGGGTTCGAGAATAAACACACTGTTGGACACATCCGGATGTTCACAGAACACATCCGGTCATTTACGGAGCACATCTTGGCGCTCACCTATTCATGAGTCATCAATTGGTGCGCACTTGTATGACAATAAAGCATGTGGTGAAGCGTATTCGGATGACTGTTTTCGCATGGTACACAAGGCCTGGTCCAATCTCAATATTTCGAAGGCCGTAACTGTACTAATGCGCCAACCATCGCTCTGTAGGCAAAAGGAGCTGTCGCATAAATTAGACCTGTTTATAGAGTTCTTATTTACCAAAGAGAAAAAAAATGCCTACATTGCGTCATTATTTCTTGTTTCTGCCCTTATTTGAAGGCAAGTTAATTTTTTTAATTTTTATTCTGAAATATGTACGATATATCACGGGTTATTCATTCATTTAATTAACCTCGTGTAGTTTTATAATTTTTTTTGTTTCATCCCTCCCTCCGCCTTCATTTTCAATTGTGTGTAAATTGTTTTATTTTAATCGCTGCCGGCGTAATCTCTTGACAAGTGTCAGACGAAAGGTACCTCGAGGTTCTTTTTTTATTTTATTTTAGTCGAATAATCTTTTGACTATTTTTTGTGTCTATTTATTTTTTCTCCTCCACATCGATCTTCCTCATAATTCTAATAATGACCCCACTTATCCTTTTTAAAACTTTAATAATATTTTGTACCACTGAAAACCTTTATTTGTGTGTGCATATATATATATATATATATATATATATATATATATATATATATATATATATATATAAGTGAACGTGTCTGTGTGTCTGTGTACATTTCCCTACTCAATAACTCGGTCAATTTTTAGTCTACAGACTGGAAATTTGATATACAGGTTACTGAGATTTGGGAAAATCGATGTGATCAGTTTTTGGCGAGAAATTTGGCTATTAAGGGGTCAAAGTTCAACGATTTGACCTTTGAGAACTCTACCAAACTCCTCCGACAATTTTGGGTCTACGCACTTGAAATTTTAGATATAGGTTCCTTGGACATGGATCTAACTTAATAACTTGATTTGAACCCAAAACAATAAATTTTAAGAGGTCATAATAGGGGTCAAAGTTAAAAAAAATTGACCTCTACGGTCTGTATCAAATTACTCAGACAAATTCTGGTCTAAATATTTGAAATTTTACATAAAGGTTATTCAGAGATAGGGTAAACTTTTTCATCAGTTTGGATCGAAAATTTTTAGTTACCAATATATAAATGTATGTATGTATGTATATTTGCATGTCTGCCTTAAACTTTCAATGGAGGCGACCGATTTTACTAAGATCAGTATCGTTTTAAAGGTAGACCTTTAATACGACAAATATCGAAAAATTGGCTAAAAACATTAATATCTTCCCCTTCAACTAGGCACTTTTCTACAGGGGGGGCACTTTTTTCGCCGATGTTTTAAAAAGTTATCTTCTCCTTTAGATTATCTAGCCTTAATTTTAAAAAATGTCGCTTCCGGTGTGGCGGTGGTCGTAATAGCATAAACGTTAGGTTTTACCCTGTTCTTTTCCTCCTTTGCGTACGGGTTCGAGTCTGCCTTCCTAATACCACTTTTTTTTTTGCTCAACATACACATCGAAACACCCGGGCAACGCCGGGCGCCCATTGCTAGTATATATATATATATATATATATATATATATATATATATATATATACAGCTAGGCCGCCCAGCATTGCTTGGTCGTAAAATACGCTTAAATATTATATTTTGTTGATGAATGCAGACTTCGTAGTTATTATTATATGATATTGAAGCCAATATATAGTAATGATTTAAAAAGGAAAAAAAAAAAAATACTCGTACGTCACCACCGAGAATCGAAACCAAAACGTTTAGCTTACGATATACATTTTACTTTGACGTTAATGTCTGAGCTATGAAGACATGTTTGCTGCAAAGACAAAAATTAAGATATAAACCAATAGCTATTACGTCACGCATGCATATACGTAATGCCATCATTCGACTTTCAACTGGCATATTCCATTTCTTTAATTTTTCACATTTTGCCGCGATTTTCCCAGGCTAACACCGAAATATAAAGTTTAACGTGGGTTCGAATACCCTATATATTAAGTTTCATTTCTGTAGACCAAAAACTGACAGAGAAATTTGGTAGGCAAGTTTTTTTAAACAAATATATATACGCATACGTAAATATATATAGAAATAGGTTTGTGTTTACTATAATCTTTTTACGTAAATATTACACAAGTACAAATCATGTAAAATATCTGCATAAATATAATTACAAGTAATAGTTAACTAAAGATGATCATCCCATAAGAAAACCGAAAAAAACTAATAGGGAATTAATGAAAATGAATGTTGAAAAGAATAGGCAAAGTAGCTAGATCTTTTGCAGATGAATGCAATTCCATGACCCATATATAACAAAGTTGTGTTTTCTTTTTAAATAAATAGAAAAAGGGTTTTTAATATGAATACTAATACACACGCACACAGAAAAAAATTATAGGAGAATGTATATATATATATATATATATATATATATATATATATATATATATATATTGTATTGGTAGTAATTATTTGCTTGTTCAAAACAAAATATATAAGTGTGTCTACCAAAAGAGTGCTCAATGTTTAGACAGAGCCAAAATAAGTGAATTTAGTTTACAAACAAATGGCTACACATAAGCATACATGTTTCAGCGAAAACCCAGTAAGGGAATCGCTTCGTCAGGCCAAGGACATCTCTGGCTCTGGCTGGCACCTACATATATATATATATATATATATATATATATATATATATATATATATATATATATATATATATATATATATATATATATAAAGTGAGAATGTGTGTGAGTGAGAACAATTCTAAACCTATATACTCAACGAATTTTTGATCTACAGATTTGAAATTTGGTATAAAGAATATTCAGACATTTGGGAAACTTTTTAATCCGTTTTCATCCTGATAAAAGGGCTTCTAAGGGGTCATAATTTTAAAATTAATACGTGGAAGCCGTTGGATTTTATGTTTTCTTACGGTTTTGCGATTGCGCATGCGCTAATCGTTCATATTATGTTAAGAATAAGATGTTTGGAAACATTTTGGAGATCGTCTTCAGTTGGGCTATGTTCAGTTATCATATTTGACTTGCTGTCTTTAGGTTTTAGTTTCAATCTCTGTTTGAGTATTTTTTTTTTACTTACAAGAAGTGAACTGTTAAGAAAAAAATATTCGCATGCACATGTCTCAGTTTCTTTCTTTTTTATGTCATTTTTAAAAATGTAACGTTACGTTCAATTCCGGGCAACGCCAGATAATCTTCTAGTATATATATATATATATATATATATATATATATATATATATATATATATATATATACGTAAGAATGTGTGTGAGGGCACTTCTCAACCTATATACTCAACGAATTTTTTATCTACGGACTTGAAATTTGGTATATAGGGTATTCAGACAGGTGGAAAACTTTTTAATCGTTTTTCATCCGGAAAAAAGAGCTGCTAAGGGATCAAAATAGAAAAGTTTTTACGTGTGGATCATCAGATTTTTATCTGATTGTCAACTGTTTTAAGAGGTTTGAAAACACTTTTTAAAGAACGTAGCAAGCTGGTCTAATGGTTATCGTACTGGACTCATTGACTTTAGGTTTTAGTTCCGATCTCAGTTCGAGTAATTTTTATTTTTTTTACTTACAAGAAGTGAACTATATTAATTTATTTTATTGCGGACTATTATTGTCGTCTTCATTGGTTGTTGTTTCACGACGTTTCGGCCAACTATTCCGCTGGCCTTCGTCAAGTGGTAACCGCGATGGATAGGAACTTCGAATCTCCTAACTGCAGTTTCAGCAATCACTGCCATCCGTAATTGTTGTCGTCTCACCACGTCTTGGCCAAGTAAGCCTCTGACCGGCTTTGGGTAGGATTGAAACCTCTATCTTCAGACAACGCTCATCTGGAACCATAGAGATTCAACGTCTATATCAACTCCGCCACGGGCCCCGAAGAGGCGATCAAGGTTGGACTTTTTGATCTTATAAATCCACGTTTACTTATTATCTGATCTTCCATAGTCGGGTCCGTACTGAATGGTGTGTGTGTGTGTGTGTGTGTGTGTATGTATATATATATATATATATATATATATATATATATATATATATATATATATATATATATATATATATATATATATATATATATATTATTTTAATTGGAATTCATTATTGAGATGAGTGTTATTTATATTAATTTATTTTATTTCGGACTATTATTCTCATCTTCAAATAGTTGGAATAGTTGGCCGAAACGTCGTGAAACAACAACCAATGAAGATGAGAATAATAGCCCGCAATAAATAAAAATGAATATAAATAATACTCATCTCAATAATGAATTCCAATTAAAATAAGAAGCGAACTGTTTAGAATTTGCATAAATATAATACTCGCATGCACATGTCTTAGTTCCTTTCTTTTTTATTTGATTTTTTAAAGGAATTTAACTTTACGTTTAATACCGAACAACGCTAGTTACATCTTGTAGTATCTTATCAGTCCCAAATTGTCTACGAAGCTCTAATCTCTGTCCCATCGCCGCAATTCTGCGTCTCTAATCTTGTTCTATAAGTACTTCAATCGAATCTGTTCCAACAAAATTTGCAATACTTGTACTCCCTCAAAGTAAATATCCCCGAAAATTCGCAAATCAACAAACCCAACACCTTTACCATAGACGCCCCTGGGTTTCAGAAAAACTTTCTCTTGTAATTCTTCATTCGCTCGAACCGCTTGCCTTTGGAATTTCCTCCCTGCCACCTGTTTCAACATGCAGAAATTATAATGTAATATAAACAGTCATGGCTCTGAACTTAGGTAATAGATAGGTAGCACGTACAACATAGACTTTCAATTATTACCTAGCCCCCAAATCACAGTAAACTGTTAAGTTCCAATCGCATCTTGTTTAGGGCGAATGAAAGTATTTTAAAAAAGTCGACAGTCCTATGAGTAGACAGAAGCAGGTAAAAGCCGTCCAAAATGACCAAAGGCACATACACTAGCAGGCAAAAGTTTGGCCTCCGCATTTTGGTATTCGTAAGATGTTTTGTTCGTTGCTTCCTTTGAGGACAGAAGAATCATCAATAATAAATATTATATCGCATTATTGATGACTTTGAAGGAGAAAATCCCCAGAAAACTAATAGAAATAAGGAAAAAATGTCCTCGTTCCCCAAAAAGAACTTGAAACAATAACAATTTTACCAAAATGGCCGACTTTGGCATTAAAAATACGAAAAGAGTTGATATGCCGTCAAATAAAACAATCAAACCAAACCAAGATTTATTTTAATGTCAATCATTTAGTTGATTAACCAAACCAAAAATAGGAGCAATCACTCTAACTTCTTCTTTTCTTCCCTTTTTTTTTCATTAGCGTCAATCCTGCATTCGTCCCCTGTGTGTTCCAAACATGGTTAGTCTTAAAGGGTGTTTATACACCCCAACACAAAAATATTTATAGAGTTATTATTTTTGTAAAATATAGTTATTCTGCTGGTTCAAAATATATCTACAGTTTTTGTCGAACAGTTTGAATCACTTGTATCTTGTTGATATTAATATAAAAAATACATTAAGATAAATTATAAAACTAAAGAAAAATTAAAAAATCTTAGATTTAGATCTCATTTATTTAAAAAATACCCACAGGATACACCAGTCTGTGTGTGTTTTTTTTTATTAAAATATTTATAATGAACAGAAAATGTTTCCATAAATTGAAATAGAAAAATAAAATGAATGTGAATGTGTGTTCTCAAATGTAAACACAAAATTTTACGATAAATTGAAATAGCAAGAAAATTATTACCTTTCAAGGAAAACTGAAATACAACTGCGCCATACAACGTGCGCTGTACCCTTACTGAGTCAGGAGAGTACTAGGAGGGAGGAAAAGAAATAAGTTGCAACTAGGAATTATGAGCACTTAAGCAAAATTGGGGTGGCAAAAATCCCCAGATGGGACTAACGCATGGCTAAAATCTCCTTTTCATCCCAAACAAGGCATATTGTTTGATAATCTTGATCCCAAGGGAATGACGTCAAAGAAAAGTCGGTCAGAAGCCTGGATGTGGGCGTCCGGGTCTAACGTCAAAGGAGGTCAAAATGTGGGACGTAGAATCACCGGAGATTGGGTCAGCGAGATTGACCCACATTTTCAAGATAATGTATGATTGGAATGTTGACGTCATCTGGGCCAAGAAAATGAGATGGCAGATAACAGAGGAAGGAGAGCGACCACGACAGGTGAGCTAAGCAACACATTCTTCTCCATACACCAACCCCCGCAATGTACGCCGTCATTAATGTCAAAACTATCATTCGGAAACCGAAAAGATTATTTTAAATAAACAAAATATTTTTATAACCAACTGTGTGTTTTATTATCACCAACAATTGCATATATCGAGAAATGACAATGGTTGATTTTTAGAAATTAAATAGACTTTAAACAAACATTCTACGATCGGCTGCAACGAATATATAACACTAGTTTGACACAGGCACTACACAACCATATTTAATTTTATTAATCTTGTTTGAAACTCTTATTCACTCCAAACAATGCATGGCATCATTTTGACGCTACTATTTATGACCAAATCTATAAGAAAATATGGAGAGAGTTTAGCAGCAAGATTTTTGTCTGCATTTTATTAAAACTTTTGCATGATATTACTGTTAGAGAAGAAAGAAACACAGAGGGAATTCCAACGTATGACAGTTCCAAGGCAGGAGCAATTAGAGTAGAAAGCTTTCCAGAATCTAGGCGTCTGAACAGCGAAGTGATGCGATTTTGTAGCTTGACGGGTAAGTCGGGGTTAGGGTTAGGGTTAGGGTAACATCAAGAGACACCCGGAAACGCAGATAGATTCGTTCTTTATTAATTCATAATCAACCAGTGACTCCAGAGTTTCCAGGGAATATCACATTCATAGGCGGTTCCCAGTCGCATGTTTATCCTGGTCAGGAAAGACATCGACGATAGATTTTTGCAGTTCTTGTGAATTAGGTAGTGTGTACGAGAATAAAAGGCAAGAAGAAAAGAAAATATGCACCACACGGTTGAGAGAAACAAAGTCGACGTCGAAGAAAATGGACGTGTAAAGTTCAGGACGAGAATGGGTCGGCTGCGGCTGGCATGCAGTCGAAGGAAAGAGAAACGCTGACAGGCTAGAGGGACATGTGGCAGTGAGCGATTGTTTAAGTGGTGTCGAGACGGGAGAGTTACGGAAATAAATGATTTTTGTTAAAAAAGAAAAAATCCCTACCCGGATTTTTATTTTATTTTTTCTCTTTGTTTGTAACTGCAACGTTAGATATGCTGAGGGTAAAAAGATGAGTAGAGCCTCCACATCAGCCAGTGTGTCAAGCAACGGAACGTAGAAATGAAAGTCCTCTTCATAAACATTAGATTTTCCCTGTGTTATAAGTTGCATCCTGTAGCTTTGACTCGCGCTCTATGTAGAAGAGAGTTTGTTGAGGAACACGTAACTCTTTTTTCCCCTATTTTTAGCGTTTGCACTGTATGATTCTGCCACTCTTAAATATAGTCTGGAAAGCCAAGTTATCTACATAATATTCTGCTTCTCTGTTACAATTTGTTACGGATAAATACAATTTGTGAAGGCCCCCCCCCAAAAAAAAAAACAGGCCAAAATTATGCGAAATTTGGTTTCAAACAAAAAAAATATCTGGCAAGGCAACCCTGGACAAGAATATGAGATTGACCTACATTTGATAGAGCCCTGCTTTCGAATATTATGCTATAATGGTGTAAGAATGGAACTCATAGTAATTTCAACGCGCAGCAAAATGTTATGTAAAACGGGAACATTCGAAAGAAACAGGGCAACAAAAAGAACATTTTCAAAATCGAACTTTCTGCGCTATCTAGAAAAAAATATCATCTTTATCGAAGCATGATTTAAGTTGATTTAATAGATTTCTCATTCCATGGAATTTCCACGGGTCCTGCTAGTAGTAATTACTTAATTCTTCAGGACAATCATATTACAGCAAATGTATTGATGTTGATCATGTTGTTGTCGTTGGGAATTATTACTAACTAGCGGTGATACCCGGCGTTGCCCGGGTATATGGAGGTGTAATAAGGAATTCCGGGGGGCGGGATAAAAAAAGTGGTAGTAGCGGGGGAGAGGAATCGAAACAACAATAGGCAGTTTCGGTGAAGAGAAGTGTTAAAAAAATGGTAGTAGGCAGGCAGGCTCGAACCCGTAACGCGAAGGAAAAAAAACCCCAACAAACAAGCAAAAAAAAAAAAAAAAAAAAAAAAAAAAACTGTGACGCGAAACCGGAAGTCAAGAGCCTTGAAATTAAGTGTAGCCAACCCAATGATTACGATGACTTGCTAAAATGTCGGCGACAAAGACGACCCCTTTTTGTACAAAACTGTCCAGTTGAGGGTGAAGGAATGAATGTTTTTGGCCGATTTTGCGATATTTGTCGTCCGAAGGATCAAGTTTGAAAACGATACCAATCTCGTGTGTCGAAAGAGACATACAAACACGCACATTTTGCCCTTTATATATATAGACTAGTGGTAGTAGGCAGGTAGGCTCGAACCCGTACCGCGAAGAATGAAAAGAACGTGAAAAAAAAAAAAGAAAGTGACGCCTTTGCCGCTGTGTCCATCGCCATACCGGAACTGATGAAGGTTTATACTAAAGCTAGTCAATCGAAAAGAGTTGATGACTTTCGAAAATATCGGCGAAAAAAAATGACCTCCTTGTAGAAAAGTGCCCAGTTGAGGGTGGAGGAATTAATAATTTTAGCCAATTTTTCTATATTTGTCGTCCGAAGTGTCGAACTTCAAAGCAGGATTGATGTCGTGAAAATCCATCGCTCCTCTCGAAAGTTTCAGGCAGATATACAAACATACATTTAAACGGACAGGTTTGATTTATATTATAGATTATTTTGTTTGCATCCGTTTCCCTGATATCTTTCAATCAAGAAATCTTTCTAAGAGGTGTACCGGGTACTTATGGAACGGACCACATGAAGATTGCCAACGTCCTAAGTGAAAATGTTTCTGTGGAACGAACTCGATTCGAACTTGACATACGCAGATTATCAGTCCGTATCGTTAACCACTGAACCACCATCACCCCCCCCCCCGATGTTGATCTTAAGGAAAAAAGATTTAATCTGAAAATCTTTTAAAGACATGTTTATGTGCAAGCTTATAAATATCAACGTCGACGCAGTAGTTCAAAGAAAAACACTGTTAATAATTTTAGACCACAACATATTCAAATGTGTCCATGAAAAGCATTTTAATATGGCCGCCACGCAAGTCTCAAAACTAATCCGGTTTATGTAAAGCGAAGCAGTGGTTTTCTTGTTTGTTTTTGACAGGCAAAAATTGCATTAAGTTTGAAGAGTAAGCAACTACTTTATTACTAATGTTTAATAGTTGTGTGTGGGACTATTATACATCGCGTATGCAAACAACGCCAAAATTTGGACAAAAAAACTAATTGTGTAAGTAGGTACTTAGGAAAGAGAAACACGTGAAGAGTGTTTTGCATCAGGATTGAAGAGTGAATTTGAAATGTTGTGAAACATTACAGAATGAAAAGTAATATGTTTGACGAGAAGAAACAGTGCAAATAAACAGAGGAAGCGAGAAAAACAAGGAGGAGGAAAAAGAGGACGAAGGATAATAATGGAGACGCGAAAGAAAAAGGAAAATGAGAGAAAGAAATAGAAGAAAAACGAAGGGAAATAGATAAGGAGAGAAAGCGAGAAAATAAAATAAACAACAAAAACAACAACAATAACAAATAATGATAATAATAATAATAATAATAATAATAATAACAACAACAACAAATAACAAATAATAATAATAAAATAATAATAATAATAATAATAATAACAAATAATAGCAATAATACAGGGTGACCTCCCCCCCCCCCAAAAAAAACCGGGTCCCAACTCTAATTAGGCCCCGTTTCTTAGCGCTTTGTCCGAATGAAATGAAACTTTGGTCATAACTAGTTTATTATATTCAAAACATCACATCAAAACACTAGGGTCTTTGGCCTTTTTTTTCTCCTTTCTACAGCATATGTTCTAGATGGCCTCCATTTAGCTTCTGTTTTGTTTTTTTGGGGTCACCCTGTAATACCAAATAAGATTTATCAGTTTAATACAAAATTCAATGAGAACATGAAGACTTTAACCGATGTAGTTGAGCGAATTTATGTCAGGGTAGGAGGGGAACCAGTGAGAGGAGGGTACAAAAATCATAAAGCTCTTTCTAAGACTGGCACCAATTGAAATGAATGGCGCTCGTCTTGGGGAGGCTTTATGTTTTGACAAGCTTCTAGGTCTGACTTTTACTCCTGATCTGAAATGGAACACGTACACCAAATCCGTTTCTAACGTCACTGGAAAAATGGTAGGATCATTCTACCGCTTCAGTAGATATCTAACTGCTGAGGCAATTCTCTACCTGTATAAGAGCCAAGTACATCGAAGGATGGAACACTTTTGCCACATCTGTAGCCTAGTGGGGGATGCCCTTTTCTCTTCCCTCCAACCTCTTTCCCATAGAAGAAACGTTGCAAGCCTGTCTCTGCTTTATCGTTATTTTCATGGCAAGTGCTCATCTGAGCTCTAATCTATGGTCCCCCCTCTCCAAACTTTCATGGTAAACACTCGTCTAACTGAAACCACTATCAATAATTTTCCCCACTCTGTATCCGTGCCTAAACCTTAACGTAGATTCTATGAACAAAGCTTCTTTCTTAGAACTGCACGCCTGCATGAATGTGGTACTATGAGTAAGTGCTATTCGGAAGCATATGTGGGGTAATGTAGGGGATTTTTGGAAATGTTTTTCTAATATGGGATGTCTATGACGATAGTGAGGGTCAAGCTTAGGAGACAAGTTAGAGTAACCTTTAATCGTTAAATCATCTAAATAAATGTTTAGGCCATTGACAATTTCACACACGAACACTAGGTCAAGTTTGGTCTCCCATGATTGGATTTCAACCTCTGTGATATATTTTTTTACTTGGGAGTCACCACTTATCAAGGCCAGACGATCATTCGAGGATAAGGGTTAATGAATGTAAGGTGGTTGTGTAGTAACCACTTATGGTGTAAATTGGGTATAATTTGATTCTTTATCAGGACGGCTTAACAGGAACTTGAAGGCAACCATGTTGTATTTAACCGGGAAGCATGCCAGTGAAACAGTATTCCAGAGGCGAGCAGTTCTGGGAAAGAAGCTTTGTTTGAATGTAGATCTCTAATGTTTGAAAAGGAGAGGTACTAGTGGGGTTTATATAAAAAATCAGGGTTTACGCTTTTTAAAACAATTAGTTACTATTATGGTGAAGTCGGGAAGTTTAGGAAAAGATCAGCAGAGTTGATTTAGAGCAGGAAGAAAGAGACAAAGAATGAGTAAAGAAGAAAGAAAAAATATTTTTTATTAAGAAACGACGAAAGAAAAGCCGTGGCAGTTCCCAATAAAATGGCATCGAAAAACCCCACCCGAAAATACTGAATGGTCCAGAGTCCATTTACCAAATGTATTTTTGCACCTGCCGAAAGGACAGCCTCCTTAGTAGTTAGTTCTGTTTCTTGAATATCAGATGGATAACGTCAGTCCAGGTAAAGACTTATATGTACATTACAAGCTTATATATATATATATATATATATATATATATATATATATATATATATATATATATATATATATATATATATATATAGGTGTGTATGTGTGTGTGTATAACTCTCCTGCAGCCCACACCACTTGACCGATCATGACCAAACTTGACATGATAACTGCTTCCCCTCATTTAAGGATGAAGTAACACCGTTTTTCACGGTTAAGGTCAAAGGTCAAAGGTCAAGGTCATGGCCTATGTATATATACTCTCCTGTAGCCTACACCTCTGCATCGATCCTAACCAAACCTGACATGATGATGGTTTCCGACCTAGGGATGCTGCACATCTTCTTTTCAAGGTTAAATATCAAGGTAATATTTAGTGCGGGTTTTCATAAACTCCCCATCACAGGGATGGTGCCCACCGAGTTTTGATTCACCACCATGGCGCCGGCCAACTTCTTTGTGAATTTGAATTAGATCATCCTCCTCCACTCTCATCCCCTCAGCCAATCTTGATGAAACTTGGCATGATAATGGTCCCTAAATGTTAAAATTTCAACGATATTTCTCGCGGTTGAGATTGACCGCGAGGTTTGTTCCTTGCTAATGGAGTCAGAGATGGCTTCGTGGCTGGGTTCGAATATCCGATCGGTAGTAATCGTGTCACCCTGCACTGATGATTCTCGAAAGGATGAACCACTAGTGTCTGTAGGTATTAAATAATTATTATTGTAATAATTCTCCCTATCTTAGGTTGGGAAGTGATATACAAATTACCGTTAGCGTATGAAGCGATGCTCTTTGTGTAAACAAATTGAGCTTAGGTACTTTGGACACTGTCAAATCATTCTTAATTCACTGCCCGCATAGCAGCAGCCGTATAGCGCAACGGTTAGAACTCCGACTGTCGTTTGGGCGACCGGGTTTCGATCCTAGTTTGAGGTAGTTGCTTGTCTAGTCGCACTAATGAGCTGTGAAACAGCGAAACTGTACTGTATGTGGATGACTATATATATATATATATATATATATATATATATATATATATATATATATATATATACATATCAGAAGAAATTTTTTAGCAATATATATATATATATATATGTATTGCTAAAAACATTTCTTCTGATATATATATATATATATATATATGTTGTTATTTATGTATGTGGGGCGAATAGAATGTTAGGGAGACAATTCTTCCTAAAAACACTCATAGGTTGAATACCTAATACAATTTTAGCCAAGAAAAATAACAATAACCTCGATATAAAATTCATGGCAATAAAATACCACGTAATTTCTACGCTTTGTAGCGTAGAGTTGTGGGACCAAACTTCGATATAGTTAGTCGCACTCATGGGCTGTAGATACGGCAAAACCCGTATCCGTGGATGACTATGATAATGAGGTCTCTCTCTCTCTTTCTCTCTCTCTCTCATATATATATATATATATATATATATATATATATATATATATATATATATATATATATATATATATTAATGAGAATGAGTGTAATAACACTTCTCAACCTACATACTCAACGAATGCTTAATCTACAAACTTGAATTTTGATATATAGAATTTTAGAATTTTCAAACATGTGGAAAACCTTTAAAACCCATTTTCACCAAGAAAACGAGCTCATAATGGCTCAAAATTGAAAAATTGGTACTTGGGGATCATTTGATTTTTATCTGTTTTTAAACAGTTTCACGACTGTGCATGCGCAGTCATGAAACACGAGAGCTTCTTTATGTTTGGAATAAGTAGGTTTGAAAACAATCACGAGGTTATCTCCTCAGCAACCGAGAAGGCTAACATGCTTGCCAGTCGGTTTGCCTCAAACTCCACACTGGACCCTTCCAACTACCCCCTACCTGACTTTCCTATGCGGACAGACGTCACGCAAGACGATCTGAAAATCACCCCTGCTCAGGTGCATGCTATCATAAAAAACCTTGACACTTCAAAAGCCGATCTCATCCCAGCTGTGCTATTAAAAAAATGCTCAGCCGAAGTAGCTCCAGGTTTCTCCAAACTCTACAACAAATGCCTTAATGAAGCTTGCTTTCCGGGCTGTTGGAAAACTGCTTCTGTTGTACCAGTATTCAAGAATTCTGGCGAAAGGACTGACCCATTAAATTATAGCCCCATTAGCCACCTCCCACTTTTTGCCAAAATATTTGAGACCTTTAACTATGCTCTAGTCCATCACCTTACAGATGCTAAACTTCTGACTGACCAACAATATGGATTTAGACAAGCCCGTTCCACAGCAGACATCCTAACTGTAATCTCTGAACGTATATACCATTCACTGGACAAAGCGGGGGAGGGCAGAGCGGTAGCTATAGATATATCTAAGGCTTTTGACAGGGTATGGCATGAGGGTCTCGTCAGGAAAATTAGATCATATGGTATCACTGGTAGAATACTTAACATAATTAAATCCTTCTTAGATAAGAGAAAAAATCCAGGTTATCCTCGATGGTCGTACATCTAAACAATATGATATAAATCCGGGAGTGCCACAGGGGTCTATCCTAGGACCTCCTGTGTTACTTATATTCATAAATGACCTCGACAAAATTGCCTCTGAGATGGGTATATATGCTGATGACACTACACTCTATAACAGGCACGACAGGAAGACAAATGAACACATTTCTAAAGAAATGGCAAAAACACTAGAGGAAGACCTCCAATCTGTAGTGGAATGGGGACATAAATGGATGGTCACGTTCAATGCCGCCAAGACTAAACAATCTCATTCAATAATTACAGGAAACCCTCTCTGCCACCTAGAGCAATGGCCAACGACTCTTTATCTAAGAGTACATTTTTCAAACTCCTTGGCCTAACGTTCACAGGAAACATGAGTTGGAACAATTACATTGAAAGCATTGCCAGGGCCGCTGCAAGAAAGGTGGGCTCTCTCTACCGTGCTAGAAACTACTAACACCCGAAAGTATCCTGTACCTCTATAAGGCCATCATTCGCCCATGTATGGAGTATTGCTGTCACATTTGGGCTGGTGCATCTGCTACTAGTCTCTCGCTCCTTGACAAGGTTCAAAAGAGAGTCGCAAACCTGATAGGCCCTGAACTGGCATCTAAGCGTCAGCTTCTGTCCCATCGACGAAATGTTGTATCCCTCTGCCTGTTCTACAAGTATTTTAGTGGTGAATGCTCTGACGAACTGCAAGCACTTGTGCCCCCACGACGTGAGCACCCTCGACAAACCCGACAGGCTGCTAAATCCCACCCCCACACTGTAGAGATCCCTAGATGTAAAATATTTTTCTACTCCAATAGTTTCTTCCCTAGAACCGCTAGACTTTGGAATTCCATTCCAGGTCCCTGTTTCCCCAACAGTACTGACGTGCAGAAGTTCAAGTGTAACGTGAACCGACATCTTGCTGCCCAAATCCCTACATAATACCCCGGTAGTTGTTGCCCCTGATGGTAGCCCCCTACACCAAAGTGGCAATGTGCCTTGTTTGGGGTGAAAATGTAAAAAAAAAAAAAAACATTTTTAAAGATCGTAACGAGGTGGTTTGATAGTTATCGTACTTGACTTACTTTCTGTGGGTTTTGAAATCGATCTCAGCTCAAGTATCTTTTTACTTACAAAAAGTAAACGATTAAAAAACATAATACTGCGCATAACTCAGTTTCTTTCCGTTTTTTTTTACTTCATTTTTAAAGAAATTTAACGTTACGTTTAATGCCTACTGTATTTAGGTATATATATATATATATATATATATATATATATATATATATATATATATATATATAATAGGACAACAAGAGTATGAAATGAAGTCATAAAATTATATATTGGTAGATGGAATACAAGCAAAATTTTCTTTGATGAAAAGTATTAGGCTTCGAAATGCCCTGACATAAAGAGTCCCTTCTATCCCCCAAATTTTGCTTGTATTCCATTATTCAATATGTGATCCATTCTATATCTACCAATATATAGTTTTGCGACTTAATTTCATACTCTTGTTGTCCTATTGTATAAGCTCCAATAATAATTGTTGAGCTTGGCATTATCCAGATAAGTCTCCTCTTGTGGAATTGAACTCTCTTTTCCTCTTACGCATTAAGCTCACAGGTAATCTTGTATATATATATATATATATATATATATATATATATATATATATATATATATATATATATATATATATATATATACAATATTTTGATTAATGCAGATTTCGTATTTATTATTATACTAGACTACCCGTGACCCGTTGGGTCAGTATGTAATATTAGCTATGGAATTCATGTATGAGCGTGACACTTGTGACGTAATGAAAATAGTTTTTTTTTTTGACATTACAAAAACATTTCTATGAAAGTATATTAAAATGAAAAATCACGAACGGATCACTCAAACATGAAAAAAAATCCTTCCTATTCGTGTAAAGTTACTTATTTTTCCGAATAATCGCTCAAAAATCGAAAATTAAACATCTTTTTTCTACGAATCGAACGCCGCCGAAAGTCATTTACAAATACGCAGATGAACGTACCGATGAGAAATATAAGAATGGAAAACCCATATTGGAATTCTTCAACCAAGTTATGGAAACTTAACATCTAAAAAAAAAAGAAAAAAATTTATAAAACCTGAAGCAAAAAAATAAAAGCTCAATAAATAAAATAAAACTAATATTGAAACAGATTAGTAAATGTATCAACAAATTCACCGTTCTCACACAACTATTTTGTATCTAGAAATGTAAACCAAAAAAAAAAAGAAAGAAGGAAGGAAGGAAAAGGGACGGATAGAGAGTAGTAGCAGCAGTAGTAGTAGTAGTAGTCTTGGCTTTACTACAATTGTTCTTATGTTTGTCAACGGGTTAAAGTTGTTTAGTTGTAAGAAAATAGCGACAGTATGGTTGTAATAAAGAATAGTTGCAAAACACCCCCACTCTTCCCATGTTAAATAATAATTTCGAAATAATAACGTTAATATTTCAGTGCGCAGGTCAAAATCTGCAAAAGAAGCGATTTGTGTTTATTTGTTTACGTTGTTACGGGTTAGTTTTTATGCGCGTATGTGCAACCGAATGTCGTAAACCGGAAAGTGGGTTACATTACTCGTTATAAGGTTAATTGAGTTTTATAATTATACAGATTATACTGGATCTAATATATAGTAATGATTTAAAAAGTAAAAAAAAAAACCCAAAAAACACGACTCGTGCACCACTACCGAGAAACGAAACACAAAGGTTTAGCTTACGATTTATTTTTTCCTCTGCTGTTAATGAGTAAACTATGAAAACATGTTTGCTGCAAGGCTAAACATTAAAACATGAACCAATAGCCACTATGTTACGCATGCATATTCGTAATGCCGGCGTTCAACCTTCACCTGACAAATTTCATTTTTTTTTTAATTTTCACACTTTTGTTACTATTTTGCCGGGCTAAAACCCAAATATAAAGTTTCGCATTTTTTCTAATACCCTATATATTGGACATCATGTCTGTAGACAAACAACTCTGGGAATGCTTTGGTAGGCAAAATTTTTTAAACAAAAATATATGCGTATACATGAATATATATGGAAAGATTTTTGTGTTTAAAATAGACTTTTTACGCAAGTATAAATCATGTAGAATATCTGCATGAATATAATTACACGTTGACTAAAGATGATCATCCCGTAATAAAAACTAATAAGGAATTAATTCAAATGAATGCTTAACAGAATATGCAAATTAGCTAGATGTTTTAATAGTGAATGCAATTCCACGACCCATATATAAGAAAGTTTTATTTTATTTTTAAATAGAAAAATGGGGTTTTAATGTAAAGATCAACACACACACACACACACACACACACAAAGAAACAACACATATATATATATATATATATATATATAAAGTTGTTATATATATATATATAAAATAATATATATATATATAAAGTTGTTATATATATATATAAAACAATATATATATATATATATATATATATATATATAGTAATTTATAAAATATATATGGCGATTAAGCTACACTGAATATTCTGCGTTTCATCTAGCTATAGGATTCGTCAGGCTTATGCGCATAAGCCTGACGAATCCTATAGCTGGATGAAACGCAGAATATTCAGTGTAGCTTAATCGCCATATATATTTTATAAATTACTAACTAGCTCTACCTACGTATTGAGCACTTTTGAAGTAAATACTTAAAGTTTACGCATAAATCTATACTTTCGTATATTAAATTTATGTGAATAAATGAAGTAGTTATATATATATATATATATATATATATATATATATAAAATAAAATAAAATAAAAATGCATTTTTTTCCTCTTCTTCTTCCCCGATCTTTCTTATTTACATTATATCTCGGCAGCCGTATGAAACGCATATCTTATTTTTCTTTTATTAATATTATTGGAATTTTCCCTTTTTCCTTGTACATATTTGTGAATTATTCCATGGATTTCGGCCTTTTGGATTATTTTGGACCATCTTCCAATTACGTGATTTCCTTGGATTTTACTTGTGCAAATGGAAATTTAATTAACTTTCTTGGAGTTATATTTTTGGATTTTACCGTCATTGGATTATTTACCTTTCACCAGACTATCCATTCACGTGTAATCACCTTTTTCTTTATCATATTCCCTCCACTTCACTTTTCGTTATTAAGTAAGATCTTTGACCTACTTGCAGTTTCATCAAATACTTTTGTATGCAAAATCCGATCCTGCATTTTCCTAATTCCTACCCTCTGATGAGAAGGAAAGTATTTCTTCGAAACTCCGTGGATTAAAGACTATCCACTTATCAAGTGTTTCCTTTTCAGATTAAATATGTTTTAACTCTTTTTCAAAGTGTTTTTAACATGTTTTATTAACTGTTTGCTCGTGTATATATATATATATATATATATATATATATATATATATATATATATATATATATATACATATGACTTTATACAGATGGAGAAAAATGAAATCAAAGATTTAACTTCATATATTTTTCTTCTCATTCAAGTTGTTTTAATTTCTATTATTTTCTTCGGCTAATGTTGCTTTCTGTCATGATATTGCAAACGCTGCTGCAAAGAAGGTGGGTTCCTTCTATCGAGCTAGCAGATTACTCACGCATTAGAGTATCCTGTACCTTTACAAGGCCACCATTCGCCCATGCATGGAGTATTGTTGCCAAATCTGGGCTGATGCATACCTCTTAGATAAAGTCCAAAAAAGAATTGTCAATTTAATCGGTTCCACTTTATCAACTAAGCTCCAGCCCCTGTCTCATCGCTGCAATGTTGCATCGTTGTGCCTGTTTTACAAATATTTTAATGGAATGTGTTCTTATGAACTCGTTTCACTTGTAGCCCCTCGACGTACATATCCCTGACAAACCCGCTTAGCAATAATATCTCACCCTTTCATTGTTGTTGTCCCTAAATGCCAGAAAGCTTTTTATTCTAATAGTTTCTTTCCGCGAACAGCTGGACTTTGGAATTCTGTTCCTGCTGCCTGCTTCCCTAGCTGTACTGATATGCAGAAGTTTAAATGTAACATAAACAAATATCTTGTTAATCTTTCCTATACATACTCCCAAATAGTAGCCCCTTACGTCTAAGTGGCGATATGCTTTGTACGGGGTGAACATGAGTAAAATATATGAATAAAAAAAATAATTTCTGTGCGATTCCACAACGAGATCACGTCTTTCCGAATTCAGAACGTTTAATGCCAATGCCATAGAATATCTAGAGAATTTCAGAAGTAGCGCTTCTCGAAATTCCTACTCCCCCACCCGCACTTATTACCCGTTGGCAGATCCACGCTTGCTTACATTTATCCACTTCGTTCTGGTTACAATTGGACATTTTTGCCAGGAATTCAAGCAGCGAAAGAATGCAGGAATTTAATGGAAAATTTCGCTCTGTTCATGAAGAAATCGGTTCCCTAAAAGTATTTATTTATTAGCGGGGAAACGGGGGGTGGGTCACGTGGACGAGAGATGTAAATCTGTACATAGGACCCTTTTTTATTTCAAGGTGGCAAATTAAGGGAGATAAACCCGACAAAAACAAAAACAATTGATTTTTACAAAATTATTGTTTTATCTTCCCAGAGAAATTTTTTTCAGGGAAATCATTTATGAATATCATGAATAATAATAGTCCAAGGATTGACACACCCGCATGTATATCATCTTGCTTTGATGTATGACCATCGAGGACAACCTGGATTTTTCTATGATCTAAGAAGATTTTATTTTGTTAAAGTATACGTCCAGCAATACCACACGATTTGATTTTCATGAGAAGACCATCATGCCAAACCCTGTCAAATGCCTTAGATATGTCTAGGGCTACTGTCCTAGCTTTTCTTAAGCTTTTCTGTCTTATCTAGTGCTTGGTATATAAGTTCGGAGATTGCAGTTAGGATATCTGCAGTAGAAAGGGCTTGTATAAATCCATACTGTTAATCGGATAAAAGTTTATTATCTGTGAGGTGGCAGATTAGTGCTTGATTGATTAAGAACACAAAGATTTCAGCGAAGAAAGGCTAAGGGGGTGATAATTGAGTGGGTCAGTTCTCTCGATAGATGAATGAAATGAAACAAAATAAATTTCAACAAAAAATGATCTCCCATTTTCGAACTACACAGATTTTCAAGGCAGTTTTTTTTGCATCACAAAACAAAAATCCGAATGGCAATAAAAATATTTTGAATTTTCATTTTTTGTGTTATTTTTCTTTTTGTTTCTTCCAATAATATTTTATTTTATTTTAATTAACAAATAAAACATACCTTTTTCTATTCCATTTCAACACAAAATATTTATTTTTTTTGGTAATAATAATTAAAAAAAAATCAAATGTTGAAAAATATATTTGTTAAAAATATTTGCCTTAGTCAGATTACTCGGACTACTATCCCCACAACGTTTCCGCCGGGGGAAGCTTGCTTTTATTTAAGCGCATTTCGTCAAATTCGGAAATCTGCACGACAATTGGATATTAAAAAAGCAAAAACAAAATATGATTAGTTTGGAAATAATCCTCTGAAAAACGCTCAATCTACGAAAGTAATTTTTTCTTTCTGTCAGCCATGACCGTATAAAAGTCTTAAGTTTATCCACAATTATATTCTTAGTATAGCACTCACTGAGGATTGAACCTTCAACCTCCAGAGGACTGTCACTTATAACTGAGTATTACTGAGCACTTATATCCAATGTCGATAAATTATTCCACGGAAAATATTCTCAGGTTTAACAAAACGCAACTCAAGACATTTAGAGGTTATATCGGCTAAAACGCTGTGAGAATAATGTCCAAGACGAAAACAGTAGGCCGAATAGTCTGAATATTCTAAATTATAAATAATCATCTGAAATAATTTTGAAACTTAGAATTATTGAAAAATTAAAAAAATAAGTTGTGATGAATTATTTCCTGTAAATGTTTTATGGAGAATGCACCAGACAAGGCGAGAAGCCACTTGCTGTAAGCATCTAACATGAAAGTGATGATCGAAAAGATGTCTATTGACCTTAACTTTGAAAAGACAAAATAGGAAGAAAAATCAACAGGAAGAGAGTCCCACAAGTCTGTGGTTTCTAAGAAAAAGCTACTGGAATAGGAATCTCTATTACAATGAGGTATTAAAACAGTGAATTGCTGGAGACTACTAGACTAACGGTCTGGAACAAAAGAAGCACAGGCAATTCCGAGGAACACGTGCCATAATAATATTGATAGAAAGACTAAAAATAGGTAACATTATGTGTGTGAGAGAGAGTTTGTCTAGAAGAAGGAGAAAGGGTTGAGAACCAATCAATTTACAGATAAGTTACTGCACTTTATCAAGGATCCTTAAATGGGATAGAAGTTCACCAGCCAAAATATGACAACAATACTTCGTATGGTCCGATTGTAGATTTGTAGATATGGACAGTAGACAATGCATTGTGGATGCGTTATCGGCAGCTCCTGTAACTCTCGCATCTCCTAATTTGTCCCTCAGTCCTCATTTAGAATGGATGATTTTTCTGACAAATGGTGAAGAAAATGCTGTATTTTAGACCGGCAGTATTTTTGCATGAGTAGTCGCCTGAGATGTCGGAAATTTTCTGTTTCTATTTCTATCCTTGTGGCCATATCACTAATAAGGATGCTGGAGGTAAACGTTTTATTTGGGCTGACGTTATTCGCCTGATAGTCAGGGAGCTGGACCTTGGATTAACTATTAAAGAGGCCGTCCTATCACCAGGTGCAAAGTACTGGGCTGCTATATTGCCATTTCGTGAATAAATTCTGGACAACTCAGTCGATGCCATATTAGTGGATAATCGTTGGGCTTTACCTCATCATGGTCCACATAAAATATTTCTTCGTTTCTTTTTATCCCTTACTTTCCCTCTTTGCACCGCTCTAATCAAGTTTGTCGACCTGTTCTACAAATCCCAAAATGCCATCATGAAAAGTCTCCAGGAAGAATACACGATTAAACCAAAAACTCCAACTTCCGACGTAGACCCTCACTACTATGTCTCCTTCTCCGACATTAGGAGTCTACGTTCCAACCTGAAACATCAAAATATTACCCCAAGATCGCCATGGAGATGGACTATGCGTCTGCGTTAGAGATGGCTTTCCATGTGGTAGGAACATCTCCAGAGAAGACCCTAAATTACCCTCTATGTGCTTTCGGGTTGCATTTGCTCAAACAACTGCGTTTATATTTGCTCTTTATCGCCCCCACAACAGCAAGATTACTATCTTTAGTAGCACATCTGAGAAAATTGACCACATCCTGTCTGCTCATCCTTCGGCTTACATCCACGTCTGTGAAGACTTCAGTGTTCACGAGGTAGAATGATTATCCCACTCAAAAAGACAAATGATGAGGGGAGGTTCTGTCACGATTTCTCCATTGCTTATGACGAGGGCTATGACAACAGCATATTCTTATCATTGTTTTGACTCTCGAGTATATATTCGACACAGTTAGACACCGTTAGACACAGTTAATTAACCGAGAACTACATCACTCTATATAAAAGCATATAAGATATCAACGGATACACATTCGAGAGTCCAAACAATGAAAAGAATATGCTGGTGTCATAGCCCTACTGATGACCTTACTTAGATTGTTCACGAACTCACCCATGTGACAGACATTGACGATCAGTATGCAAATCAGCTAGACATTTTTCTCACAATTTGTCCTGAACTATGTTCATCCTCCGTTTTGTCTCCACTGGGATCTTCCAATCACTTGGTTGTATCAATTAGGGTAAAAACAAGATGTAATAAATCCTCAGACGTACCTCTCCATCGTACAGTATATCGATACTCTATGGCTGACTGTGATAGCCCCCGTTCATTTATATCAGAACTACCTCTGCATTCCATATTTAAAAAGAATGTGTCCTCTATAGCAGTAGACATAACGGAATGGTTAATTTTAGGTATGGACCGTTTCATACCCTTCTAAAGATTCCAGCAAAATCCTAACAGCCAGTCATGGTGCTTTCCAGAATGTGCTGCTACAATTGCGTGCAGAAATCAATTTTTCCATTGCTTACAACGTAATTGATGTACTGAGACTAAAGCCGTCTTCAGGACTGCCAGCAACCACTGCAAAAGAGTAATAAAGAACGCGAAAGAGTTGTATGCTAAGTCGGTCAAGTTCAAAGTAGCTGAACAGCGGGTCAGTTCACACCAGTTTTTGGCAAATAACAAACAGGATCCTGAATAGAAGCGTGTGCTTTATCCCAACGATCATCAATGGACCGGAGTTAATCTCTTCAGCATCAGACAAAGCCAAACTCTTTCCCAAGAACTTTGCAGCTAATTCTACCCTATGCGATCAAGGCCACCAATCCCCCCGTATTTTATCCTACATTAGAAAACAGGTTGTGCGACATCGTAATGTTGACAGCTAATCAAAAACCTTGATTCCAGTAAAGCAACTGGCCCTGACGGCATTCCAATCATAGTGCTCTAAAAGCGTCAACCAGACATAGCTCCCAGACTTACAAAGTTATTTAAGCGTTGTCTTAAGGAAAATTGCTTCCTAACACCCTACAAAATCTCATCAGCATGTCCCGTATTTAAAAATTCAGGTGATCGATCATTTCCCTCTCAGTACAGACTAATAAGTCTCCTGTGTGTCATGAGTAAGTTGTTGGAATCTATGTTAAATAGAGAAGTAGTCAACCACCTCAGCAAATAAACTTTTTCGGTTACATGCAATATGGTTTCCGTTCTGTTAGATCGACAGCAAATGTGCTAAGAGTTACACATAGGATTAGCAAATCTCTCGACGGAGGCTTCCTTTCTAGGGCAATGGCTCTTGACATAACAAAAGCCTTTGATAGAGTGTGGTATAAAGGTCTACTCCATAAGATCTCCAGCTATGGAAATGTCTTCCTAATTAATACATTTTCTCTCTGATAGGTTCATAAGAGTAGTGGTGTATGGACAGAAATCAGGAGCTCATCGTATTAATGCTGGTGTCCGTCAAGGGTCAATCCTGTACCAAACTCTCTTCCTGATCTACGTAAATGATCCGCCAAATCACATCCTAAGATCATTCGTAGACATTTATGCCGACAACACTACCATCCACGGTAACACTTAAAAGGTCGTAAATGACCAAGTTCTCTCTTATTCTCTCCTCTGATATTGAACAGGTGGTACAATGGGGAAAGAGGTAGCTGGTTAATTTTAATGCATCTTAAACCAAGCTTCTACCTTTACATCATCAACTCACTGATCCCCGACAGGCATGAATTGAAATAAAAGGCTCTCCTCTTGGAGAGGCTCCATGTTTTGACAAGCTTCTGGGTCTGACCTTTACTCCTTATCTGAAATGGAACACGCACATCAAATCCGTTGCCAAAGTAGCTGGAAAAATGGTGAGATCATTCTACTGCTCCAGTATATATCTCACTGCTGATGCAATTCTTTACCTGTATAAGTGTCAGGTACGTCTAAGGATGGAGTACTGTAGTCTACATCTGGGCAGGAGCTGCTTCATAGCCTAGTGTGGGGGGTAGGGTTCGGGTTAGGGCGGAGGATGCCTTTTTCTCTTCCCGGCAACTTCTTTGCTCACAGAATAGACATTACGAGCCTGTCTCTGCTCTATCATTATTTTCATATCGTGCTCGTCTGAGTTCCAATATATGCTCTCTCCTCGCCAAACTTTCATGAAAAACACTCGTCTAACTATCAATAATTTCCCTCATTATTCATCTGTGCCAAAACCTAAACGTAGATTCCATTAATAAAGGTCCTTTCTGCCTGCGGAACTCTGCTTTCCAACTTTCCAACTGACTACAATATGATCGACTTCAATCCAACTTACCAAATTTCCACTACTAACAATTACTACAATATAATCCCATTACTGTACTCTCAGTAACCCTTATCCTCGAGTGGGTTCCAGAACTTGATAAGCAGTTACTCTTTTGCACCCCCCAAAAAAAACAGATAGCAAATAGACAGATGTGAGAACGCGTTTAACGCGATAAAAAGGACCGGCTTTACCAGAAGCAGATTGAGCAATGTATCTAAGATATGAACTCCAAGAAACGTTTGATGAAAAAAACAAAAAAAAAAAAAACAAGAAATTACTTAGTCAACTAAAGTTGAAATAGCACTGCAGTTTTTGAATAACTAAGCCGATAAGGGGTTTTAGTGCAATTTTCTAACAGCAAAAACGAACAAGAAATGCAAAATATTATCAGATGTTTGCAAAACTTTTGGACAATCATTTTTTAAAACAACTCATACTTTTATGTTTTATTCAGAACCTATATCAAGTTTTCAATAAAATTAGCTATACTTTATACATTAAGTAATGTGAGACATTTACTTCAGTAAAAATA